>NC_134275.1:78804712-79135962 GCF_031893055.1 Leptodactylus fuscus
AAGGAGAACATTAACTCTTTAATAACAAAAATGACCATGAGCAAACAGTTGGAAACGAAAGAAAAGAGATCTTATGAAGGGGTGGTACATGTGAGGTACTAAGAAACCCCGAAACGCGTTATCTTTAATAAACCACTTTTTTAAATACTAAGAATACCTCTTTGTTCATCACCGTGAGGAGCGCGAAGTAGGTCCTTCAATCTGAGGGTATACCCCTCAGTATTTTACTTCATAATAACAAAAATAACAATTGATCAGCAGCGTATAGTCAAGGAGGGATTCTATGGAGGGAGGCTGTAGAGTAAACAGGGGGAATGATGAGAAGCTTGTGTACATAGATAGACTGTATATTAGTTGTCATGGTGGTCTGGGCCCAGAGAGAAAGAAAGGGAAATGGAAAGGCTGTTAAAACGTATGGAGGGAATGTTATTATTAAGTATTATTATTATTTATTTATATATATATAGCACCATTAATTCCATGGTGCTTTACATTTGGAATGTGGATGGTAGTTGTGAAGAGAAGATTCGTGTGGGGGGGCCCAAGTTAAGCTTTTTCACCAGGGCCTAGGAAGTCAGGTGCCTCAGTGTTGCAAACCAATAGAGGGCGCTCACTGGAATGTGCAAGCCTGTCTTCCCTCTATTGGTTTGCAACACTGAGGCACCTGACTTCCTAATTACATCATGGAAGACAGATTTGCATATTCTTCCCATGGTCCCTTGCAAAGTGGAGTGCTAAAGGCTTAATAAGTCTCCACACACCTATATGGTGGTCTCTCCCTAAGGAGTGACGCTATCCCCTTCACCAGGGCCTGTCATAGATCCACTGAATTATGCGCCACCTTGGTTTATTATATGACCCCACCTCCTAAATGAACCTTTATTTTAAGGGAATAGGGAAGCCAATGACACCCGTCCAGTATTCCAAATGCTTGCCAACTCATCCAAAACATATGGGAGGCTCTGTGAAAAATGGGTGACCCCTGAAGTCCAGGAAGAGTGGGGCCAGTTGAATGATCCTGCACGTTATATATGACATGGGCACTATATACAGTATGCCTCATGTCAAAAAAGGGGCACATCCTATCCTACTAATATTAAAAATGTGAAAGTTTGTATGTTTGTGTTATTGTTACTCGATCACGCAAAAACGGCTGAACGGATTTGGATGAAATTTGGCACATCGATAGTTTGTAACCTCGATTAGCACATAGGCTACTTTTTATCCCGGTAAATGACATGGCTTGACTACTGTTATGAATTTATATTCATATACTATATTAAACTGCTTTTGCCAGCAGAACTATCTCAGCTAATTGAAGTTTGCTGATAAAGCCAGGACTGATATCACTCTATGTATACACGCAGATAACACTGAGTTCATTGTGTACAAGCATTTGCATATTATCTGATCTGCTCCAGGCAACGCTGAGACACTGAGATGGCAAAACAATTTTAATCCAAATTGGCAGTTTGCAAATTATAAACATGCCGGAAAAAAGAAAACCTAATTTGTCGCAAAATTATAAAACAGCGAGAGCTATGAAGGAAGTCAGAAGTCATAGACTTCTCCTCAAGCGGAGTTCAGGAGGATTGATCAAGCAAGGCGTCAAGCGGCTCTTAGAGCAGTCGAAATGCTGGAGAAGATGGATGATTGACGCCAAGAACACGCTCATTATTTGGCGAACCAGCGAGCAGCTGAGATGCCGGAACAATGACAGGCACGGTGTGAGAAACAAGTTCGGCAGCAGGACAGCTTGAGGACTGCTGAAATGCCAGAGAAGGCAAACCATCGACGGCAGCGATTTGCTGACTATAGGCGGATCATGGACGCCAACAACACGCAGACGAAGTTGTGGGTAGAGGATAGTTTTATATAATTTTGTAAGTCATAAATAAAAAGCTGTGACAAACAAATGAGGACATGTTGCTTCCACAAGGGGGCATAGTTCTACCATGGTTAAAGGAACATTTTTGTGGTGCACCAGGTCTCCTGGAGGCCCGTGATTGAAGGTTGTCAAGTATGGTGTTAGCCATCAAATTGTGGCAGCGACAGAATAGTGCAGGGGTCGGCAACCCCTGGCACGCGTGCCAAGAGTGGCACGCGAGGCATATTTTGCTGGCACGGCAGCCAGCCTGCAACCTTCATGCACTAAATTGAGAGAGAGAGCGTCCCTTCAGTGCTGTGCTAAAGCCGAGGTGTAGGACACGCCCCCTTCCCTCCCTGCCACCAATCAGAGGTGAGCCTCTCACTGCACAGGATAAGGGCTCCCTGGACCTGCTGCTACATGTGAGGAGGAGCTCCTGCCGTCTGCAGCCTGAGGAGAGGAGCAAAGTGAAAGTAAACACAACACCAGGTACATGTGTTACTAACTATTCTTATTACTGTCAGGCATTGGGGGTTATTAATTTAGTGTTAGTAACACCATGTGCCTCACATTAATAGCAGTTAACCCCGTCATATCCCTCACATTAACCCCTGTGTGGCTCACATAAGAGTTACTGATGTGTGAGACATATAGGGGTACTAATAAAGGACCTATATAATGAAGATGTTCACTTATTACCTCCATATGGCTCACATATCAGTATCCCTTATGTAAAGTACACAGGGGGTTAATGTGAGGGACATGATGGGGTTAACTGCTATTAATATGAGTTACTAAGCTGTAATATACAGACCAGACTTTTTATCCACAACTTTGGATAAGAGTACAGACCTATACATTTCAATTGACCCATATATACAGCCATTTTTTGTGGCTGTGTATCTGGGCCAAAATGTCCAGTTTTTAAAATCGGACACAGAGTACTGCATGTCCGACTCTGTGCCCGATTTAAAAAAAACGGTTTGGCGGCGGAGAGCATAAAACGCTCACCGACGCTCACGACCTGCAGGTTTCCGTCTCCTGCCTCTGTTTTGTGCAGGAAACGGAAACCTGCAGAACGGAGACCGGGCGCAGATGTGAACAAGCCCTTAGGCTCAGAAAAACGCAGCAAAATATTCAACAAAAAAGCTGTGTTCTCACAACGTGGGGGCCTCAGCCTCAGGCTAAAGCCCCACGTTGCAGAAACAGCTTTTTTTTTGTTGCAGATTTTGCTGTGTTTTTTGAGCCGAAGCCTGGAGTAGATTGAGCAGGAGGGAGACATATAAGAAGCTTTCTATATATTTCCCGTTCCTTTTCTAGCCATTCTTGGCTTTGACGGAAAAAAAACGCAGCTAAATCTGCAACAAAAAAAGCTGCATTTTTGTAATGTGGGGCCGCAGCCTTGGTGTGATTCTATTGGGTGGTGACACTGTAACTAGATGCAATTATAGTCAAATCCAGGTCCTGGGCACCAGTGCGGTCACTTTGGTGTAAGTGTGACACCCATTAATTCCTGGCTGGGGTTTTGCGGTTACTGCACCACCAGGAACTAAAAGTGACTGAAATTAATCTGTTTCACTTACAGAAAACTGAAGGGCCAAGGGACTGGATGGAGCATACAGGTACATTGTGTGTCAGCGCTTTACAGGTATGACCTTACTCTGCTCCCAGTCACATACATTACCACTAATTGTGGGTTACATATGTTACATTGCTTCTAATGGAAAAGAACATGTGTATCCAGGCAAATAGCGGTAAGCGCATGTGGTGGGAGCGCAGTATGACAGCACCCCAATGTTGTGGTTTGTGCTATATGACTTTAGTGTAGGTGTCATCAGCTTTACAATTATTGCCCGGCACTCCGAGGACCTCATCTTTGATTTTTTTATTTAAATCGGCACGCTGAACAAAAAAGGTTGCCTACCCCTGGAATAGTGAGTAGTTTCTGCTATAACAAAGCCTTGATAATACCACATACAGTGAAACCTCACCAACACACCACCTCCTCCTAGAGACCTGATTCCCTGGGACAGACTTTCAGTTCCACCATACATTATGTCTGCTGGATATCTTCTTTAAGAAGACCCCCACCCCCTTCATAAATGCCACTTTGGGTGGCCACCTCAAAGCGGTTTCAATGCTCAGATCTCCTCCATTGCTCTATACTCTTCTCTACCACTGTAACGGGAAGTTCCATCCGAGCAGCCAATCAGCAGCCGGGAGAACTTTCCATACTCTTCTGTCCAATAGTAATGTACAAGAATATAACTACTATAATACTACTCCTATGTACAAGAATATATCTACTATAATACTGCTCCTATGTAAAAGAATATAACTACTATAATACTACCTCCTATGTACAAGAATATAACTACTATAATACTACTCCTATGTACAAGAATATAACTACTATAATACTACTCCTATGTACAAGAATATAACTACTATAATACTACTCCTATGTACAAGAATATAACTACTATAATACTACCGCCTATGTACAAGAATATAACTACTATAATACTACTCCTATGTAAAAGAATATAACTACTATAATACTACCTCCTATGTACAAGAATATAACTACTATAATACTACTCCTATGTACAAGAATATAACTACTATAATACTACCTCCTATGTACAAGAATATAACTACTATAATACTACCTCCTATGTACAAGAATATAACTACTATAATACTGC
Organism: Leptodactylus fuscus; assembly: GCF_031893055.1. Taxonomy (NCBI): domain Eukaryota; kingdom Metazoa; phylum Chordata; class Amphibia; order Anura; family Leptodactylidae; genus Leptodactylus; species Leptodactylus fuscus. The sequence continues at coordinate 78,809,288 of NC_134275.1, forward strand.
CCCCTATGTACAAGAATATAACTACTATAATACTACTCCTATGTACAAGAATATAACTACTATAATACTGCTCCTATGTACAAGAATATATCTACTATAATACTGCTCCTATGTAAAAGAATATAACTACTATAATACTACCTCCTATGTACAAGAATATAACTACTATAATACTACTCCTATGTACAAGAATATAACTACTATAATACTACTCCTATGTACAAGAATATAACCACTATAATACTACTCCTATGTACAAGAATATAACTACTATAATACTACCGCCTATGTACAAGAATATAACTACTATAATACTACTCCTATGTAAAAGAATATAACTACTATAATACTACCTCCTATGTACAAGAATATAACTACTATAATACTACTCCTATGTACAAGAATATAACTACTATAATACTACCTCCTATGTACAAGAATATAACTACTATAATACTACTCCTATGTACAAGAATATAACTACTATAATACTACTCCTATATACAAGAATATAACTACTATAATACTCCTCCTATGTACAAGAATATAACTACTATAATACTACTCCTATGTACAAGAATATAACTACTATAACACTACCTCCTATGTACAAGAATATAACTACTATAACACTACCTCCTATGTACAAGAATATAACTACTATAATACTACCTCCTATGTACAAGAATATAACTACTATAATACTACTCCTATGTACAAGAATATAACTACTATAATACTACTCCTATATACAAGAATATAACTACTATAATACTACTCCTATATACAAGAATATAACTACTATAATACTCCTCCTATGTACAAGAATATAACTACTATAATACTACTCCTATGTACAAGAATATAACTACTATAATACTACCTCCTATGTACAAGAATATAACTACTATAACACTACCTCCTATGTACAAGAATATAACTACTATAATACTACTCCTATGTACAAGAATATAACTACTATAATACTACTCCTATGTACAAGAATATAACTACTATAATACTGCTCCTATATACAAGAATATAACTACTATAATACTGCTCCTATGTACAAGAATATAACTACTATAATACTACCTCCTATGTACAAGAATATAACTACTATAATACTACCTCCTATGTACAAGAATATAACTACTATAATACTACCTCCTATGTACAAGAATATAACTACTATAATACTACTCCTATGTACAAGAATATAACTACTATAATACTACTCCTATGTACAAGAATATAACTACTATAATACTGCTCCTATGTACAAGAATATAACTACTATTATACTACCTCCTATGTACAAGAATATAACTACTATAATACTACCTCTTATGTACAAGAATATAACTACTATAATACTACCTCCTATGTACAAGAATATAACTACTATAATACTACTCCTATGTACAAGAATATAACTACTATACTACTGCCCCTATGTACAAGAATATAACTACTATAATACTACCTCCTATGTACAAGAATATAACTACTATACTACTGCCCCTATGTACAAGAATATAACTACTATAATACTACCTCCTATGTACAAGAATATAACTACTATAATACTACCTCCTATGTACAAGAATATAACTACTATAATACTACTCCTATATACAAGAATATAACTACTATAATACTACTCCTATATACAAGAATATAACTACTATAATACTACTCCTATGTACAAGAATATAACTACTATAATACTGCTCTTATGTACAAGAATATAACTACTATAATACTACTCCTATGTACAAGAATATAACTACTATAATACTACTCCTATGTACAAGAATATAACTACTATAATACTACTCCTATGTACAAGAATATAACTACTATAATACTGCTCCTATGTACAAGAATATAACTACTATAATACTGCCTCCTATATACAAGAATATAACTACTATAATACTACTCCTATGTACAAGAATATAACTACTATAATACTACTCCTATGTACAAGAATATAACTACTATAATACTACTCCTATGTACAAGAATATAACTACTATGTACAAGAATATAACTACTATAATACTACTCCTATGTACAAGAATATAACTACTATGTACAAGAATATAACTACTATAATACTACTCCTATGTACAAGAATATAACTACTATAATACTACCTCCTATGTACAAGAATATAACTACTATACTACTGCCCCTATGTACAAGAATATAACTACTATAATACTACCTCCTATGTAAAAGAATATAACTACTATAATACTACTCCTATGTACAAGAATATAACTACTATAATACTACCTCCTATGTACAAGAATATAACTACTATACTACTGCCCCTATGTACAAGAATATAACTACTATAATACTACCTCCTATGTACAAGAATATAACTACTATAATACTACTCCTATGTACAAGAATATAACTACTATAATACTGCTCCTATGTACAAGAATATAACTACTATAATACTACTCCTATGTACAAGAATATAACTACTATAATACTGCCCCCTATATACAAGAATATAACTACTATAATACTGCTCCTATGTACAAGAATATAACTACTATAATACTACTCCTATGTACAAGAATATAACTACTATAATACTGCCCCCTATATACAAGAATATAACTACTATAATACTACCTCCTATGTACAAGAATATAACTACTATAATACTGCCCCCTATATACAAGAATATAACTACTATAATACTACTCCTATGTACAAGAATATAACTACTATGTACAAGAATATAAGTACTGTTATATGCGGTTGCCATTATCCGTATACACATCTGCAGAGTATCTCTGCTCTCCTGTTGTGATGTTATGTAGCAGTCTCAGTGCACACTTGTCACTTGCAGCAGTTACCCATCATGCTTTGCTCCCTGTAATGTCTCTTGCAGTCACGTTTCTTGGAGCAGGCTACAGTCAGACTATTCAGCAGTAATTGCCCCATACAATGGCCCCGCCGCTCTGCATACCTAACAATGTCTCTATATGAACCTTTAATCATATTGTCAGCGCCTCCAGCCCCGGCGTCATTGATCTGTGCGGCCTCCTCGCCTCTATTCCCCGTGCACCGTGCAGGTGACCTCATTTCCATCTTTGGCGTCATTGTAGGAGGTATACAATCTTCCATGGCCGGCCCGGCTCAGACTACAGAGAGGGTTATAATAAGAGGCTGTCAGGCGGTATACAGAATATCATCGGGAGATCTAATGACGGCCACACACACCATTTCTAGTCCACCTGCCACGCACATTAACTACAAAGAGGCGAGGAGAGGAGTGCGCAACAGAAGAAATTTCCATGTGCCCATTATTTAAACGGGGGAGCCAGCAGAGTATTCTATACAGCCGTAAACCAGAAAGGCAAGAACATACGCCCGTCTATCCCATAGGGCATTTGTCCATTATGGCGGCACGGCGTGTGACAGTACGGTTTCTGAAATGTATCAGCGCACAGGACACAGTCCCCCATGTCAGATCTCAAAAAATTCAGTGTCCCTGGTATGGAGAAGCCATGGTGTCTTTTTACCTTACCATGACCATTAGGCCCACCACCTTACTTGCCAAAAAATGTAATTCCTTTAGAGAAGGGAGTCGTGCTAAGTGGATAGAACTATCCAGGGTGCCAAGGAACCCATAGCAGCCATATTGGCCACGTGTGGTACATACGGCATCACGCAACTTTTTGAATGGGTGCCACGAAATATCACGAGTGTTGCCACCTCTGGAGCCTACTGGCCAAGTAACTGTGTAATATCAGCCGCCATGGGGGCCAACGCTCGCTTACAGAATAGGGTGACCACTTAGGACAGACCCTTTAACCCGTTCTTGCCCCGGCCATTTCTAATTTTTTACTTTGATGTTCACAATTCTGTATGAGGGCTTATGTTTTGCAGGACAAATCCTACTTCGTAGCGGCACCGTGTAACTTATTGGGAATTTAATTTTTTTTTTACTACAATAAATTTTTGATAAAACTCTACCAGGCAAACTTAGCCTAGTAATGATAGAACGATCTTGAAGAACATGGCGGCGACTTTGGTCCTCCTATGGTCCCTCTATCCTTTAAGGGAGTCCTCAGACAGGGCCACCTAGAAAAGCACGCATCGTATCAGACAATCCGATCTAAGGGATGTCTCTTACCATGGCCATAAGACCTGAAGACGTGGCCGAGGAACGTTCCTGTTTATCAGATATTTCCATGACCGTCTTAGAATTCACTCCACAAGACTGTAAGGTTTATTGGACTTTTATTGAGGCATCTCATAGTACAGCCCTTGTAGAAGTCCTAAAGCTGTAACCACCGACATTTATGGCGACACTCCCCGAATATCAAAAGTACGTACAATTCAAGGTAGCTGCAATAATACCGCAGCATGTGACAGCAATAATAGGGTATAGCGGTATGTAACAGGTATAATGGGGCACATGGATGTAACAGCTATGATGGGGTAGATCCTTGTAATGGATGTACCAATGTATCACCTATAGTCGGGCAGACGGGGGTCAGAGCCATGGTAGGGTAGCGGGATGTGACACCTATGGCGGGGTATATCAATGTGAGGGCTGTTATACCTGGATGTGAGCACTATGGCGGGGGAGATGATGTGAACGCTATGGGGCGGTACATGATGTGAACAATATGGTAGGGTGGATTATGTGAATACTATGGCGGGGTAGATGGATGAGACAATGGGTTATATGGCTCCTGGTCATACTGGTTATCACTCGGCACAGCCGATTATTGGGGGATTTACAAGGACTGATCTACACCCTGTTGGGCCTCCCTTCCCTGTATATAAGGAATACAGCCACATGACCACGGATGACTGAGGCCGTATTCCTTTACATATGGCTATACTATTTTGTAGCCCCAGGCCATGCTCCGCCCCATGGACTAGTTGTACCCAATGCGGGTTGTTTTTGGTCATGCAGCCGATATCCTTACATTGTCATAATAAATATGCAGCAATTTTAGGAATAAAGTTATAAATTATCGCCACGGCTGGAGCCGACTACTCCTCCCCAGGTCGGCACTTCACGATTAAGGCGCGTACGTCTCTCAGGGCTCCCTGCAGACTGTCGGACAACCTTTCGGCATCAGTCTCCTGGCAGCAATCGAAGGCAGATACGCACACGGTGATGGTATCCTGGGAGGGGGCGAAGCAGACACTGTACCCGTCAGGAACCAGAGGCCCGTAACACATCACACAGTCCACGGGAGACGACACCTGCAAGAGACAAAGTAAGTCCGGGGTGTATACAATGAATAAAAGGGGTAATCATTGTATAATAAGTCCTGCCACTAGGGGGGGGGATAGAAGCTCACCGTACAGGGGAGGGGGGATTCATTCATATTTTACCCTTAAAATACACACAAACAACTTTTTATTGCCACTGACATAAACATAAAATAAGTAGTATTGATGTTACTGATCCCCTGCTGCTCCTGGTCTAACAGTTACTGTGTCCCTGCTGGTCTCTACTTCCTGAATATATGTTCACAGCCAATCAGTGACTAAGGCGGGACACCACTGTGGCCTATCATTGGCTGAGCAGGCATTTCCTGTGTGTCAAGACCAAGAAGTAGAGACCAGACGGGACTCAGCAAAGGTTGGACTAGGATTGCAGGGCATTGGTAAAGGGATTACCGTTTCTTATAGGTTTAAGAATACATTTTGTGTCCATTTCTAAAACTATCCCCCTCCGGACAATCCCTTTAACATGGCCTATGATTATATAATAAATTTGAAGCTGTAGAAGAGAATAGAGATGACAAAGGGGCCACTTTTACCCATACGTGGCGACGTGTTGGCAGGAGGGACAGCACATTGGACGGTGCACAACATGCGGTTTTTAATATAGTACATATGGTATTGCTTTGTAATTTTGATAGACTAGGGGGCGCTGTTTTAGAGTCGCCATTTACAGACCTGTCCAGTGAAGAGCCTCCAATGGGAAGACACCGCATATGACGTATCCATGAAGAGAGCCGGGAGAGCCATCCCGGAAGAAAGACACAGCATCTTCAGAGCCAGGATAGCGCCATCTACAGACTGCCCCTGTAACACCTAAGAAAGCAGATTGTAACGTAATAATTAAAGGGGTTGTACGGAAGAAAAGCATATAAGGCTTAACCAGAAGCAGAGCCACCCTTGTCTGTAGTCTGTGACTGATATTTCTCAGCTGTAATACCAGATATAGCCTGTGGGTAACAGGGGGGGCGCTACTTCAGAGAGAAAAAAAGAAGCATTTTCTTTTAATCTTACACATCTCTTTACTACATGGGCCCTCCCCATATCTCCATGTCACATGTATAGTGTGCTCCTTTAACCCCTTCCCACCCCGGGGTAGTACGACCATGTAGTTCTCACACAGCTGATATTCCACTCTGACGTCCCGGATCAGAGAGAAGTCTGTTCTTGGCCGTTTAACCTCTTAGTTGCCGCCGTTAATCCCGATGGTGGCAAGTAAGTGGTTAAAGAGAAGGGGGCTCTCTCTCACCCCTTTGGATCCCAGCAAACCTGTTAAGGGGTTACTATGGAAGCTTGATCCCTAACAAAGTCCTCCAGGCTTGCCATGTAGGGATTAGGCCCCACCATAAAATAAATAACACCATTGGCATCGTCACCAAATTCCACCCTTAATGTCTACCGTCTGGAACAGGTAGCATGCACGAGGATACCTAGGCGTTATCACTATTGTCATCCAGCACCCTGTATACATACCATGCACATAGACCCCCCTCGTCCCAATGCTACTGCAAGGACATCATATGGAAGACACTCAGTAAACACAGCAACACATGAGACATGCCGACATCACGTGAACAGAAAATGTATCCCAGCACATAAAACCGTCCTGTCCATGCACAAGAAGGAATATTATCGCCTTATTACCAGAATTTGGGAGTCTGTCAGCAGAACCAGCACATCAACCCAGCCCACAGATGATAATTCGGGTCCACTACCCAAGTGGGTGGTACCATTGTATGGCACAGAGAGACCCCGTCCACAAAGAAACCATATTGTTACCCCCCACTTGGCTAGTAGATCCTAGATTGCATTAACAGGGCTTATATCTGTGGAATGGCTGAACAGATTTGCATAAACTAAACACCGCAATGCTCGGGGTGACCGCGCCGATCAGATGATGGAGGTCATTGGGCTTTTCGCACCCAGTGACTGGTCCTCTTTAAATAATTTTACTTTAGAAATGACCAGATTGCCGTCACACATGACGAGAAGATCCCTTTAATATATTCGGGATCTGCTCTTCTAGCAATATCCTCGCATATTAAAAACGCTGTCATCCATGGCTGCGAATGTAAATGAAGGCACGAGTGTGAACAGGCCATGCTGTAACATTCAACACACCAAAGACAAGCAAAATAGACTAGCGCCACCTACTGGTTCTTGCAGGTATAACATGACAATATGAACTTTTGGGGGAAGACGATTTTTCAAGGCAAGCAAAGCTGCATCTAATGTGATTCATGAAACAGAGAGGAGTAAGAGAGAGGGAGACGGAAGAAGCGGTCAGTGATACAATAGATGCCGTGACGTGGATCTCTCACCTGCTCGGTGGTGGCCTGGTGACTGTCTATAGCTTTTACCAAGAGCAAAAACTTCTCCTCCGCCTGCGCAAAGAGAGAACAATGCATATATATAATAATGTATAACATATAGAATATATTATACAGAAATCTATAAATACATTTTTTGTGATATTTTTGGGGGACCCGTCTAACAACAGTGGGTTGTCCATAGCAATATTTTTTCGTTTACTAGTAGATGTCCCGCAGATCTCACTGGCATCTTACACCTTACAGACTTGCGGTTGGATCACGTGACACTATCCCCATGCAGCACATACCGATTTCTGGGGATCATCAGTCGCTTCCACAAATTCCAGTGCCTCGGGACTGGAGCAGCGAACAACATCCGACCGCCCATGATGAAATGCGCGGAGTGAGACAACCTCAGAGGTTGCACATAGTTCGCCGTGTAACCTGTGCAAATAGGCAAAACATCAGTACCATGGCCAGGGCTGAGCTTATAACTGCAGGGGCAAGTACCCTGGGGCGTCTGAAAGGAGGGGGGGCAGTTACGGGAACATAATAATATTCTATTTTGTCACATGCTGCAGCCAGATATCTGTCTGTATGGCAGTAGCGGGGAACATGGGGGGCAGGGTCTTTCCTATATCTTAGTAGGACCCCTGCAGAGCGGACCCTAATGCAGTCCGGGAGCTGTACAAATATCACACATAGCTGGTAACATACTGCTATACAGAGAGGTAAACCTCAGAAGATCAAGGCTCCTGCTATCTAATACTAGAGGAGAAGGAAGGTGCAAGACAAGGATCAGGGCTTCAAGAAAGAGTCCTGTCTGATGTGTAAATGAAGTGTGTGTAGTCAGCAGGTGAGTGTGCGGTGCCCTAGGGGTGCGGAGGACGGCTGCACAGATTTGCATTTGTTTATGTGGGCGAGTCTAAATGTCCTAGCTACTTTAGGATCCTGCAACTGTAGTCCTATAAAGTCGCAGCACATGTATTGTATAAGGAATCAGCGCAGGGGGGTCTTCAGTCACATTTGGGTGCAACAATACAATGGCATTGTGTGAAGTACAAGCAGCGTTTTTCACAACACACTGACCCATTATATTCTATGGCCCCATACACACACTCGTATATCAACATCGGCCAGTATATAGGCCCGTGAGCCTTGGGGCAAAACTCAGGAGAAGTCCTATATCTGTCCATTTTAAGGCCCAGGCTCACTGGAGAAAGTGAATGGGTCAGTGAAGGCACGGGCGGCACACGGATGTCATCTATGTTGTGTACACGTAGCCCCAGATGTTGGATTGTTCCATACATAGGTGAATAAGGACCCTGGGCCATGTTCATCAAGGGTCTCGAAACTTTTGGACAACTTTTGACTTTATGGCAGCATCTGTGACGTTATTAACTATTGTAATCAACTTATCAATGGATTTTGGCTCCTGTCTGTTCATTGGGGAAGCAATACATGGGGGACAGGAGAGGATTTCAGTGCTGGAGATCACAGGAGCCAAAAATCTGTTAATAAAGTAGATTACAACTCTTTATTAATATCACAAATGCTGCCGGAATATCAAAATATGTGCAAAAGATTAACTTTAAGATATGTGAGCAAGTGCATTCTAGTCCTGCATAGTGATGGTGTCATACTAAAATGATATATACATTTTATTATATATACATATACATACACACTCCTCATTGTGTGACCCATGCAGCCAGTCATTGGCGATCAGCAAACGATGACATAATCGCTACAATATTGCGCAGGGAACATCAGAGTTCCGGGGATTTAACCGGATGAGTAAAGATTATTTTTTCATTTTATACTATATTATTTTCTACACCTCAAATTTATTAAAATCCCAGAACCCCCTTTAACTGACTGTGTGCTGGGTAGAAGAGCGACGACAATGCCATGTGTGCACCAGCCTATATACTCACACTGCTACGGGGTCACGATATTATAATATAAATGCCTATATACACAGCACCACTGATAACATGGGACGGTTCAGACTTAGGATGGTGACACCTATAACTATAGCCCTGACGATAGGCCTCATCAGTAAATGCATCGCCCTATCTCTAGACCCCTGCCCGGCAGTACCTGTAATACGCCAGCTGCAGGCAGATCTGCAGGAACGCACTGGGGCTCATGTTGTAGCTCCGCGGAAATCTCTTTCCAAAGTCGGGGAAGGAGAAGCAGCAGATATCGAGATCGTTCACCAATCTGAAGGAGGAGAGATATATATAGAGTTATATTCACACAGCAGAATTTTTGCGCTTGACCAAAACCTACATCCAATTCTGCACCTGCCAGGCGGTAGTTTCTGCCTCTCATTCACTTCAATGGGAATTATTAGGCCGAATCCACCTGAAGATCGGTGCCAGGCTTATTTTTCCTGCTAACTGAAACAAATCAGTGTCCGCCTCCCATTGAAATCAACAGAGGCCGTTTCCAGGCGGGATTTGGAGATGATCTTGAGACGGAATCTGCCTCAAATACCACCATGAGAACATACCCCCAATCTAGCAGCCATACATATCTGCTTATACCTATAGGGCAGCATAACATAGAGCAGGGGTACGCTAGGATACTTTTGCGAACATCCATGATAAGACAGACCGCTAACTCCCCCTCCAGTCCTGCCTATGTCCCCTTGGACCCCACCAAGTCAAGTTATGCTTTCATATAGTAACACACAGTGATGAAGCCTATACAGTCCTATGAAAAAGTTTGGGCACCCCTATTAATCTTAATCATTTTTAGTTCTAAATATTTTGGTGTTTATAACAGCCATTTCAGTTTGATATATCTAATAACTGATGGACACAGTAATATTTCAGGATTGAAATGAGGTTTATTGTACTAACAGAAAATGTGCAATATGCATTAAACCAAAATTTGACCGGTGCAAAAGTATGGGCACCTCAACAGAAAAGTGACATTAATATTTAGTAGATCCTCCTTTTGCAAAGATAACAGCCTCTAGTCGCTTCCTGTAGCTTTTAATCAGTTCCTGGATCCTGGATGAAGGGATTTTGGACAAACAATTCAAGTTCAGTTAAGTTAGATGGTCGCCGAGCATGGACAGCCCGCTTCAAATCATCCCACAGATGTTCAATGATATTCAGGTCTGGGGACTGGGATGGCCATTCCAGAACATTGTAATTGTTCCTCTGCATGAATGCCTGAGGATTTGGAGCGGTGTTTTGGATCATTGTCTTGCTGAAATATCCATCCCCGGCGTAACTTCAACTTCGTCACTGATTCTTGAACATTATTCTCAAGAATCTGCTGATACTGAGTGGAATCCATGCGACCCTCAACTTTAACAAGATTCCCGATGCCGGCATTGGCCACACAGCCCCAAAGCATGATGGAACCTCCACCAAATTTTACAGTGGGTAGCATGTGTTTTTCTTGGAATGCTGTTTCTTTTTGGACGCCATGCATAACGCCTTTTTTTTATAACCAAACAACTCAATTTTTGTTTCCAAAATGAAGCTGCCTTGTCCAAATGTGCTTTTTCATACCTCAGGCAACTCTATTTGTGGCGTACGTGCAGAAACGGCTTCTTTCTCATCACTCTCCCATACAGCTTCTATTTGTGCAAAGTGCGCTGTATAGTTGACCGATGCACAGTGACACCATCTGCAGCAAGATGATGCTGCAGCTCTTTGGAGGTGGTCTGTGGATTGTCCTTGACTCTTCTCACCATTCTTCTTCTCTGCCTTTCTGATATTTTTCTTGGCCTGCCACTTCTGGGCTTAACAAGAACTGTCCCTGTGGTCTTCCATTTCCTTACTATGTTCCTCACAGTGGAAACTGACAGGTTAAATCTCTGAGACAACGTTTTGTATCCTTCCACTGAACAACTATGTTGAACAATCTTTGTTTTCAGATCATTTGAGAGCGGGCTGTCCATGTTCGGCGACCATCAAACTTAACTGAACTTGAATTGTTTTGTAGAAAGAAATGGTCCAAAATACCTTCATCCAGGATCCAGGAACTGATTAAAAGCTACAGGAAGCGACTAGAGGCAAAAGGAGGATCTACTAAATATTAATGTCACTTTTCTGTTGAGGTGCCCATATTTTTGCACCGGTCAAATTTTGGTTTAATGCATATTGCGCATTTTCTGTTAGTACAATAAACCTCATTTCAATCCTGAAATATTACTGTGTCCATCAGTTATTAGATATATCAAACTGAAATGGCTGTTGCAAACACCAAAATATTTAGAACTAAAAATGATTAAGATTAATAGGGGTGCCCAAACTTTTTCATAGGACTGTAAGTGTCTCCACATAATATAATGCAACCCATGCAGTATAATGCCCCCTTAGTGGTCCCCATACACTATAATGCCCCCTTAGTGGTTCCCATACAGTATAATGCCCCCTTAGTGGTTCCCATACAGTATAATGCCCCCTTAGTGGTCCCCATACACTATAATGCCCCCTTAGTGGTCCCCATACACTATAATGCCCCCTTAGTGGTTCCCATACACTATAATGCCCCCTTAGTGGTTCCCATACACTATAATGCCCCCTTAGTGGTTCCCATACACTATAATGCCCCCTTAGTGGTTCCCATACACTATAATGCCCCCTTAGTGGTTCCCATACAGTATAATGCCCCCTTAGTGGTTCCCATACACTATAATGCCCCCTTAGTGGTTCCCATACACTATAATGCCCCCTTAGTGGTTCCCATACACTATAATGCCCCCTTAGTGGTTCCCATACACTATAATGCCCCCTTAGTGGTTCCCATACACTATAATGCCCCCTTAGTGGTTCCCATACAGTATAATGCCCCCTTAGTGGTTCCCATACAGTATAATGCCCCCTTAGTGGTTCCCATACACTATAATGCCCCCTTAGTGGTTCCCATACACTATAATGCCCCCTTAGTGGTCCCCATACACTATAATGCCCCCTTAGTGGTTCCCATACACTATAATGCCCCCTTAGTGGTTCCCATACACTATAATGCCCCCTTAGTGGTTCCCATACACTATAATGCCCCCTTAGTGGTTCCCATACACTATAATGCCCCCTTAGTGGTTCCCATACACTATATTGCCCCCTTAGTGGTTCCATTACAGTATAATGCCCCCTTAGTGGTTCCCATACAGTATAATGCCCCCTTAGTGGTTCCCATACAGTATAATGCCCCCTTAGTGGTTCCCATACAGTATAATGCCCCCTTAGTGGTTCCCATACAGTATAATGCCCCCTTAGTGGTTCCCATACAGTGTAATGCCACTTTATTTCTCCCACACAGACCAAATTCCACCCCAGCGCCCTCACTGTAGGCATAGTGGGACTGCTGGGAATTCCTTCCTTGCTCATGCATATGCGGACAGACTGACCTCCATACTGCTGCCCCTTTTTGCACCGATACATTACAATAGTGGCAGCAAAGATGGGCAGTTACCATGTTCCTTCTATGTAGACAGCAGGAACAATCAGCAATTGTTGCTGCCATTACTGTAATGTATCAGCGGTCGGGGGTCAATCATCTCCTGACCGCTGTCATTATGCCAGACAAGGTTCCGACTGCGATCTGTCACTTGGAGATTCCATCATAAAGTAACGTACTGTCCTGATGAGACTATACCCCCATTGTGAGCTATGGAGCCCCCCACCAAACTTACATGTCCAGGTTCTGCTTGGCTTGTTCTACGTGCTGCTTGATCTCTGGTGGGAAGTTGAAGTAAAGCTTTCTTGGTGAAGGAATCCTGATGAGAGGAGTGCGGGGCGGCAGCAGGTCGGGGCCCTCAGAGCTGGGGAGAAGGGCCATTAGTAGGGGACATGACAATAGGGCCCGGACTGTATAACTAATACTAACATATATGATGATATACACACAGGAAGCTCTACGACCATCACATCATCAACCTCACCCCATCATGACCAGAGGAGGGATCTGATAACTACTTAAAGGGGTGTTACACATCCACAGAATATACTATATACGTTGTCTCACCTGTTCTCAGACCTTCCAACACAGTGACTGGAGAAAGTCGTGCATGTGCCATAACCTCTCCATTCACAATGGCTGCATCACCGCACGGGACATAGATGGGGAACATATTAGGAATAACAGAGGAACGGCACAATGCAGAGTCTAAGAGTCAATGGAGGAAATATATCATGCCTTCTGCGCCAATCATTTTGGAATACAAGGCATGATAAAAGGTGCAATTTTTTTTTTGCGAGGTTTTGAGCAAATTAAAATTGCAACTTTTTTCTCTTTTACATCACACTTGCCACATATCAAGACCGTGCCGCTTTCACCTCAAAATTGACATTGGGCACACAGAGAGGCTCCTGCCCATCAGCGGCCTGGGGAGTATTTGCACCCGTTCTGGATACTCGCCAGGGAAGAAGTGGAAAGTGATGGAATAAGAAGTATTCATTTTGGGTGAATGGACTTTAAATGCCCCTCAGTGAGGCACAGTTGTACCCCCTACCTCATGGCAGTCACTTACCAGTAGTCCAGAACATGGCGCAGCATGGTCAGCACTGCAGAGGCGTCAGCTGTCGCTTGGTCATAAATCAGACCACACGTCCCATCTTCTCCCACCACGAACTGTAGGAGTCATAGTCATTGTTACTCAGTTCCATATATACAAAGGGCATGTACAAGCATTGGGCAAGTCTCAGGATATATATATTAGTAAGGTCCTGGACCAAAAAATCCATCTAGTGCAAAACAGTAAATCAAAGAAAGGAAGGAGGGGAGAGGAGGGAGATGCAGATGCAGATTACATAGAGAAACAGTGTGATTGGGGGCAAAGGAGGAGGAGCATAAAAGGAAGACATCTGATTGGTTCAGAGTGCACAGCACTGCTCTGACATCACACAGGTAGAGCTCGTCCCCCTTAGGACGTCCATAAACTACAGGTTACATTGAGAAAAAAAAGTTTTGCACAAATCAGGTTATTAAACAAAAATGTGCAACTTTGTTCCCTTTTGCACCATCCTTGCCAAGAGGATGAGGACGATACAAAAATATTCCCTAAAAAACTACAAGATGGCGTACACATTGGTGCAGGCGTGCAGACCGGCAGACGTGCACATCCTCCAATGATATAGGGTATATGACTAGTGTTATTAGTAATTACTATTTTAGCCATCTCCTAATAGAAAGGACTCAATGCTGTAGACTGCCTCATATTTGTGTCTCTCCTTCCCCCCACCATAGACTTCATTGTAATTTGTCAGTATGCAATGAAGAGTATGGAGGGAGAAAGGAGAGAGACAGAAATATGAGGCCATTTACATCATTATAGGAGTCCTTTCTGTCAGGGGAAGGCTATATAACCATTCCTGGTAACCCAGTTGTGTTGTGAAAGTATACGCTCTCTCTATAGTGCAGCTGTCTCTTTGCTTTGAGCTCTCCCCTTCCTCCCCTCTCTATTGATCAGTGGCAGGAGGAGACAAATAAGAAGACACGGGAACTTTTCTTACATCCATTACATTACAACGTTTGTCATCTTCACCCATACTGTGGATTTACATAACAAAAAATATAAGTTTAGTTAGGCTTTAAGCAAAGTATGAAGCCGAGCCTATACCTGCAAAGTCTTGTCAAACCAGCGATTGCCGCTGTTGGCATGGCTCCCTCCTCCGTGCAGCATCTGAGCGGCGGTACGGCTGCTGTACAGGTCCTCCGAGAACTTCAGCGCTGTCGCGTCCAGACACACGGTAAACATGCTGCGCTGGATACTGCGCACAGACTCCCGGTTGAGCCGGTCTAGGACAGATAGGTGACATGGTCATGGCGTCTCCTCCACATATTACTCATCATGTGCGTTTCCTGATCCGGGTAAACTCACCTCGAATGAGGGTGCTGTACGCTCGCCCCCAGCTGTTCCTGTGGTCGGTGGTGAGCACCCCGACAGGCTCCTTGTCCGTCTTTTTAGAATGTGCCCGTAGGAAAAGCATCTGCTGGTGAATCTGATCTTCTGTCAGGGGAGAACCATCACTATTGTACACATTCAGCTCAAAAAACTGGGAAGAAACACATAAAATGCAAAAGGTGAGAAGATCCATTGGGGGGGAATTTACTATTTCATGCAAGTCGGTAATTTGGTGCAGAGCGGAGATCGTGGCAGAGTGGGGAGGGGATATTATAACTTATACCAGAAAACTGGACGGAGTTACACCCCAATTCTACGCCAGTTCCTGCCTGGCAGAGATTCCTATTCTGTTGCAATTTTCAATCCATTGGTGCAGTTTGTTTTGGTGCCTGATATGCTAACTAGACTCCCTAATGTCAGGTGGGTGGTGTGAGGAAGGAGCAGCAAGGGGGGCAAGACTTAGAGCTCCAATCAGAGGTGACAGTGTCAGAGCTCAGCATCACACCCCCTGCCATCTCCTGCTGACACCACCCACTTGACATTAGGGAGTCTAGTTAGCATATCAGGCAGAAAAACTAACTGCACCGATTGCTCAGGAGTGGTGAGGACTAAAGGAAAAAAAATCCAACTGTGCTAGAATCCATAGAGGATGAAAAGAGCGAGAGTTGGTGGAAGTGGTGAAAGCTCCTCTTTAATTGTCTTAGCTACATCTGAGTACATGATTGCCTCTAGTGAGAAACTTGAGATTTTGGAAGCTTTTGTAGATATAATAAGAATTAGGAGGCAACAAATTGAGGATCCCAAGCCAAGCAACTCTGTTCCGCTTGTTCCCTTCTGCAAGTCACGACGTTGCAAAACGTGATCTTTGAAGCCTTGGTCGGCTTGTCACTTTGGGAAACATTAGGAGAACTGAAAATTATGAAAGGAGAACTAAAAACTAGAGATAGAGGTATACAAGCAACGTTACATAAATCATGACGAGTCGGCACAGCCACCTAGAGGTAGGGGATACGCAGGAAGATTGGCATCTTAGGCTTTAAGACAAGGTGAGAGATAGAAAGGTGGCGATGGGAAGAGGAGATACAAGGCCACGAAGATACAATAACGTACAATGGCACATTTCCATAGTCTTGTAGTGACCTGTGCGAGGATGTAAGTGGAGTCTACCACCGATCCCTACAATGAATGTATAACATTGCTCGGCACAGCTTCCCTCTCGGTAGGAGATCTCTTGATATCTCCAAGAAAACACTTCTTAGGAAACACCAATTATTTCCATTAACACGTTCAGCACCAACGAACATTCTGTGTCGGAAACTATGAGATCGGAATTTTCCATCCATGACACAAGAGGCCGCGTACCGAGCACCGAGGCGTATTCATCTGAAGATTTTATCGTTTTAGATTTTAAGTTTTCAATATGCTACGTGACGGTGTGCATGTGCCGAGCTTGTGGTGGAAAGGTATGGATGGTACATAGATATCAACGCGTCGCCCGTATTGCCATGGACCCATTCACTTTCTACATTGAGCCAAGGAACAACCTCACTGCCGAGTTCTACCAATATCTGTCTGAAGGTACCGAGAAGAACTGATGGAAGTCACAATGTTTTTGGAAACCTAAGAGATACCTGATAGTTCTTGCAGACGGTGACATGCTGAGACATGTGACTAGGATGGAAAAGGATTCGGTCTCTCTTGGTTCCGGGTTCCCTGCAGGATCCAAAGAATTTGTGATACTGATCTGGACACAGCGGTTGGCCTCGCCAGAACTCCTTCAGACCACCAGGACTGTTCAAGGAAAGCAGGAGGAGAAAATTATTTTGATACCGGAGCAATATCAAAAAGAATAGACTTGAATAGGTCAACCTGGTGACCAAAGCGCGGTGTACAGGCCTCAGGAGTTACCCTGTCCAGTCTAGTCATGGGCTGCTATGTCCTAAATATGGAGTCATCATACCCAGGAAAATGGAAGAGCAAACTCACCTCTCAATCTTGGCTTTAAAGTCCAGGACACCACAGATGAGTTTAGATGCAAATCTGTGAACAAGCAGATACATGAAATGTCTCCATAATAACAAACATGGCAGAAGAACAACCACCAGAGACGTCCACAGGCCAAAGTGGGGACCAAGGGGTGCAGTTATTTAAGGTGACCCAAGCCGGTCTCTGAGGACCAATTGCAAGACTTTAGCAAGGGAACTAAGAAAGAACACATCCACCAAAACACAGAAGAATTGGACCAGGTACATAATACTAAGCAAGTGCATCAAAGGTGTCCGTCTATATGGGATCCATTCTAGAAAGACAACATGTCGAAATACAGGGCGGTGCAAAGGTATGGAGAATAAATGGACAAAGGTGTCTGTTGTTCAACAGGGTGGCCATATTGAAAACAGTCATTTTGGAATCAATTTGATTTTTTCAAGTGGTAAGGGATGCACGTGATGTATGTACCTGATGCTAGTCTAACAGTATCATCCAGTTCTCCGTTGTTTGGGTCCCAAAAAACAAAGAGCCCATCTGCTAAAAAAGTCAGTTACCTGCAGACACCATAGACTATAATGAGGTCCACCAGGTGTCCTTGCAGAATTTTTCTCCCTGTCAATTTTGGACCACCCTGGGATATCCACACCTTTGGACCACCCTGCTATAGCCACACTTTTGGACCACCTTGGTACCTCCACACCCTTGGACCACCTTGGTACCTCCACACCAACCTGTACTGTTAGAACATAGAAACCATAACGTCAGGTGAACATGAGATGGATGGATATAGAGATTAGATACCTCAGCTGTCCCACCCAGTCGTTGTATTCCCGCTGAGGGAGAATGACAGCCGGGCTGGAATGTACAGGCAGTGGTAGGTGATTCTCTAGGTATATACATTCGTGTCTCCAGTCTGTGAGCTACAAAGGACAGACAGAGGTCAGTAAATGGAAAGATGGAGAGAGATTAGGGTACAGCGGCCATAGACATTAGAGGAAGGTCCAAAATATCCCAACCTGTCCTATACGACAATCACCGGACAATTGGTCAACATTCAACATTCATCTATTGTCTATGACCGTCTTACATCAGGACTCCTCGGCAACATCTACTACACAAGATACAACTTCAATAACGATAGACTGTCCAGCCATCAACTATTCCTCCCCACTTTTCCATATACGTGCACGCTCAATTCAGCCGAACGGCCACATATATGGGAAAGTGAATCTTCTCTACATTAACCATCATCTTAGAGAAGACCACCACCCACAAGACCATTTTTTTAAGGCAATTTTGGGTGGTTATCTCAAAGAGGTTTTGCCGTATTCTCAATGTGAAGAGGAGAGTAAGCTGCGGCAACATCTGTTGGGGCGAGTCAGGTGGCCTTCAGATACACAAAATAGGTTTGGCCGACATTTTCTTATGTGTATGAGACCGTTACATTGCAAGAGCTTTGGCTCAAAGAAAGCCTAAAATATCACACTCGACCCAAAGGATATCCTATAGGCCTAGTATAGGTGTAGGCGATACCCTCCTGTGGTCTCACCCAGTTATCAGTACGCTCCGCTCTCTTATGTAGTAGTTTCTGCAGCTCTTCTCCTTGTCCTCGGGGACGTAGGAACTTCTCTACCAGTTCTTGGGTGCTCTCCAGCTCGTCCTCGCTAACAAGTGGCTGGAGAGATCGCAGATAGCGGGCGAGAACCTTCCGGAGATCAGGGACAGGCTGGCGAGGGAGTGGAGGGGCAGAGTGGAAAGAACGGAGTGTATAGGAGGAGATCTAGGGATTGGAGAGAGTGCGGATTAGTCACAAATACTATGCATGGCGTCAGTCAGACCTAGATAAAAGTCTGCTGTATTCCCAATGGGTTCTCAGTCCATGTCACCATCTAAACCGTCAGTCTGGTAGCTGTGCGTTTCATCTCGCCTATGATGGATGAGAGCAATGGACTGTAATAACGGTAGTTTGACCATAGCCTAAGACTGGGCCACACATTGCCGCTTCACACAGTGTTTTGAGCTGCAAATTTGGAACCAAAACATTGCTATGGATTTTGCAATTCAAAGGCTAAAAACCACTATAGGCGCATAGGGTTAAGTGAGCAGTGAAAATCAATAATGTTTTTGCTGCAAGCGGGTGCGCTGTGGATATCCCACCATATGAGGCCAAACCCTAAGGCGGGAGTGCCACAGAGTAAACGCCACGGTTTTTTACAGTACCTGCAAAGTGCACGGTGTTATGGCTAATCCACACATTGCAGAAAAAAAATAAAACCCGTGCTGCGATTTAAAAAACGGGCGCATTTTTGTA
Organism: Leptodactylus fuscus; assembly: GCF_031893055.1. Classification (NCBI taxonomy): domain Eukaryota; kingdom Metazoa; phylum Chordata; class Amphibia; order Anura; family Leptodactylidae; genus Leptodactylus; species Leptodactylus fuscus. The sequence continues at coordinate 78,829,053 of NC_134275.1, forward strand.
AATTGCAGCATTACAATTACAGCAACAGAAACGCTATAAATATCTAAGGGAATAAGCCCTGCTTGGTTTCTAAGGCAGCTCCTCCATTTCCACCACTGTCCCACAAATCCTGTATGGCTGATAAGATGGCGGGAGTAAAGGTAATGGTATATGGTGACACCCCGACTAGAGCACAGATAACCATGTTAGTCCCTGCAAACGCAATGAGGTCCCCCATGCTCAACCTGTTGCTAGACAGACACCCAAAATTGTACACGTGTATCCCATGCTTAGATTTTGTATTAGGGAGTCTGATGGTGTTGCTAATTTTTACCACTTCTGAGTAGAGTTCCCCTTTAATTTTCCCAATACACATTCCGTTCCTATTGAAGCATGATATCATCACCGTCATGCTGAGGGTAAGTCTACAAAAACTGATTTTTTTTTTGGTTCTGTGGACTATACTGCTGCAACGATTCTGCTACAAAGTCTGCAAATGTTATATGTGGATTTTGACCCAAAATTTGCTGTGTTTGTTGCAGACGCCACCATGAAAGGTGCAGCATTGATGGACATGCACTCCCTGTGGACGTTCCCTCTGAAGCCATTAACTAGATATTCAAGATTTTCAGGTTTGCCCAACCTGAACAAGATTGATAACGAGGGAGGGGAGGTCAGAGCGGAGCCCAGACCAATTTGCAGCCTCCTGACCACAGATACCTCTCCCTGCAAAGTCACATCAGATAATCAGAACATGTCATAATCCATACTATGCAACGTCAAAACCGTACAAGGCTCAACAAACTTTGCAGAAGTTGCCAACAAGTAGTCGCAATGCTCTGCAATATAAAAAAAAGTCAGTCATGTCCTGCAAGTCCCGCAAAGTGAAGCTCTGCAATGCTCTGCAGATCCTCACAGCCATAAACTTGTGATGTCCTGCAGGTGGTCAGGAAACAAATATAATGCATGAAACTCGCTGATCTCTCACCGTAGCCCTGAGGGGAGCTGTGCAGTGCATGAGGTGGCGGATCATCCTGCCAACTGCCCCCCTCCCCTTGTGGACAAACTGAAATGTACCCCTAAGGGTAGTCTGCGACTGGAGGTGTTGGGGGAGGGTCAGGCCTGTGTATCAAGGGAGGAGGCACAGACCACACTTCCTGCAGGGAGGAGCTTACACAACTGGAGCGTGTGTGTGTGTGTGTGTGTGTGTGTGTACGTGCAAATATATAGTGTAGAGATCAGTGCCCTAGAGCTGGTGTGTGACTACAACTCCCAGCATGCCCTGAGAGCCTGCAAAGTGAATGAGCTCTCTGCATGTACAGCTTAGACTCGGTTCACACTAACGTCAGCAATGGCCTTTTTTATTTTTTCCACAATTGGCAGATGCTGTAGGAAATGTTCCTGGAATTTCTAACACGAAAAATCGTCTTCTGGAATCGCATAGCCAAAACATATAATAATACATTGTATTTATATATATTCTATTATTCCGCACAGCTTTATAAATTGTAGGGTCAAAGTTCAGACCAAATCACATTACAGAGTCATTAATTCTCACAATAGGAGTGATAGAAACACTTACGGTTTTACGGGATTTTAAAGTTTGGAAATATGTCACCCCGCGACATCTTTACTAATGGAGTCACGTTATGAGCGTGAGAGTGTCTAATGACAAAAGGCTAAGCAATGCCGAATTGTTTTATGAGCACAAGTCACAGATGGAGCACCCTCGAGGTCACAGTGTCACTCCCTAATATATATATATATTTATATAATTATTATATTAGTGTCCGAGTCACACGGTGACTGAGTGATCTTTTGTAGCCGCGGCCAAAGCTGCCGTGTAGTCCTAGTGTAATTGATCACAGATATGGATTATGGAACCTCTTGTGTCACCCCCTCTACCTCATAGATTGTAAGCTCTTTCGAGCAGGGCCCTCAGTCCCATTGTGTGAAATGACTTTCTTTGTAATGTATCTTTCTGTCTGTATTTGAACCCTACAAATTGTACAGCGCTGCGGAATATGTTGGCACTATAGAAATAACATTTATTATTATTATTATATTATGGAACACCATACCTCCCAACTTTCCCAGGACAAAAAGAGGGACAGTATGTGCGGCGTGCCATGCTTGCCATGGCAAATTTAGCTCCATCCACTTCTATGTTGACTCCACCCACTCTGACCAATTTTTCGATGTGCTCCCATACAGTATAATGCTCCCATTACATGCCCACATTATAATGTTCATCTCCAATTACCGCATAGTATGAAGTCCCTCTCCTTGTGCCCCAGTTAAACTGGGGGAAACTGAAGGGGGACATTAAACTGGGGCATCTGGAGGGGGACATTAAACAGTGGAGGGAGTTAGATGGGGATATTAAACTGGGGGTTTCAGGATGGGAACATTAAACGGGGGGCAACTAGAGGGGGACATTAAACCGAGTTCAGTCTGAATACTACAGCCAACTAACGGACCATTTCCCACTGACGAGACTCGGACATGTGCAAGGGTCCTTACTGTACACCATGAGAAGAGACATCCACAGAAGCAGTCACTTGTTAACACTCGTGCCTAGACCCAAATTCAGACTACAGCTAAGATGACACATTGCTAAATGCAGGTAAAATATTGTGCAAAAATTAAAAAAAACGGAGAAATTGCTCATGCCTTTTTCTGTTTTTCTGCTGCATTTTGCATTTTTGCCTTGCTCTATAGAAATCTATGGGAAGAATGCAAATATTAGTATGCTGTGGTTTGCAGCGTTTCTTCAGGTTCTCTACGCTGAGGAATAATGGGCCATGTATCTGCTGGATTTACCTGCCCAAATGGGCCTTAACTAAAGCAAACTGACCTGCGGAGCTGCGCTCAGGCCACTTAATCCAACCAATACATGGAGCTTTTTACCGGCCCAGCCATACCATCAGTTACAAGGACTTTTCTAGGACAGTCCAGTAATCCAGAATTTCTGACACCAGATCCCATTGGCAGTGGAATGCCCAGACATGCGGGTCTGTATGGAGGCTAAGGGCTAGTTCACACGTGAACTGCCCGCGCGGGTTTTGACAGAGAGAGACGCGGCGAGCCGCGTCTCTCTCTTGTCAAAACCCGCCCGCCGCGACCATCGCTGTCGCGCCTTAACCCTCTGCTGTCGGCTCAAATGAATGAGCCGACATAGGAGGGAGCTGCCGGGGGCGGAAGCCGCGTGGCTGAACCTGCGCGGCTTCCGCCTGAAGAAAGGACATGTCCTTTCTTTTCTCCGCTAGCAGCAGCTCGCCGCTAGCGGAGAACAGAAGCCCGGCGGTCTCCATAGACCACCATTATAAGGGGAGGTTTTGGACGCGAAATCCGCTGTCAAAAACCTCCCCTTATACTCACGTGTGAACTAGCCCTAAGATTTCGGCACTCAGCTTCCATGTAGGTCAGCCTGAAGTGTGATTTTATGATGTTGCGTCCCTGGGCCGCAGCCCTTGAACATGTTTACACATCCTTATCTCTCACACTCAGCCTAACACTCCATGTTCTTCACACGAGTTACTTATTATTTGCCAGCACCTGGGCTGAAGATTGGCGTAAAAATACTTAAAGCAAGATTGTGTCTCTGGAATGATGCCAGAAAATGAGATAAACAAGCCGCACGTGACAGGACAGGACGACCACAGCGTCATAGAAATGATATAAGGACTAAGGCCCCATACACATTATTATGGCTAGCCTACGGACCCATTCATTTCTATGGCACCGTGCACACACACATCCGTAGATTTTACAGATCTATGTGGAGGACATAAGAATGAGCTGCAAAATATGAAGCCGTCCTATTCCTGTCCGATTTTGTGTCTCAGTCGGCCTATCCTAATGACAGAGTCCTTGAAAAACATAAGTGGCACGCGGTTCCATTTTCCACAATAGTAGGCAGCCACATTATACGGTGGATAGAATCTATAGCATTGCTCATCCTAATGCAACCCCATGACCTGACATATATGACACAGGTTCATATACAGTCCTATGAAAAAGTTTGGGCACCCCTATTAATCTTAATCATTTTTAGTTCTAAATATTTTGGTGTTTATAACAGCCATTTCAGTTTGATATATCTAATAACTGATGGACACAGTAATATTTCAGGATTGAAATGAGGTTTATTGTACTAACAGAAAATGTGCAATATGCATTAAACCAAAATTTGACCGGTGCAAAAGTATGGGCACCTCAACAGAAAAGTGACATTAATATTTAGTAGATCCTCCTTTTGCAAAGATAACAGCCTCTAGTCGCTTCCTGTAGCTTTTAATCAGTTCCTGGATCCTGGATAAAGGTATTTTGGACAAACAATTCAAGTTCAGTTAAGTTAGATGGTCGCCGAGCATGGACAGCCCGCTTCAAATCATCCCACAGATGTTCAATGATATTCAGGTCTGGGGACTGGGATGGCCATTCCAGAACATTGTAATTGTTCCTCTGCATGAATGCCTGAGGATTTGGAGCGGTGTTTTGGATCATTGTCTTGCTGAAATATCCATCCCCGGCGTAACTTCAACTTCGTCACTGATTCTTGAACATTATTCTCAAGAATCTGCTGATACTGAGTGGAATCCATGCGACTCTCAACTTTAACAAGATTCCTGATGCCAGCATTGGCCACACAGCCCCAAAGCATGATGGAACCTCCACCAAATTTTACAGTGGGTAGCATGTGTTTTTCTTGGAATGCTGTTTCTTTTTGGACGCCATGCATAACGCCTTTTTTTTTATAACCAAACAACTCAATTTTTGTTTCCAAAATGAAGCTGCCTTGTCCAAATGTGCTTTTTCATACCTCAGGCAACTCTATTTGTGGCGTACGTGCAGAAACGGCTTCTTTCTCATCACTCTCCCATACAGCTTCTATTTGTGCAAAGTGCGCTGTATTGCTGACCGATGCACTGTGACACCATCTGCAGCAAGATGATGCTGCAGCTCTTTGGAGGTGGTCTGTGGATTGTCCTTGACTGTTCTCACCATTCTTCTTCTCTGCCTTTCTGATATTTTTCTTGGCCTGCCACTTCTGGGCTTAACAAGAACTGTCCCTGTGGTCTTCCATTTCCTTACTATGTTCCTCACAGTGGAAACTGACAGGTTAAATCTCTGAGACAACTTTTTGTATCCTTCCCCTGAACAACTATGTTGAACAATCTTTGTTTTCAGATCATTTGAGAGCGGGCTGTCCATGCTCGGCGACCATCTAACTTAACTGAACTTGAATTGTTTTGTAAAGAGGAATGGTCCAAAATACCTTCATCCAGGATCCAGGAACTGATTAAAAGCTACAGGAAGCGACTAGAGGCTGTTATCTTTGCAAAAGGAGGATCTACTAAATATTAATGTCACTTTTCTGTTGAGGTGCCCATATTTTTGCACCGGTCAAATTTTGGTTTAATGCATATTGCGCATTTTCTGTTAGTACAATAAACCTCATTTCAATCCTGAAATATTACTGTGTCCATCAGTTATTAGATATATCAAACTGAAATGGCTGTTGCAAACACCAAAATATTTAGAACTAAAAATGATTAAGATTAATAGGGGTGCCCAAACTTTTTCATAGGACTGTATGACCCATCCTATGTTTAATCCCTCACTTGTTTCTTCACTATCCTATGGAGTCCTGCAAAAAATCTGAGGACTCATTCATACGGCCCGGGTTTCCATGGCAAGATTTTTTAATTCTTCGGTACGTTCGCTCCCCCAACGTTTTACACACCAGGCCGGCACAGGCTGCACATCCCAATGCTGCTATTAAAGATATAGATTTATTTCAGGGGTGGCTGACCACTATGGGTTAATGCTGGACAGAGGTGAAGGCCGAAGCCATCGTGTAGCCTCATGTATTCCTATGGGACATGGTTCATGCTACAGCCTAAATTCTCACGAGTCGCCTATAGACTGTGGTGACCTTCTTAAAGGGGCTAGTGTTCCTCACAGCCCAGCAATAGGCTTTTAGGCCGCCATAGTATCTTACGGTATATAATACCGCCGATGTCAGAGGACATGAAAGCTTCTCTTTATAGGGGTTGATTGGGTTACAAAATCAGTTTATGGAATCAATGGAGGGGGTGACAGTCATATTGGGAGACACCACCGCTCTGTACACTGTGTGGTGGCCTAATATTAGCTGTGGGGCTGCCAAGTGACGTCCCACCACCGATCTGATATTAATGATGATGATCTGATTAAAGGTGCTTTCACACGGAGTAACACTCCGCTCATTCTGACAACACGTGTCAGAGTGAGCGCAGTAAAACAGAATCCCATTGACTTCAATGGGTTCGGTCTTACGTGTGCTACCCATTGAAATCAATGGGAGGCTTTTTTACCTATTGCTTTCAATGTGATACACGCGTACCACATTGAAAGCAATAGATAAAAAAGCCTCCCATTGACTTCAATGTGTAGTGCGTGTAAGACCGAACCCATTGAAGTCAATGGGATTCTGTTTTACTGCGCTCACTCTGACATGTGTTTACGTGTCAGAATGAGTGGAGAGTTACTCCGTGTGAAAGCACCCTAACTTGTATATTTTCTAATGTTAGTGTGTGTGAGTGTACATATATATATATATATATATATATATATATATATATATATATGTATATATATATATATATATATATATATATATATATATATATAGCACACTGACAAAGCACACAGTTATGTGTATGGAGCCGAACCCTGACCCCACACAGGCTGTAATATGTAAACACTAGACATCAGCTACAATAGTTCACATACGTCATGCCAGCTATTTATCATACAGGACAACAGACATTTATACATAGGGATAAGCATATCTATATGTGACCGGGACACAATGTACACACAGCGCCGATCATATGTAACATGCACACAGTGCTGAGAAAACATTGCGAAGATTGAGCAACAGACAATGAGAAGTCAGTGAGGATTGTTTTTCTGATGACTTTTCATCGGTTTGATCATCTTCTTTGATAAGATATCAGGCCGCAGCAGTTTAACCAATTTCAAATGTTCAGGTTATCTCTGTTACATGTGTACATGGTGCAAGACATTTCGTCAGATATGTGCAAATCTCCCCCATGAGTGAGGGCAATGGGCAAAAAAGAGATGTGCAATATTCTAACGATACATCCGAAAATGAATAATAAATAGCAGCATATGTGGCGTGAAGAGGTGACACACTGTTATGGGGTCCTCAGGACTCATACACTTGTGGGGTCTGTGTATGTGACACACTGTTATGGGGTCCCTGTATGTGACACACTGTTATGGGGTCTCTGTATGTGACACACTGTTATGGGGTCTCCGTATGTGACACACTGTTATGGGGGTCCTCAGGACTGATACACTTGTGGGGTCCCTGTATGTGATACACTGTTATGTGGTCCTCAAGACTGATACACGTGTGGGGTCTTTGTATGTGACACACTGTTATGGGGTCCTCAAGACTGATACACTTGTGGGGTCCGTGTATGTGACACACTGTTATGGGGTCCCTGTATGTGACACACTGTTATGGGGTCCTCAGGGCTGATACACTTGTGGGGTCTCTGTATGTGATACACTGTTATGGGGTCCCTATATGTGACACACTGTTATGGGGTCCCTATATGTGACACACTGTTATGGGGGTCCTCAGGACTGATACACTTGTGGGGTCTCTGTATGTGACACACTGTTATGGGGTCCCTATATGTGACACACTGTTATGGGGTCCCTATATGTGACACACTGTTATGGGGTCCTCAGGACTGATACACTTGTGGGGTCTCTGTATGTGATACACTGTTATGGGGTCACTATATGTGACACACTGTTATGGGGTCCCTATATGTGACACACTGTTATGGGGTCCTCAGGGCTGATACACTTGTGGGGTCTCTGTATGTGATACACTGTTATGGGGTCCCTATATGTGACACACTGTTATGGGGTCCCTATATGTGACACACTGTTATGGGGGTCCTCAGGACTGATACACTTGTGGGGTCTCTGTATGTGACATACTGTTATGGGGTCCCTGTATGTGATACACTGTTATGGGGTCCTCAGGTCTGATACACTTGTGGGGTCCCTGTATGTGACACACTGTTATGGGGTCCTCAGGTCTGATACACTTGTGGGGTCTCTGTATGTGACACACTGTTATGGGGTCTCTGTATGTGACACCCTCACTAAACTCTCTCCTCTACAATCTATTCTGAATGCAGCGGCCAGGCTCATCTATCAGGCTAGACACTACAGCGATGCCTCGGGTCTGTGCCAGTCACTACATTGGCTGCCTATTCATTATAGAATAAAATATAAAGTTATTACTCTCATCCACAAGGCTCTCCATAATGCCGCACCTCCCTACATTTCCTCCCTCATCTCTGTCTACCGCCCAACCCGTGCTCTCCGCTCACTCAATGACCTAACACTTCCATCCTCTATTATCAGAACCTCCCCCGCTCATATACAAGACTTCTCCCGAGCTGCACCACTTTTCTGGAATGCTCTACCCCGGACAATCAGATTCACTCCCAACTTCTACAGTTTCAAACGCAAACTAAAGACACATCTTTTCAGACAGGCCGATCACAATTCCTAATGCACAAAATTGTCTGAACACTGTATAAGCAATGCCGCCCCTGCTACCTCTTGTGTCACCCCCTCTACCTCATAGATTGTAAGCTCTTTTGAGCAGGGCCCTCAGTCCCATTGTGTGAAATGACGTTCTTTGTTATGTATGTCTGTCTGTATCTGAACCCTATAAATTGTACAGCGCTGCGGAATATGTTGGCGCTATATAAATAAAATGTATTATTATTATTATTATTATGGGGTCCCTGTATGTGACACACTGTGATGTGATATGTGATGTGATATGTGATGTGTATGTGATGTGTATGTGATGTGTATGTGATACACTTGTGGGGTCTCTGTATGTGACACACTGTGATGTGTATGTGATGTGTATGTGATGTGTATGTGATACAGTTATGGGGTCCCTGTATGTGACACACTGTGATGTGTATGTGATGTGATATGTGATGTGTATGTGATGTGTATGTGATACACTTGTGGGGTCTCTGTATGTGACACACTGTGATGTGTATGTGATGTGTATGTGATGTGTATGTGATACAGTTATGGGGTCCCTGTATGTGACACACTGTGATGTGTATGTGATGTGATATGTGATGTGTATGTGATGTGTATGTGATGTGTATGTGATGTGTATGTGATACAGTTATGGGGTCTCTGTATGTGACACACTGTGATGTGTATGTGATGTGTATGTGATGTGTATGTGATGTGTATGTGATACAGTTATGGGGTTTCTGTATGTGACACACTGTTATGGGGTTTCTGTATGTGATACAGTTATGGGGTCTCTGTATGTGATACACTGTTATGGGGTCCTCAGGGCTGATACACTTGTGGGGTCTCTGTATGTGACACACTGTGATGTGATATGTGATGTGTATGTGATGTGTATGTGATACACTGTTATGGGGTCTCTGTATGTGATACACTTGTGGGGTCTCTGTATGTGATACAGTTATGGGGTCCCTGTATGTGACACACTGTTATGGGGTCCCTGTATGTGACACACTGTTATGGGGTCCCTGTATGTGATACACTTGTGGGGTCTCTGTATGTGATACAGTTATGGGGTCCCTGTATGTGACACACTGTGATGTGTATGTGATGTGTATGTGATGTGTATGTGATACACTTGTGGGGTCTCTGTATGTGATACAGTTATGGGGTCCCTGTATGTGACACACTGTTATGGGGTCCCTGTATGTGACACACTGTTATGGGGTCCCTGTATGTGATACACTTGTGGGGTCTCTGTATGTGATACAGTTATGGGGTCCCTGTATGTGACACACTGTGATGTGTATGTGATGTGTATGTGATGTGTATGTGATACACTTGTGGGGTCTCTGTATGTGATACACTGTTATGGGGTCCCTGTATGTGATACACTGTTATGGGGTCCCTGTATGTGACACACTGTTATGGGGTCTCTGTATGTGATACACTGTTATGGGGTCCCTGTATGTGATACTGTTATGGGGTCTCTGTATGTGATACACTGTTATGGGGTCTCTGTATGTGATACACTGTTATGTGTATGTGATGTGTATGTGATACAGTTATGGGGTCTCTGTATGTGATACTGTTATGGGGTCTCTGTATGTGATACACTGTTATGGGGTCTCTGTATGTGATACACTTGTGGGGTCCCTGTATGTGATACACTGTTATGGGGTCTCTGTATGTGACACACTGTTATGGGGTCTCTGTATGTGACACACTGTTATGTGTATGTGATGTGTATGTGATACAGTTATGGGGTCTCTGTATGTGATACTGTTATGGGGTCCCTGTATGTGACACACTGTTATGGGGTCTCTGTATGTGATACAGTTATGGGGTCTCTGTATGTGATACAGTTATGGGGTCTCTGTATGTGACACACTGTTATGGGGTCTCTGTGACTAGCAGCCATGGTGGAGGTGACATCTCTGGCTGTAGTCATGTTATTCTATGGTGTCTCTCTCATTGTAATCTCTATGGCCGCCCTCATTTTTAGACTACAGGGAGCGGTTGCTAGGGACCGGTTGCTAAGGAAGCCCTGCAGGCGGAGAAGGCCGGTGGGCGGAAGTGACGCAATAGCAAAGGGGGCGTGGCCTGCACTGAGCATCTGCTGACTGCAGTCAGTGTAAACAAGGGAGGGAGAGAGAGAGACACTGAGCATAGCCTGCAGCCTGGGGGGGGCACAGAGACTGCACATGGAAAGTGAGACTGCAGGGACAAAGAGTAGAGCAAGGGGCTGAGAGACTGCTCCAAGTATCTGCTGTAGAGAGAGACCTCCTATACTGAGACCACAAGGTGTAGAGAGATTGTCACATAGTAAGAGACTGCAGTGAGGACAGTCTACTGGGATACAATAGAACAAGGAGCTACGAGAGTGCTCAGAGCGCTCTGCTATAGAGAGAGACCTCCTATAGTGAGACACAAGGTGATAACAGACCCTGACATAGTGTGAGACTGTATATAGAACAGCGTACAGAGAGCGCTCCTAGTAGAGACATCCTATACCGGCACCATCATATAGTATGAGACTGTAAAGGCGGCAGTCTATCCAGGACAAGGGCTAAGAGAGCGCTCATAGTAGAGACACCCACAAGGTGACTGATAATAGACTGCTACAAAGTGCTGACCAAGACCAGCGAGGGGTCCATGTGGCAGCGATAAGAAGCCATGTCGTCCTAGGTGTCCAGGAGCGGGCACCAGAATGAGACAGCCGGAGAGAGTAAAATAGACCAAGAGACTGCACGCGTCCCAAGAGGAGAATGAGACCGCAGAGAGTAAGATGAGAGCGTTGTGTCCTGTCCGCTTTTCATTGTCTGTTCAGTTTTCCCCCTTTTCTTGCACTTTTTGCATTCTCTTCTTATGTGTGGCCGGTGGGGACTGGGTCGTAAATCCAGAATATTGGGCTATCAATTGGTTTCTGACAAGCAGTCGGACCTGTTATAGGAGGCCGGACACGTAACATTAACTATTTGTTGTCCTCGCGCTGTAAACATAGAAGTCACAATACTGGAAAGCAGACGGATTACGTGTTGTCCATTTAAAGGGCTAGAACACTTTTGTAAAGAGCTCATTTGGCGTAGTTTTATTTTAACGTCAGGTAAGGGTTAATAGGATACATGAAGAGAGCAAAAACTGTGTAACATGCTATCCCAGGGTGGGGGTCAACATTTAGGAAATCGGTATAAATTACTTATCCCACCCTGTAATGGATTAAAGAAAGCATGACACGGGGTTAGGGGTCATACTACGCTAGCGTGACATGGCACATGTGGGTTCCTAAAATGTTGTGTAAAGGGTAAAGCCTGCTCCAGTGATCTGGGATAAAAGGAATGGGTTAACACGGAGACCAGCGGAAGGCTTACTAGAAGCAGATGAGGGGTTAATGCGCTGATGGGTCACACATGAGGTCAGAGCGTTAGTTTAGGGTCATACAGCACATAAGATCGCACTATTACATCACACCCAGTGATCGTGAACAAGGTTGGATTTCTGCCTGACCGCGATCATTTGTGGTTGTCAGTGTGACATTTGTTATCATCTATAACACAGCCATAAATCACCTGCGGCCAGGGAACCAAATATTACCCTGTCGCCCCGCAACTCCATCTCTAATGTAAGGGCACTGAGACTTTTAGATTCAAGTAGCCCCTGCACACAGTATTATGCGCCCCAAGTAGCCCTTGCACACAGTATTATACACCCCTAAGTGGCCCCTGCACACAGTGTTATATGCCCCAAGTAGCCCTTGCACACAGTATTATATGGCCCAAGTAGCCCTTGCACACAGTATTATACACCCCTAAGTGGCCCTTGCACACAGTATTATATGCCCCAAGTAGCCCTTGCACACAGTATTATATGGCCCAAGTAGCCCTTGCACACGGTATTATATGCCCCTAAGTGGCCTCAGCACACAGTATTATGTCCCATAGTGGCCCCTGCACACAGTATTATGTCCCATAGTGGCCCCTGCACACAGTATTATGTCCCATAGTGGCCCCTGCACACAGTATTATATCCCATAGTGGCCCCTGCACACAGTATTATGTCCCATAGTAGCCCCTGCACACAGTATTATGCCCCATAGTGGCCCCTGCACACAGTATTATGTCCCATAGTGACCCCTGCACACAGTATTATCCCCCATAGTGGCCCCTGCACACAGTATTATATCCCATAGTGGCCCCTGCACACAGTATTATGTCCCATAGTAGCCCCTGCACACAGTATTATCCCCCATAGTGGCCCCTGCACACAGTATTATGTCCCATAGTGACCCCTGCACACAGTATTATCCCCCATAGTGGCCCCTGCACACAGTATTATGTCCCATAGTGGCCCCTGCACACAGTATTATCCCCCATAGTGGCCCCTGCACACAGTATTATGTCCCATAGTGGCCCCTGCACACAGTATTATTAGCCCCTGCACACAGTATTATATCCCATTGTGGACACCCATGAACAATTATTATACTCTGGGGTCTTTTCAGACCCCAGAGTATAATCGGAGACCCAGGGCGGAAACTAAAAACCCCCAAAAAACCTATTACTTACCTGTCTGTGGCTCTGGAGCACTTCCCGCAGATCATGTCGGCCATCTTCAGTGTAGTACGGTGAGACTCCGGACATCACGTGAGTAGGGGGCTCGTGTCACGATGCGTAAGGACGCAAGCCCACGTGATATCCGTCATATCATCCAAGTAGACCTGAAGCCTTCCGGAGCCAGGAGAGGTAAGTAACGGCGTTTATTATGTTCCGCATTCTGAGTCAGAAATTTCTTCGTTTATATAGTACAAATTATACGGTATAAACTAAGAGATGATACCGGGACGCTGACAGGCATTTTTTAATTGTGCCAGAACTAATATCCGGCCTCGTTAAACCACTGGCAGTGCGTGCACGGTCATGTATCGCATGTGAAGGGTTAACACATTGATGGTAAATGGCAGTACATAATGGGTTAAGCAGGTACATATGGCGTTGTCTGTTACCTATGAAAGGAGGTGGGTGAGGGGCAGCATATTCACATGCGGGCAGAACAAGGTAAATAATAGGTTAATATTGCACATAGGTGATTAGTTGGGTGTTTACAATTGCAGTTAATGGGTTAATGGAGCACGAGTGTTTGGTAAGTCAGGGGTTAACCATGGCACGGGTATTGTGGGTTCCTTTCAAGGCTTACAAGGGGTTAACAGGACATGTGGTCTTCTCCAGTCACTTGACAACCTGATAAATTTAGCTGTAGCCGGAGGCTGTGGGCATTGAATAGGAGCGATAGTTTGGGAGGCAGAGCGCCCCCTATCTGCAGATCCTGTGCCTGTAGAGAGATAATGACACGACAGTGGTGACAGGGAAGTAACAATGGCTGACATCACTAGGAGATGCCAAGGTGCCCGGTCACCAGCCATGTGTGCCAGTGACTAATAGTGGCGCTGATATATACGGGCACTGCTGTCTCACCTGCATTTCCTTACTCGGGTCTCGTCCTCTCACCATCTCTCTGCTTGTTTATAGGTAACTTTAAGCATGGCAGAAATGTGCCGCTTGGCAGTGCCAACAATCTTCTTCTTTGTGCCCCTGCTGCTATGGTTAGCAGGCCCCACACACGGATACAAGCCGGTTATCTTGGTCCATGGCCTTTTTGACAGTTCTGCCAACTTCAAGTACCTGGTGGAGTTCATCAACAAGGTAAGAGGAGGTAGGGGTGCGGAAAATGCTGCGGGATCGGAAAGGGGGGCGGAGGTTATAATGGAAGTGAAGTGGAAAAAGGATGGCTGAGGGGCCTGTGAGAGGGGAGGCTGGTATGGCTGGCGTGCCTGTGAGAGGGGAGGCTGGTATGGCTGGCGTACTTGTGAGAGGGGAGGCTGGTATGGCTGGCGTGGCTGTGAGAGGGGAGGCTGGTATGGCTGGCGTACTTGTGAGAGGGGAGGCTGGCGTGGCTGTGAGAGGGGAGGCTGGTATGGCTGGCGTGGCTGTGAGAGGGGAGGCTGGTATGGCTGGCGTGCCTGTGAGAGGGGAGGCTGGTATGGCTGGCGTACTTGTGAGAGGGGAGGCTGGTATGGCTGGCGTGGCTGTGAGAGGGGAGGCTGGTATGGCTGGCGTGCCTGTGAGAGGGGAGGCTGGTATGGCTGGCGTGCCTGTGAGAGGGGAGGCTGGTATGGCTGGCGTGCCTGTGAGAGGGGAGGCTGGTACGGCTGGCGTACTTGTGAGAGGGGAGTCTGGTATGGCTGGCGTGGCTGTGAGAGGGGAGGCTGGTATGGCTGGCGTGCCTGTGAGAGGGGAGGCTGGTATGGCTGGCGTGCCTGTGAGAGGGGAGGCTGGTATGGCTGGCGTGCCTGTGAGAGGGGAGGCTGGTATGGCTGGCGTGCCTGTGAGAGGGGAGGCTGGTATGGCTGGCGTGCCTGTGAGAGGGGAGGCTGGTATGGCTGGCGTGGCTGTGAGAGGGGAGGCTGGTATGGCTGGCGTGGCTGTGAGAGGGGAGGCTGGTATGGCTGGCGTGGCTGTGAGTGTGAGGGGAGGCTGGTATGGCTGGCGTGGCTGTGAGTGTGAGGGGAGGCTGGTATGGCTGGCGTGGCTGTGAGTGTGAGGGGAGGCTGGTATGGCTGGCGTGGCTGTGAGTGTGAGGGGAGGCTGGTATGGCTGGCGTGGCTGTGAGTGTGAGGGGAGGCTGGTATGGCTGGCGTGGCTGTGAGTGTGAGGGGAGGCTGGTATGGCTGGCGTGGCTGTGAGTGTGAGGGGAGGCTGGTATGGCTGGCGTGGCTGTGAGTGTGAGGGGAGGCTGGTATGGCTGGCGTGGCTGTGAGTGTGAGGGGAGGCTGGTATGGCTGGTGTTCGGGATCTCTCTGGCATATACGAAGCTGAGGTCTGTGGCACATGTGAGGGTCTTGGGGCTCTCTGATATTTGAGGACGCTGATGACAAAGGAAGCTGCAGAATTTTATGTAACGCTCGGTGAAGTAAGATCTTCCATCCTGACTTCCCTTTTCTTCTGACCGCAGTCTCACCCGGGCACCAATATTTCCGTGCTGGACCTGTTTGACCACAGGGCGAGTCTGCAGCCTCTCTGGAAACAAGTGATGGGATTTCGGGATGCGATCTACCCCATAATGCAGAACGCTGGAAAAGATGGCGTGCACCTGCTGTGTTACTCACAAGGTGAGGACTACTCCACCCAACATCCATCTTATTCAATACTTTTCCATTCTAAGGTCCCTGTATGGGACTTTCCCTCCTCCATTCTCTGCCACCTAGTAAGGGGCGCCTGCACAGTCTAGGGGGGCTTAGACTGCGACTCCCACCTATGTCCTATGTAAGGAAGCAGCAGCTACTATCCATGGACACACATGGGTGGGTGGATAGACCCTGTAAACAAGTACCCGCCATCCCTCTGCTCCCGGGGGCCGGTCAGCAGACCCCTACCGCCTCCTTTGATGGGCACCTCTCTCGTTCCCCCCCCCCTGACTCTTGTACACAGGAGCAATTTCATGTATTGTTTCCATCACATGTCTGCTTGGAGACATCCAGTTCTTCAGGGTAATCTCATTCCTGAGCGCTCAGTCATCTGACAGGACACGTGGAGACGCCTCGAACCACAACAAGATGGCTCCACCTCTCCATCATGTATACAGCTTAGATCTGTCATGTCAGGAGAGTTGACGTCCTCTTAAAGGGAAACTCCATCCTTTCCTGGATAAGCGGTGCCACGCGTCACCTTTCAGCCGCTTA
This sequence comes from Leptodactylus fuscus, assembly GCF_031893055.1. Lineage (NCBI taxonomy): Eukaryota > Metazoa > Chordata > Amphibia > Anura > Leptodactylidae > Leptodactylus > Leptodactylus fuscus. The sequence continues at coordinate 78,845,374 of NC_134275.1, forward strand.
TCCCTTCTCCCATTCTTTGTCTTTCACACACAGGAGGACTGATCTGTCGGGGTCTTCTGGAGACAATACCAGACCACAACGTGGACACCTTCATCTCGTTGTCTTCTCCTCAGATGGGACAATATGGAGGTGAGAAACTTCAATCGTGACGCTACTGCCGTCTCCCCACTCTGATCCCGTAATACTGCGATATCCGGATATGTTTAACCTACACTTGATACTAGATCTATAAATAAGTGCCCCCCTGTCTTCCTCATATACAAATATACATCCAAACTAAAGTGCGTCAGAACAAGATGTCGCCCTCGGCGCTTCCGCTTTTCTGTTCCTTGTTGGGTTTTCAGGGTCACTCACCGTCTTTAGTCTGATTTACTTTTTGGCCTCACCTTCCATTCTGCCCCTTTTCTTTTTTAGTTTCATTTACTTGGGAAGGTCTTAATGTAAAACCTGACATGAATGTAAGGACTTCAGTAGGGATCTACATATGGCGCAGCGTGCCGATCCCTGCCAAATAGTGGTATCCCCCCCCCTTTTTTTGTAATAAAACATGGTAGAAATCACAGTTGTGCTCACTATAGGGGCAATATTGGGAACATTCTCTAGAACCCACAGCTTAAAGGGGTTTTCAAGGCTAAGAATCCTATCAGATACGACAACTGACTACCATTGGTTTGCTGTTTTTAGAGAATGGAGCAGGATGCAGACAGCGCCGTTTTCTGTGTAGTGGTGGAACTGGGTCACTGCAACTTAGTGTCAAAGTGAATGGGAGCTGAATTGTAGTACCTGCTCTGGCCACTGCACGTAGAACAGCGCTATCGGCTTCCTGCTCCATTCTCTGTCTATCAGCAGCTGATCAATGGGGGTGCCAGTTTCAGAACCCCACAGATCAGATATTAAACTATTTTTTTAGCCTGGAATCCCCCTTTAAATGGTTATTTTCATCATAGAAATGTACGTTATATTGCTAGTTGATGGATGAGGGTCCATCCTGTTGACCCCCATTGCAGTTAGTGAGGCCGCTGCATCCAGGTGAGAAGTGAACCAATGGCCGCATGTGTGCACGGCGCTCTCCATTGAAGTCAGGGACATTTATGGTGTATCCTTAGAATGGTTTGTAAAAATACAAGGCGCCTTTGTCTCGCCGCTCCCGTTCCGTTGCTGATGTCTGGACAGGGGAACCTGTAACTTGTGCAGCTATTCACTGGCTATAACAGGTCACAGCTATACGAGGATATACCATCACTTTATAACGCATGGAAGTCCGACCAAAAACTGACATAGCCTAGTATTAGTCCATTACTTAATATAATGGGAATATCCCACTAGATAAAGGGTTTCTATAAGATAAAGAAAGTCTGCATTTCTTTCCAGGAACAGCGCCACTCTTCTGTATGGGCCGTATCAGGTATTGCAGTTGTCTGAGGTGCAGTACCAGATGTAGCCTGTGCACAAGGGTGGCGCTGTTTTTACTGATTTCCTACAACAACCCAGACGCTGTTTGTTACAGAGGAGTCTCTAATGGATCGGCACTCCTAATAACCATCTTATTCTGGGAACTTGGAGGAGGCCGCACCTTCTCAGACATGAATATGATTGTTCCGGAATCTACAGAGCACATGCATTATTAATCTAATATCCTACATATAATCCGTGCACCGCCGCGGCCTCAGGTTACAGCGGAGATGTCGCTTAAAGGGGAAGTCCATGATATTCTGCTAGAGACAGATGTCTGGCTGTATTTCCCCTTTAAATCCATCCATTTGTTATTGATGTTCGCAGTCAGCACCTTGTACATGATATTCTATGTTTTTGGTTCCAGACACGGATTATCTGCGGTATCTGTTCCCCACATACGTGAAAGCCAACCTGTACAGATTCTGCTACACGCAGTTTGGTCAAAGCATCTCCATCTGCAATTTCTGGAATGGTGAGATATTTTAGCCTGAGGTGGGGGGACATGGAGGGGTATAGGGGTATGGCGACGTACATCCCAACCTTCCTGCGTATCGGTGTCAGGTATCCACGAGGTGGCGCCAAGTCATTTGGTAATCAAATCACTGTCTTCCTCCTCCCAGATCCTCATCACCACGACATGTACGTCAACAGCAGCGATTTCTTGGCGCCTATTAACTCCGAGCGGCCAGAACCGAACACAACAGGTAATGGGCTTGTATGATTGTAGGGGCGACTCTTCACCACCCCACAGGGCTCTGGAGCGCCCCCTATTTTATGTGATATGTTCCTTTACGCAACAATTCCTATTGATGTTCCTCCACAGAATGGAAGAAGAACTTCCTGCGCCTACGCAAATTAGTCCTGATCGGCGGTCCCAGCGATGGCGTCATCACCCCCTGGGAGTCCAGGTACAGAGATGGTGGTCCGCAGTGCCGGTGGGTCTATCACTGCGCCTGGAGCGTCATCTCATGATGTCACTTTTTTGTCTCTGCAGCCACTTTGGGTTCTACGATGAGAACGAGACGGTTCACGAAATGACAGAGCAGCAGGTTTGTACCTCCCCCTGCGACAACGGAGGCTTCACGGAGATTGGGGCATTATGTGATCCTGTCTGACCGGATTAGAAAACATGGCTTCTTCCTCTCTAACAGCGCCACACCTGTCCATGGGTTGTGTCTGGTATTGCAGCTCTGCTTTATTGACTATGAATGGGACTGAGCTGCAATACCACACACAACCTGTGAACACCGGTGGTGCTGTTTTGTTGTTTTTTTATTTTTTGTTTGTTTTTTTTGGCGTAAAAAGCCAACCATGTTTCTCCAACCCCGTGCAGCTCCTTTAGGCTGACGGGTGAGATAAGCAGCCGCCAGACACCTGAGACCCCGATTAACTCTGGGGAATTGTAGGATTAGATATGTTATAGGTCAACCTGTCATATCTCAGATTCCCATCAAGGCAGGGCAATGCTGCAAAGAATCTATAGGGGATTTCTGGGACTTCCTTATTGATGACCAGTCCTTAGGATAGGATCAATCTATGATCAGTGCGAGTCCAACACCTGGTATGTCCGAGGTGCTGCAGCCTCTTCCCTGTACCGATGATGTCATGTTCATTAGTCACATGGTACCGCAGCGGCAGTCACATGGTACAGCAGCGGCACTGTCCCATTCAAGTGAATGGGGTTGAGCTGCAATACCAAGCACCTCCCCTCTGCTATATTTGGCGCTGCGCTTGTTACTCAGTGAAGTATTGGGTATTTGCTGTGGCTTCTTCAGCTAGCCGATCTGTGGGATCCCGGGTGTTGGACCACCAATGATCACATATCAATGACCTTTCCTGAGGACAGATCAATAAGTAAGTCCCAGAAAACGGAGACGTCTGTGATGTTCTGTAAGCAGCCTTGCACCTGTGTGAGCAGCACATTTGGACAGGAATCGTCTCTCCGTGCCCTATATAACCCCTTCTTCCTCTTAGGTGTACCTGGATGACACCTTTGGTCTCCGTACTTTGGACAAGCGAGGAGGCATCACTGCGTACTCCGTCCCGGACGTCATTCACACCATGTGGCACTCCAACGAGACCGTCTTCAAGGAATGCATCGAGAAGTGGCTCACTTAACCTTACTAGACGTCTTCCGTTTCCCTTCTCCCCCCCAATGCAGATCGGCCTGGACTCATGACACCTCAGTGTTCATCTTCCCCTGCCAGTCGTGGTAATGGTCCGCTGCAGCCCCCTCCTCAGCACTCCACCCCAGGCCTCCTGTGGACTATGGGCAGTCTGCCTGCCAGCCATGATGGCCTCCATTGTGTACCTGTGGAAGGAATACATTAGGGCACCTCTTTACCCTCCTCCCTCCTTTCCCTCTAGACCCGACATTTTGGAAGGTAGACTGTTTTCTGTTTGTACCTTTTCTAATAATGGAGAATTAGTTTGCACAATGGGGAGGGGGGAGGTCGGAGCTTCATGACGTACAAACAAGGATCCTCTACCTCTGCGCCTCCAATCCACTGCTGTCACATTATGGGCTAACAGGGTGCGTTATAGGGGAGTGTCTGCTTGCCCCATGGACTTTTGGGTGCTGAGGACATGGGATGATCATGGTACTTGATACTTGGCCTCACATACTGTAGAGGGAGACAATTTCTCCTGGATTCCCACCCATCTAATATATATGGGTCTTTTTTGGTTATTGCTCCAGTGCATCTAAAGGGGAGGTTAAGTATCCATGACCTATCCTTGGGGTAGGTTGTCCGTATCTGATCGGTGGGGATATAATACCCCGGACCCCACAGATCAGCTGCTCAGTTCATAGATATTTTTGATTATTTTGTTTTCAATTTTCCAGGTAAAATACTAAATCCTGCAATTTTCACTCTGGCCACTAAGCCTATTAATAGACGAACACTCAGCAATTCTGTAGGTGTGTTTTTTGCAGCAGTCACCTAATTTACAGTATTATAACATAACACCTCTATAGATAACACCAGTACATCAATACTGACACCCCATATCTCCTCCCTCTTCCTGTATAGAGCCGGTCTAGAACACTGCCATAGACATCAATGATCTGGCTACAGGCTGCCTATGACTATGGCTTTGCTGTAAAGCATATCGCTAAATGCTGCGAAGAGAGCAGAGGAGAAGCCCAGGCAAGATGGCCGCCCCCATAATGTATAGAAAGTAGAATAAAAAGAAAATCTACGTCCAGAAAAATAATAATTTAAAAAAAAACGATGACACGTTCCCTTTAAGTAGAGGTACAATCTTGAATGTAATGGAAAAGCACAGAACTGAGCAGACTACACCGTGTAGTCTGTTACCATAAAGACACATAGGTCTGCATTGGAGCTGTATACACAAAATGGTAGTTGTTTTTTTATTTTATTTTTTCCTCTACTATAAACTAAGCTGCTTTGATTTTTAACTCTGGATGTGCTGGAGCAATAGAGGTGGAGAGATGGGAGCCCGGGCGGTCCCCGCAGCCTTGTCTACCTCCGCAGTGTCTGAGAAGTTGAACGGGAGCAAAAAAAATATCCCTGTGTTTGCTGCAACAAATCTAATACTAAGCCCTCATCAATGCAACGCCCCCTCCGGCCGATGGACGCCGGGGCTGGAATGTCGTTTTTATACCTTTGTAAGAAGTTTGTCAGGTTCGTGTTTCCGCAAGACTGGACGGGGCAGCTCAGGACGCAGGTTATTTATGTATTTATATTCCTGGACGAGGCACCGCCACTGCACCCAAGGCACAAGAGCTGACACTCCTGGACACGAGGGGCTGTTAGCCGGGTTACGTCAGGGAGTTTACTGCCCAATTAGACTTGTGATAATTGTGTTTTTTTTCTGCTTTTTTTAATGGCTGTTTGTTGTGTTCAATAAAACATTTCTGCAATTAACTTGTCGCTGAGCGTTTCTATACACCGGATTGCGCCGGGACTGTCACCTCTCGCCATGACGGGATACGGGTACGTCAGGATTTATTGGAATGTAATAACCCGAAGGCAAATGATTGCACCAGCGCCACTCGTGTCCACAGGCTGGGTCTGGTATTGCAGTTGATTGGGGATGGGCTGTAATTCCGGACACAGCCTGTATACAAATGTAGCGCTGTTTGAGATTGAAAAAAAAGTCGCTCCTTCTTTGTTATGCAACTTTTAGGACTCCGGCTGTTGTAAAACTACAACTCCCAGCATGCATGCTCGCTCTGCTGTTCTTAGACGCCCATGGCAGTGAATGGAGCATGATGGGAGTTGTAGTCGGAGTGCTGAAGGTCGCTGACCCCTGTCCTATACAAGTATTCTGTCTGCAATAGAAAAGGTGCAGAATTACAAATGTAACCACCTCACCACTATGGCTGGGTTCACACGCTGCGGTTTTTCAGTGCCTTGTCCACTTTTATTATTACAACAAAACAACATCCATAACCGCAGCCGTGCACTTCTAGCATTTGGTTTGGAGCCAAGGCCTGGACAAGGCTCTCCCAACAGATATTCCACTCAATAGTGTGACAATCAGAGAAAAACACACAACGATCCATGTTTTTGTTGATATTTTTGTGTTGTACTGTCTCTTTAAAAGGAGGCGTGGTCTAGTTTTTCTCACCTGCACAGGTAGGTGGGACCCACCGAAAGATAAATATGTGTAAACAGGTTAAACCAACATTCCATGGGAGGAGGGATTGTGGGCTGGACTGTACCAAGTCTCAGCAGCCTTGTGTGCTGTTAACCCTTTCAGAGACTGCGGCTCCCAGCCTGTCAGGGCGTTAACCCCTGAGCTGCCAGATACCCAAACCAATGCCACAGAGACAGATAGTCCGCCGCCGCCGCTTCCAGTACTCTCTAGAAATTAAAGAGTTAATCCTCCCATACCCTGCAGGCTGAATGCAGCCATTCACTGCAGGACGTCCTCATTAGCATGTCCCTTTAACCCTTACCTCTCCAGATTGAGAGCGGAGTCTGTATGCTGTGATACGAGAGTGCTGGGACTTGTAGTGCTTTTTACCCTTCCACTTTTCGGCCTGTACTCTGTCACCGTGCTCCCTGCGCCCGTCTCCCCCCCCATCCCCCAGAGATTACAGAAGCTATTTACGGTATAATCTCGCCAAGCTGCCCTTTAACCCTCTAAATGCCAGGAAACTTTCATAGCAAATATTTTCCGTTGCCACGGTCATTACTAGGCGTCTCATGTGCAGGGCGAAGGGGCCTCAAAAACAAACTTTAGCCTCTGGCGTGCAAAGGGTTAAAGCTGCTCAGGTAGTGTCCTGGGTGCACACCTCCACCCCCGCCCCCTTGGGAGTTTCCTGGAAGGAGAGGTGAGCTGGCAGGGGAGGGTCGGTGTCCTGACTGCCAGACCAGCCTGCCATGGAGGGCATAGAAGTCTCAGAGTGACCCTGGAGTGGTGGTGCATGTGCGCCCAGACACAGGGACCGTGACCGTGCAGGTGGGTGGTGACAGCGGGGGTGGGGGTACCCTACTGGTTGTCAGGGGACAGATCAGAGCAGCTGGAGAGGAATGACAGGGGTCGGGTGTTGGAGGAGAGGTGAATGGATCTGTGCTGACAACCTCCGGGGGTCGCCGCACCATGCCATTCCCTCAGGGTGGAGAAGCGACAAACTTTTAGGGGAAAGTGTCAGTGGAACAAGCCGGTAATCCCATGCCGGCCTCCTCGCATTCCCTTCCTGCAGTGTTGTGACAGATGAGTCAGGGCTGTGCAAACGTGGACAGAAATGACTTGTGCGTGTTATATATGAAAGATCTAATTCACCCGGCTGGTCTGCGACGGGGTCATTCACGCGGCTGGTCTGCGACGGGTCGGTGAGGGACAATTGGGTTACTCGAGATTAAAAACATTGTTGGAAAATCTTTAGAATTTAGTTGTAAAAACTTTTTGCATGTTCTCCCCTCCCCCGAATATTTACTTTCCCGAATTTCATTCTCTATTTTCTCCTCTAGCTATGTCGGACCTTTGCCGCCTCTGTGCCTCTCAACTCCGTGGATCACGCCGCAAGTGGCTCTTTGGGGGTTCCGGGACGCTTCCTACCTTATACTCCCAGGTGTTAGGATCCCCCGTCCTCCGCAATCCACCTGGATCCTCTTCCAAACCTGCCAAAGGGAAAGGAAAACCAGAAGATGCCGAGTTTATCTGTGGGAAGTGCTGCCACTCGCTCAACGTCTACCACCGCTATGACCAGGTGCTGTCTCGCATGCGGGAGCTGTTTGAGCAGAGGTCCACTCGCCTGGTGACCGAGAAGGAGAAGCTTTCGTTTACCTTGCGTACTATCCACGCCAGGGCCTGGGGGCTTCCACTACCTGAGTACCATCATCAAGAACGGAGCAGCAGTAGCTATGGATATCGGGGTTCATACAATGATCTCCGGTCTTCTCGCTCCTCTAAGTCTCTGAATAATTCCCTTTCTCCAGGATACCAAAACTCATTTCCATCTTCTCCCTTCCCGGACCGTCCAGGGTCCTTCCATGGTTCTTTGAGTTCTTTGTCTTCTGGAACTCCTTCCAAGCCCTACCAACAACTCTTGGACCAAGATCGCTCATTGTGGGAGCACGAGAGTTGGTGGGATGACCGTCACCGGGGTTGCTCACGTTGTGTCAAGGGCGAAAAGTGCCATTCGTGTTCCTCCTGGAGAGTTTCCGATGCCAATTATGAGTCTGTATGTACTGTCCCTCGAAGGAAGAAGCACAGCAGAGGATCACAGGATGGCTCCTTTCTTCTAAGGAGCAAATCTCTGGGAAGTGTTGGTGGAGAGAGCGTCAGCAGTAAAGGCTCCCTCCTCTCCCTATCGGCCTCCTCTTTGGATTCTCTTTCCTTCACGGGTGAAGAAGGGGACGGAGGAGTATTTTGGGAAGAAAAATCTCTTTCGGTGCCCCTTTCTCCTTCACCATATCCTGTACACAAACCTGTGGTGGAAGAAGTGTTGAAAACCTTGAAGGAAATTAAGTACAGTCCTGTGAAAACACCTAAAAAGAGCAAGATACCTGTCCGGGGTCAACAGAGGGCAAGGGCAGAGAACGTGGACCAATATGTGGAAGGTGATGACTATGAGAGGCCTCGGGGAGAAGAAGCGGTGGGAGACTTGGACGTCTACATGGGAATTGGATCTGAGGTATGTCGTAATAGAATCATGTGTGTTAGAATCTCTATGGAAAGTTAAGGATGGAGGTCACAATGTACCAATGGTGGATCTAAGGTTGGGTAAGTCTCTATGGCTGCCCTTCATAACAAAATCCAGATGCTAGGGTGTGGCAAGGCCAAACATTACCAAGATAACCGGCTCATCAGGTACAATCAAAACAATGGCGGGGAAGGCTCCACCCTGCTGGTACATTGTTATTTGTGGCATGACATGGGTGGAACGGGCACATGTGTCTGGGTCATGTGTGGCCATTATACAATAACGCTCCATCATTATTATACTTGGCATTGTACTTGAGGTGAATTACTATTGGTGACAGCCATACTGATCAATGTACCCGGGGCCGGTGACGGAGGCGCGAGGCATTTCAGAGAGGATCCACCTTCATTGTATGTGCTCAGTGACAGAAGAGGAATTTTTACTTGCATAACGTACACAATGAGGCATCACCTGCCTAGTGCGCGGATTTGTTATCCATGGCTACTTGGGGTTGACTCAGAATATTTTTATTGCCTGGTCGTAAATCCAGTCGTATTGTCTCCTGGCTTGGAATGACGGGCTATGAGGCACGAAGCGTAGAGAGTCATCTGTTTCACATCCGTATTTAACAAAATACATATGAATTTTATTAGTCTTTTTTGACCCAACCCACTGACTGTTCTTAACATAAAACGGGTGTCGATCCATTAAAAGGGATCCATTGATTTCTGTTGGGTCCAATGGACATAGATGGAGCATGTGAGTTTTTTTCATGGCCATTTTGGATCTGTCTCGTTTTCATTTGAGTCTATTGGCAGGGCATGTCCTGTTTTTTGGCAGCCCGTTAAAATGGACATGTGAATAATCCCATTAAAAACCATGGAGGGGAGGAATTTACCAATCTCTCTCTTATAATGGAAGTCTACACCAGTTCCTAACTGATGGACATCTCCATTCTGGCCTAAATCGGTCATGCCCTGCAATTGTTGGTAGTCTTTTGTACTCCAGTCTATAGGGTAAGTTCACGCGTAGTTTTTTGGATCGGAACCTGAGGCGGTCTCCACCTCAGGTTCAGATCCAAAAGCTGGGTCCCCGCGACTGAAAGCTGGTGCACTGCACTGGTATCCAGCCGCACGCACTACTCCGGATTAGGCCCAATGAATGGAGGGAGCGTCTTCAGGCCGAAAGAAATGGCTCCCGGAAAAAGCTCCTGAGCAGCTCCCATTGATCTCAATGGGAGCCGTCTTTTTGGTCAGGGTTTTGAGGCGATTGAGGCCTCAAAACCCTGACCAAAAAACCCCTTGTGAACTTACCCTTAAAATGTGGGTACAAAATGCCAGTCTTAAGAAATCTGTCTCATTGTGTTCCAAAAATATCTGTGTAACACCATTACAAAAACAGCCATGACTGTGTGAATGAGGCCTAAGGCTAAAGAAACAAAGGAAAGACCTTTTGCAACTTCCATCAAGTTCTACGTAAAACAGGTTAAAGGGGTTTTCCAAGTTGGGGCTTGTTTTTGCTATTATGCTTTGCACTAATGAGCTGTTCCCGACATCTTGTGGGGCCGTAATCTACACAGGGAATGTATCAGGAAGAAGGAGTTGGCCACTATACAGTGGACAGTGCCCCGCCATAGGTCATCCATATAAAAAAATGGCCGTTCACTTGGAAAACCCCCTTTAATGGCCATATCCCAGGTCACTTTTGTACATACCCCATCCACCATGTCCTACACCCCGTGCGACCCCAACTGCCCGGACTACCTCTTTGATAAGACTTGATCTAGGCTAGACCCTTCTATGATGGATCATACGTTCTATATATCTTGGATATTGGCCATCTTCTTCTTCTTGGAGATGGTTGGTTGCAGCAGTTTGGGTTGAACACCTTGGAGGTCTCTCCGTTGATGGACACACAGGCAGCAGGGGGTCATGGTTTTTGGGCCTCTAGTCTGGAAGTAATGACAGACATGAAGCCTCCAGGGCGCTCAGGATGAGGTTATCGCCTCGGTACGTTGAGCAGATTATATCACGCCTTAAGCAACAACTCGGGGATTGCAGTAATCCCTTATAAACGGTGGGTGAGGTCTGGACGAGAAGCCTTGTCCTGCAGCCCTCACTCACTGTAATGTTGGACACCTTGGCATCCGTTTATTGTATTGCAGGATTTTTTGCTAAGACATTTTTATAATCGGAGGTGATGAAAACTTTGCTCTCATCTGGCTTCTGTACACGAGGGCTCCGTGGCCAGCCTGTATGTAAAAAAAACAACAAAAAAAACAGCCTGTATGTACAATACAGTAGAAGCTGCAGGATGCCGGTCTGAGCTAAATTCTGACCAGTCTGTCTCCTTTTCTGTTGCTAAACTAAGTTATAATCTAATAAAATTATCTTTTTCTTTAGGATTCTTTTTTATCTATGTATAGATATTTCTGTATAGCTTCATTAGAGCGGCTGCAGAAGGAACTGCCAATATTTAGCACAGACCGGCATCCTGCAGCATCTACTGTAATGTATGTACAGATGGAGCAAGGCTTAGACTTTCCCTGCACAAAATGAATGTTCATTCTATACACTGCGCTTGTCACTATTCGGGTAGGGCGGCTGCAGTGTAAATAAGTGATATATGACCCATAAAACATGACGTGCTGCTGCAATATGGCTCGACTAGAAGATTCAGCACCCTTGGAGGCACAATGAAGTCAGCTTACATGAGTGAAGGAGTTGCAGGAGAGTCGCCATGAAGCTCTAGCTCTGCGAGTACCATCTGCAGATGTCAAAAGATGCAAAAATGGGGGGAAAAAATCCCAAAAAGCAGCAATTCGTGCACACTAAAATATGTAAAAACAAGACGCATACAAATTACAGAAACAGCGCCACATCTGTGCACAGGTCGTGTATGGTATTGCAACTCTGCAGCATTTCTTTCAGTGTAGCTTAACTGCCATACCAGACACAACCCATCCATGGAGGTGGCGCTGTTTGTGGAAGAAAGCCGCCACATTTTATAATCCTAGAAATCCCCTGTAAGTTTTTATAAATATTATAGACTCAATATTTCGATGCCATGTGTCTTTCAGGTCTGTAGAACTCAAGCGTCTCGCTCACTCCACATCCGGGAGACCCTAAACCGGCTACAGGCGCAGCTGAAGTCTGTAAAGAGCGGCAGCCCCCTGCCAGGGCAGCAGGTAATGGTTCGGGGTTGGGTCAGCGACGGTTCCATGATGCAGTTATTGGTGTAACTTGAGCTCCTGGGACCCAATGCAAAATCCATATCTGGCCCATGTGCTATCATATTGGTGTTACCTTCTATCGTAGACAGACCTTCGGGCCCCCGCCGGCTCCAGGGCCTATTAGTAACTGTTACCTCTGCACCCCCTATCGCCAGGCCATGGGTTGCGTGTGGCATATCATGGAGTAGGGCACTTTCTATGTTTAATGGGAGTTTTTGGTTCAGAGTGTCTCCTCTGCTCATTTAACAGCATTTAATGATCTGCTTTATGGCATAGTCATGGCCATCGGCAGCAATAGTCTGCAGCTGACTCATTGAGGTCTATGGGAGAGTTTTCTCGACTGTAGCTGAATTACTGCAATGCCACAAACACACTGGGGACATGGGTGGCGCTGTTTGCAGGTAAACTCAGCCATGTTTTTCAGTCCTTTAGGTCCGTTGTGTCCGAGACCTTCCTGCACTTATTCCACCTTTGGTTTTACTCTCCTTCCCATCTAGGACCAAATGACAGAACAGCAAGATCTGATACGAGACCTGATCAAGAGACTCAAGCTCAAGGAGGAAGTCTTGGAGGTAGATTGGTCTCCGGGGCCGGCCGTGGTCTTGGGTGGTGGATGAAATACTGCTCTATGGTGACTGCGACTTGTCCTCTTCTCCTCAGGACTCTCTGACTTTGCTCCTGACCCTTCCTGTTGCCTGCGACCCATCAGGAGAACTTATCACAGACTTTGTTGAGAAGTTAAGAGCCAGAGAAGATCAGATAAAGGTGAATACTAGAGATAAAGTATAGCGGACAAAGGAACATGAGCGCCACCAGCAGGCGGGAGATACCAACATAGACATGGGCTGACTATATTATCTAGGTCCTGGTTCAGCCTCATGTCCTAATTCACCGATGAGCTGATAAACCACAAGATATATCCGGGCTGCATGTAGTATAAGGCTAATCTACATAACATCACTTATTCTGTATTATACTCCAGAGCTGCGCTCACTATTCTGCTGGTACAATCACTGTGTACATACATTACTTATCCTGTATTATACTCCAGAGCTGCGCTCACTATTCTGCTGGTACAGTCACTGTGTACATACATTACATTACTTATCCTGTATTATACTTCAGAGCTGCGCTCACTATTCTGCTGGTACAGTCACTGTGTATATACATTACATTACTTATCCTGTATTATACTCCAGAGCTGCGCTCACTATTCTGCTGGTACAGTCACTGTGTATATACATTACATTACTTATCCTGTATTATACTCCAGAGCTGCGCTCACTATTCTGCTGGTACAGTCACTGTGTACATACATTACATTACTTATCCTGTATTATACTCCAGAGCTGCGCTCATTATTCTGCTGGTGTAGTCACTGTATACATACATTACATTACTTATCCTGTATTATGCTCCAGAGCTGCGCTCATTATTCTGCTGGTGTAGTCACTGTGTACATACATTACATTACTTATCCTGTATTATACTCCAGAGCTGCGCTCACTATTCTGCTGGTGCAGTCACTGTGTACATACATTACATTACTTATCCTGTATTATACTCCAGAGCTGCGCTCACTATTCTGCTGGTATAGTCACTGTGTACATACATTACATTACTTATCCTGTATTATACTCCAGAGCTGCGCTCACTATTCTGCTGGTACAGTCACTGTGTACATACATTACATTACTTATCCTGTATTATACTCTAGAGCTGCGCTCACTATTCTGCTGGTATAGTCACTGTGTACATACATTACATTACTTATCCTGTATTATACTCCAGAGCTGCGCTCACTATTCTGCTGGTACAGTCACTGTGTATATACATTACATTACTTATCCTGTATTATACTCCAGAGCTGCGCTCACTATTCTGCTGGTACAGTCACTGTGTATATACATTACTTATCCTGTATTATACTCCAGAGCTGCGCTCACTATTCTGCTGGTACAGTCACTGTGTACATACATTACATTACTTATCCTGTATTATACTCCAGAGCTGCGCTCACTATTCTGCTGGTACAGTCACTGTGTACATACATTACATTACTTATCCTGTATTATACTCCAGAGCTGCGCTCATTATTCTGCTGGTGTAGTCACTGTGTACATACATTACATTACTTATCCTGTATTATACTCCAGAGCTGCGCTCACTATTCTGCTGGTGCAGTCACTGTGTACATACATTACATTACTTATCCTGTATTATACTCCAGAGCTGCGCTCATTATTCTGCTGGTGTAGTCACTGTGTACATACATTACATTACTTATCCTGTATTATACTCCAGAGCTGCGCTCACTATTCTGCTGGTACAGTCACTGTGTACATACATTACATTACTTATCCTGTATTATACTCCAGAGCTGCGCTCACTATTCTGCTGGTACAGTCACTGTGTACATACATTACATTACTTATCCTGTATTATACTCCAGAGCTGCGCTCACTATTCTGCTGGTACAGTCACTGTGTACATGCATTACATTACATATCCTGTATTACACTCCAGAGCTGCGCTCACTATTCTGCTGGTGTAGTCACTGTGTACATACATTACATTACTTATCCTGTATTATACTCCAGAGCTGCGCTCACTATTCTGCTGGTGCAGTCACTGTGTACATACATTACATTACTTATCCTGTATTATACTCCAGAGCTGCGCTCACTATGTAATAAATGGCCACTACATTACCCATGTATCCAGCCATACAGAGGAATCTAAGTTGGCCCAGTGTTCCTTGCACTGATCACCAGTTCCATATACAGTAAAGCGCCCCCTAGGTGACTGTCTCTTGTAATGATTCTATGATTTGTCTGAGTAGAGAGAAGGGGATGAATTAGCGATAATCAAGCGTCAAAGAGAAGCGGAGGTGAAGCGTCTGCAGGAGGAGCTGAAGGCGAGAGAGGAGGACATCACACGACTGTCCAAGGTTCTGCGTGACAATCAGGACACCATCACAGTAAGAGCATCCTCGGGGGCGGTCCTAGAGCTCTGGGGTTGGCTTTAGAGAGGTTTCTAGAGACCTAAGTAGCATATCTGGCATTTTTTTTTTAGCAGTGATACAGAAGTGGGGATATGCCTCATGATAATTAGATATACAGTATGTACCATTCAGGACTCTGGGAAAGCTGAGTCACATAGGTTTTAAGAGACCCAATGGCCCCCTCGTTTGGTGGTTATGGAGCTTTGCCAGAAATTGTTCTATTGTAGAAGGTCTTGCACAGTGCAGAATGTGTGACTCCTTCTTCTACTCCTCCATCAAGGCTCTGCGGGACCTACTGGGAGAGAAGGACTTCACCATCCAGAGGCTAGAGGTGGCGCTGGACTCCGCCACTCGCTCTGCGGCCTCTCAGGACTCTCTGCGCCTCACCGCCCTGAGGGAGAAAGACTCTCTGATCACAGCAGTACAAGGAGCTCTGAGCAGCAGCAATCAGGATGTGGAGGTGAGTGTAAGAGGTATACCGAACCTCGTACCTCTCTATAATATCATCTGTGTATGGGCTAACCTCATGGATGTCTCTGCCTCTTATTACAGGCCCTCGCAGACTCTCTCTTATCCCAGGGACTGGATGACTTTAGCACCTCAATTCCTGGACTGCCTGCCCCTAATCCTCTAGTGTCCCAGCTACAGGAGAAAGGCCGACTGCTATCTCAGGCCCATGCAGAGAACCAGCGTCAGAGTGTCCAGCACCAGCGAGACATCCAGGATCTACTGAACGCTCTCAATGAAAGCCAAACCCTGCTACAGGTTAGTGAAGAGGGCAGAGATCTCTATAATACTACTACTGCTCCTATGTACAAGAATATAACTACTATAATACTGCCCCCTATGTACAAGAATATAACTACTATAATACTGCTCCTATGTACAAGAATATAAACTACTATAATACTGCCCCCTATGTACAAGAATATAACTACTATAATACTGCTCCTATGTACAAGAATATAACTACTATAATACTGCTCCTATGTACAAGAATATAACTACTATAATACTGCCCCCTATGTACAAGAATATAAACTACTATAATACTGCCCCCTATGTACAAGAATATAACTACTATAATACTGCTCCTATGTACAAGAATATAAACTACTATAATACTGCCCCCTATGTACAAGAATATAACTACTATAATACTGCTCCTATGTACAAGAATATAACTACTATAATACTGCCCCCTATGTACAAGAATATAACTACTATAATACTGCTCCTATGTACAAGAATATAAACTACTATAATACTGCCCCCTATGTACAAGAATATAACTACTATAATACTGCTCCTATGTACAAGAATATAACTACTATAATACTGCCCCCTATGTACAAGAATATAACTACTATAATACTGCTCCTATGTACAAGAATATAACTACAATAATACTACTCCTATGTACAAGAATATAACTACTATAATACTACTCCTATATACAAGAATACAACTACTATAATACTACTCCTATGTACAAGAATATAACTACTATAATACTACTCCTATATACAAGAATATAACTACTATAATACTACTCCTATGTACAAGAATATAACTACTATAATACTGCTCCTATATACAAGAATATAACTACTATAATACTACCTCCTATGTACAAGAATATAACTACTATAATACTACTCCTATGTACAAGAATATAACTACTATAATACTGCTCCTATGTACAAGAATATAACTACTATAATACTACCTCCTATGTACAAGAATATAACTACTATAATACTACTCCTATGTACAAGAATATAACTACTATAATACTACCTCCTATGTAAAAGAATATACCTACTATAATACTGCTCCTATGTACAAGAATATAACTACTATAATACTACTCCTATATACAAGAATACAACTACTATAATACTACTCCTATGTACAAGAATATAACTACTATAATACTACTCCTATGTACAAGAATATAACTACTATAATACTACTCCTATGTACAAGAATATAACTACTATAATACTGCTCCTATGTACAAGAATATAACTACTATAATACTGCCCCCTATGTACAAGAATATAACTACTATAATACTGCTCCTATGTACAAGAATATAAACTACTATAATACTGCCCCCTATGTACAAGAATATAACTACTATAATACTGCTCCTATGTACAAGAATATAACTACTATAATACTGCCCCCTATGTACAAGAATATAACTACTATAATACTACTCCTATGTACAAGAATATAACTACTATAATACTGCTCCTATGTACAAGAATATAACTACTATAATACTGCTCCTATGTACAAGAATATAACTACTATAATACTACCTCCTATGTACAAGAATATAACTACTATAATACTACCTCCTATGTACAAGAATATAACTACTATAATACTACCTCCTATGTACAAGAATATAACTACTATAATACTACTCCTATGTACAAGAATATAACTACTATAATACTGCTCCTATATACAAGAATATAACTACTATAATACTACCTCCTATGTACAAGAATATAACTACTATAATACTACTCCTATGTACAAGAATATAACTACTATAATACTACCTCCTATGTACAAGAATATACCTACTATAATACTGCTCCTATGTACAAGAATATAACTACTATAATACTACTCCTATGTACAAGAATATAACTACTATAATACTACCTCCTATGTACAAGAATATAACTACTATAATACTGCCCCATGTGTACAAGAATATATCTACTATAATACTACTCCTATGTACAAGAATATAACTACTATAATACTGCTCCTATGTACAAGAATATAACTACTATAATACTGCTCCTATGTACAAGAATATAACTACTATAATACTACTCCTATGTACAAGAATATAACTACTATAATACTACTCCTATGTACAAGAATATAACTACTATAATACTGCTCCTATGTACAAGAATATAACTACTATAATACTGCCCCATGTGTACAAGAATATAACTACTATAATACTACCTCCTATGCACAAGAATATAACTACTATAATACTGCTCCTATGTACAAGAATATAACTACTATAATACTACTCCTATGTACAAGAATATAACTACTATAATACTACTCCTATGTACAAGAATATAACTACTATAATACTGCCCCATGTGTACAAGAATATAACTACTATAATACTACTCCTATGTACAAGAATATAACTACTATAATACTACCTCCTATGTACAAGAATATAACTACTATAATACTGCCCATGTGTACAAGAATATATCTACTATAATACTACCTCCTATGTACAAGAATATAACTACTATAATACTGCCCCATGTGTACAAGAATATAACTACTATAATACTACTCCTATGTACAAGAATATAACTACTATAATACTACCTCCTATGTACAAGAATATAACTACTATAATACTGCCCATGTGTACAAGAATATAACTACTATAATACTACCTCCTATGTACAAGAATATAACTACTATACTACTGCCCCATGTGTACAAGAATATAACTACTATAATACTACTCCTATGTACAAGAATATAACTACTATAATACTACCTCCTATGTACAAGAATATAACTACTATAATACTGCCCCATGTGTACAAGAATATAACTACTATAATACTACTCCTATGTACAAGAATATATCTACTATAATACTACCTCCTATGTACAAGAATATAACTACTATAATACTACTCCTATGTACAAGAATATAACTACTATAATACTGCTCCTATGTACAAGAATATAACTACTATAATACTGCCCCATGTGTACAAGAATATAACTACTATAATACTACTCCTATGTACAAGAATATATCTACTATAATACTACCTCCTATGTACAAGAATATAACTACTATAATACTACTCCTATGTACAAGAATATAACTACTATAATACTGCTCCTATGTACAAGAATATAACTACTATAATACTGCTCCTATGTACAAGAATATAACTACTATAATACTGCTCCTATGTACAAGAATATAACTACTATAATACTATTCCTATGTACAAGAATATAACTACTATAATACTACCTCCTATGTACAAGAATATAACTACTATAATACTACCTCCTATGTACAAGAATATAACTACTATAATACTGCTCCTATGTACAAGAATATAACTACTATAATACTGCTCCTATGTACAAGAATATAACTACTATAATACTACTCCTATGTACAAGAATATAACTACTATAATACTACCTCCTATGTACTAGTATATAACTACTATAATACTACCTCCTATGTACAAGAATATAACTACTATAATACTACCTCCTATGTACTAGTATATAACTACTATAATACTGCTCCTATGTACAAGAATATAACTACTATAATACTACTCCTATGTACAAGAATATAACTACTATAATACTACTCCTATGTACAAGAATATAACTACTATAATACTACCTCCTATGTACAAGAATATAACTACTATAATACTACTCCTATGTACAAGAATATAACTACTATAATACTGCTCCTATGTACAAGAATATAACTACTATAATACTACTCCTATGTACAAGAATATAACTACTATAATACTATTCCTATGTACAAGAATATAACTACTATAATACTACTCCTATGTACAAGAATATAACTACTATAATACTACTCCTATGTACAAGAATATAACTACTATAATACTGCTCCTATGTACAAGAATATAACTACTATAATACTACTCCTATGTACAAGAATATAACTACTATAATACTGCTCCTATGTACAAGAATATAACTACTATAATACTACTCCTATGTACAAGAATATAACTACTATAATACTACCTCCTATGTACTAGTATATAACTACTATAATACATAATTGCAGTATTTGGAGCCGTTTAGTTTCTCGTCTGTCTCGCTGTGGCTGGGAATGTGTGCTCGTGTTTCATGTGTGAATGATTCCTAATAGTATTTGTGCCGGTTCGGTGACTCTGTTGTTGCCTCCCTGGTTTCGGGTCTCTGGGCCTCTGTGACTCTGTGATGAGGAGGCCCCTGTAGAGTAGACAGATGAGAGTTTATACGGATTAGATTTTAGTTTGGCAGCCCTTATGTAAATGCCTGATATTGGAGCAGAATCTGTACAGACTCAATGACAATGAAAATACCGTCCTCGTCCTGCAGTTCTGTAAATCATTACATAAAATCCTGGGTGTTACCACAAGAGGGCGCAAAACAGCTTCCCCCCCGGCATGTAGAGAGGCTCTTAGAGGGCCACGGGTTGGAGATTATAGAGCATGGATGTTCATGTAGTGTTTCCTGCCATGATTTTAAATACCCCACTGCCATGACACTGTCCTTCACCTGCAGGATCAGCTGCGACATTGTAAGAAACGGCTGCAGGATGGGGCTCAGGAGCAGAAGACGCTGCGAGAGGCGCTGAGGGAGAAGGAGAGAGAGCTGCAAGAAGAGAGGCGGAGGCACAGCAACGACCAGCACCAAGCCAATGCCAAACTGCTGCAACTACAAGACTCTGCCAGGGAGAGGGACCAGGCCACCAAGGTAATGACCCCACAACACTAGACCTGGGGAGAGGGACCAGACCTCCAAGGTAATGACCCCAGAACCTTAGACCTGGGGAGAGAGACCAGGCCACCGAGGTATCCCAAATAATGCCCCCACATCCCTAAACTGTGGCATGAACTATGTGACTATACACGTCAGGGCCTCCTCAGCCAGTGCTCCATAAAGCTGAGAACCATCTCAAGGATTTTTTTTGTCTTCTAGAAACTTTTGCAAGGTGCTGAGAACAGAGATCTGATGATCAAGAAGCTTCAGGAGAAACTGACCATAGGAGGGAAGATGAGAGAGACACTGTGAGGTGAGTAAGGGTGCTTGTGTGACTTCACAGAAGTCATGGGGTGCGACGTGGCATGAGCTGGCCATAGGGTGCAGCGTGGCACGGGCTGGCCATGGGGTGGGCATGTCATGGGCTGGCCTTTGGGTGGGGCGTGGCGCGGGTTGGCCATGGGGTGGGGCATGTCATGGGGTACGGTGTGGCAAGGGTTGGCCATGTGGTGGGGGATGGCATGGGGTGCAGCGTATCATGGGGTGTGGCATAGCGCGGGTTGGCCATGGGGTGGAGCGTGGCATGGGCTGGCCATAGGGTGCGACGTGGCACAGATTGGCCATGGAGTGGGGCATGTCATGGGGTGCGGTGTGGCAAGGGTTGGCCATGTGGTGGGGCATGGCATGGGGTGGGGCGTGTCATGGGCTGGCCATGGGGTGCGGCTTGGCATGGGCTGGCCATGGGGTGCGGTGTGGCACGGGCTGGCCATGTGATGGACAGTTGGCACCGATTCGGTTCTTGGTTTAGTTTGGGTCTCATGTGATATGTATTGTGCAGGTGGAGCAAGGGTTTGGCCGGCTGTACAGGGCAGGGGTCTCGTCACAGGGCACCAGGAGTTTTGTAGCCTATTGTTTTCGCCTCCTCTTTGCTTCTCCTGATATGTTATTTACCTAAAGTCAACACTAGTGGGAGCTCTGTGCATAAGAATGTATACATCTAGTATGCAGAGCGCCCCCTGCAGTTCCCATAAGACAGTTTTTGTTTTTCCTTCTTTGGGGTCAGAGACCTATAATTTCACTATACACCCTTGCCGAAAAGACATCATGACCTCTTTAGAGGTGACTAGAGTATACCGATATTTTTTGCTGTGACTAGAGTATATCACCCACCTCTTGTATATTCTCGTCTCGTCTTCTCTTCCAGATTTGCTGCTTTTCTGTTTTCCTGATGGACGGACTTCTAAGAATCTTAACTCATTGTTTACCAGCTGGACACTCAGAACTGGGATCATCTACTGGAGGAATGGGATGTGAAGAAGTGTGTGTGTGTGGGTGGTGGGGGGGGGGGATCAGACCTGGAAATTTTTGGGGATCCTTGGTCAATAATAAGAGATGACGTATATTTGTGGAGAAATTGGGATGTGAGATATCAGGGGTCAGAGAGATTCTCTGCAGGTTTGTAAGGGAATGGGGGAACTTTGCAGGTCTACATTGGTGGGATTGGGGGGAAAAGGGTCAGAAACTTGGAATTTTTTGGAATGTGAGAAGATCCCTGAAGAAGGTTCTAGTCCTGTACGAAGCTGCCCAGGATCACAATACTATATGATTGTCTTTATACCTCTGGACAGGGATCAATACATTTACTTCAGATTGGTAGGAAATGGAATTTTTTTTATGCTGGTGATGGATCTTCCAAGGTAACTGAGAACAGGTCAGGCATGGACAATGTTCTCCAGAAGACCCCGATGTCCTAAGGTGGTCTTCTCAAGCAGAAGTATTGACCTTGCATGATCTGCTGACCAGGACTTCACTGGATCCAGCTGCTCCCCCCCCCCCCCCATGTTATCCAGGATTACAATCCTATCCCCAGACAGCGCCCCCTGTCTGCAGCTTTGATGTTCTGCATCCAGTGCAGGTCTGAGGGTCCTTGGGCCTAGATAACGGATTCTGGGCCCCATTGGAAGTAAACCATAGCACCCTTCATATTTGGGTGTCTTTTGCTTGACCCTTTGGTGGATCCTCTGGCACTCTGATGGGCCAGGCACTGTCCTCACCAGCCTAATATCGTGCCTACGCCTGTACTGATCAGTGGTATCTCTTAAAGGAAAATTTTGATATTCTATGTTCTGAAACTTACCAAAATGTTCTAATCTTCTTCATGTCAGTGGTTGGGGTTTGATAATCCCGCACAGCAGCGCTTCCCTAGCTCGCCCATCCCTGTCGTGTCCCGGGTCGCCCATCCCTGCCGTGTCCCGGGTCGCCCATCCCTGCCGTGTCCCGGGTCGCCCATCCCTGCCGTGTCCCGGGTCGCCCATCCCTGCCGTGTCCCGGGTCGCCCATCACTGCCATCTGTTGAGACTAGCCATGTGGTTTATACTGTATTGGACATAGATTATGCATTTTATTGGTCATCCTGTTGGTGGCGCTGGAGGCCATTCTTCTTGTAGCACCCAGGTCACATCTCGGCCACCTCCTGCCATGTTGTAAAGGGGCCCCCTGGGTTATTTTGCCACAAGTACAAAGACCACCAGACGGCGCCATCACTGCCAGGCACTTGTACGTTTGCAATCAGTCTCTGAAGAGATGTTGGCGCCGGATTGGGCAGGTTACCCAGAACCCTCAGCTCAGGAATCAGGTCTATAGCCATATCTCATGTGTTGGGTGATCCTACCGCCATACTGGGGGTCGGCTCTACTGAACTAACGCTCTTCATGTTTGTAATTATTCATGTTTCGGGGATGTAATTATTACAATTCTGTGAATAAATTGTCTATTAATTACAGATCTAATGTCCTAGCAGTTATTTCTACTTAAAGGGATGATCCAGGATTAGAAAACATGGCCACTTCTACTTAAAGGGATCATCCAGGATTAGAAAACATGGTCGCTTTCTTCTTGTCAGGAAGTGATAGTATGATCATATGACCAACAGACATGATGTCACTTCCTCAGAAGAAGAAAGCGGCCATGTTTTTTTAGGCCTGCACAACCCCTTTAAGACGTGGGGGATTAAAACTACTATTTGGTTATGAACCCACCAAAGTAAATAGCTTTACCCCTCACCCACCTCTTTCACTGTAGACAGCAGTAGGTAGGTGAGAAGTAAAGCGTAAATTTCCCTTTAAATGTTCTTGTAATACCCCGGCGCACCACCGGGTGTCACTATAGGCAAAGCAAACACAATCAATGTCACTTTGTCCATCTCTATGATTTCTTATGTATACACTTAACATCGGAGTATACGGCCTAGGCCAGGAATGTGTCACCAAAATTAAACCAAGACTTAAACCTATTTTTAAGGAACTTTTTTTACTTCCCACTTCACGATCTATATTGAAAAAAAAAATTTGATAAATTCTGCAATATTTAATCTGACTCCTAAGCCTAATAATAGACCGACAGTAAGGGTTTTCATTACAGCACTCCTCTCCTTTACATCAGACAGGATTACAATACAAGATAACACCTCTATAGAGAACACCCCTGAGCCATCATTACATCACTACTGACAATAGATGATGTCACAGCTTAGCTCCTCCCCCTCCCTGCACATGTCTCTCCAATAGACTTGTCTCTTGTTGCCTATGGCAATGACTAAACTGTAAAGCAGATCACTAATTGCCGTTAATGGGACAGAGGAGAAGCTCAGGCAAAATGGCCGCCCCCATAATGATGGACACAAAAAATCTAGTAGTAAATAATAAAATTATGGCCACTCCCTTTAAGTCCTGCGAGATTTGTGTAATGAAACTGCTGAAAATTAATTAAAACTGATCATTTTATTAAACTTATGAAAATACTTTTGCTCTAGACACAATATACAGCGTCTATATACAATGTACATGTGAAATAGGACTCGGAACATAAACCTATACACCATAAAGTGCGCTCCAATGGAAGCTCCGCCTCAGGTGGCCCCTCCCCCTTGACTAACTAAAAAGTTGTCGGAGACCCTCCAGGTCCTTCACCCTCATTATGAGGGTTCTTAGGTCACTGTCAAGATCATCCAGACATTGAATATAAAAGGACAAACCACATAGGAGGAAACTTCTAGAAGGTGCCAAGTAACGGATGCAAAGGCTAAGAAAGTAGGCACTTAAACTGCAGCTGTAGATGGTCAGATGGGCGGGGATAAGGCATCCAAGCTATTCCGATGTGTCGTATTTGATAGGACAATCCCTTTAAGTGGGCATTAGTGTATGGCTTTCACAGGAGGACGGTTCCAAGGCACCTTGGAGGACACGATCGTTGTGTTTATAGAGCAGGCCCGGATCCATTCGTGGTCTAGAGCGTGGACACCACTGATAGAAGCCACGTCCCTGTATACGCCAGCCTTTAGTCTACATTCCTGTAGGGCAGCCCAGTAATAGATTGTGGGTGGGGCAAAAATTTAAACAGATCCCTTTAAGGCAAGATGTATAGTAATGTAGGTTGTGCAGCTCACAATGGCTCCTATGGATATTACGTGTATGATGGACAGTCCGTCCACTCTGCCAAATAGAACTTTTTTTTTTTTCCTTCAAAATCCCTCGAAGAAGCCATGACAGTCACCCCGACCACCATCGCTGTATAGAAGTAGCCCCATTAAAGGTCAGGCCCTGTAGTTATGCCAATAGTCAGGCGGTAGCGCCATCAAACTGCATTACTACTTCAAAATGAAACCGGTTATCCAAGGTCCTAAGACATGGCTGCTTCCTTGTTCCCAGGAAGTGACATCACGTCTGTTGGTCACATGGCCACGCTGCAGCTCAGTCCCATTCACTTAAAGGGATCCTATCATTAAAACAATTTTTTCTGTCTACCACGTAGAAATAGCCTTAAGAAAGACTATAAGTCTCCTACCTTTAGATGTCTTCTCTGCGCCGCCATTTGGTTTATAATCTGATTTTCGTCAGTATGCAAATGAGTTCTCTTGCAGCACTGGGGGCGGTCCTCTGCGCTCAAACAGCACTGGGGGCGGTCCCCAATGCTGAAAAAAAAACTCTCCAGCGCCGCCTCCATCTTTTTCAGGAATGGGTCTTCTTCGCATCTTCTTCCAGCGCTGACTTCAAACTTCTAGGCCTCGGGCAGCCGACTGCACATGCCTGCTGGCCACAAGAAAATGGCTGCTTACTTACTGTGTAAGCGGCCATTTTCCTTGTGGCCGCGGGCATGCACAGTCAGCTCTGTCCGAGGCCTAGAAATTTGAAGCCAGCGCCGAAATAAGACACGTGAAGAGAGGCCGTTCCTGAAGAAGATGGAGGCGGCGCTGGAGAATTCTCTGGCAGCATCGGGGACACCCCCAGTGCTGTTTGAGCGCTGAGGACCTCCCCCAGTGCTGCAAGAGAACTCATTTGCATACCAACGAAAACCGAGATTTATACCAAACGGCGGCGCGGAGAAGACATCTAAAGGTAGGAGACGAATAGACTTTAAGGCTATTCCCACATGGTAGGCAGAAAAAATTGAGTTTTAATGATAGGATCCCTTTAAGTAGAACTGGGTTGCAGCATTGCCCCATGACTAACGAGAACAAGAGAGCAGCCATGTTTTGTAACCATGGACAACCCCTTGAAGTAACAATTAAAAACTGAGAGAAACAAGAAATGTTCACAGTTATGAGGTCACAGAAGAATGAGCCATTATTGTGACTGATTCTCCTCACTCCACACATGGCAGCATGCTTGGTAAAATGGCCGACACATGACCAATGGGCAACTCAACAATCTCCTTCCTAAACATGCTCCTGCACCCCCGGGTGATGTCATCGGCTGACACTCCAGGGTCTGGTCATTCATGTGCGGCAACTGAAGCCAGAGGCGGCCATTTTCTTTGGTTTGGCACAGCTGTCCTATCTTTCATGGGAGTGTTGGATAATGTAAACAAAATGGCCGCCCTGAAATCTGTGGAAGGCGCCGAACGAAACAGAACAAAAAAATAACAAGAATAATAATAATATTAACGATAACAAAATCATCTGCGAATCTTCACCGGCGCAGCGATTATTTTTTCTTTTTCTTCTTTTTGTCCTCGGCCTTAGGAGGTCGGTTCTTCTTGTTCAGGATGGACATCAGAGACTTGGGCATGTAATATGGCTTCTCGGGGGAGCCGTCGTTCCGCTCTAAGTCTTCCACTGGAATAAAGGGGAGGTGACGTTACAGTGAACAATAGGTGGAGAGGAGACTCTGTGGGTTGGCCGAATGCCCACAGTGGTGTCGTCCTACACAGAGCTTGGGTCTGGTGTGGCTGTTCTGCTCCAAAAAAGTCAAAGGGCTTGGGCTACTAAACTACAAACACCATGTGGACAACTGTTACCCAACCTTAGAGAGTCTCAGGACACCCCTGGAAATAAACAACTCTTTGGGACAAAAAAGTCACAGATAATGATACGTGATGGCATGTGGTCATCTTCCCAACCAAAGTGTTAGGTTTTCAAGGCACCCCCATTGGGAATCACTACTATGGACACATGTGGTGCAGGCCAAGATATCGACACAGCTTTGCAGATCCTCCTAGTTCAGGTGATGAGATTTTAGAACTGCTTAAACCTCTAGAGTCAGGGGATAATCGTACACATCAGGGAGAGTGTGTGCCTACATAGGCGTACGGAGACTTACAAGTCATTCCTGCTCCGCTAGGGATTCTGGGTAAAAAATATGCAAATTTATTCTCCAGGATGTAATTAGGAGAGCTGTGCCCCTGTATGCTGCCCTCTAGGGGCAGCCCCCTTACTATCATGCATGACTCCGTTAATAAGCCTACTGACATGATGCGGGGTTTATTGCCAAATTAGTATTTCTTTTCCAAAAGGAACAGATTCCCTAGAGACAAGCTTAAGCCTTCACGAACTTCTTCAAACAACACTTTCACCCCACCTGCATCTTAAGGGTAAGTTCACGCTGAGTTTTTCGGTCAGGGTTTTGAGGCCATATCTGCTTCAAAACCCTGACCAAAAAGACGACTCCCATTGAAATCAATAGGAGGCGCTCGGGTCTTTTTTCCGAGAAGCGAGATGCTCATTCTTCAGGCCGAGTCGCCTCGCTATTCGGCCTGCAGACACTCCCTCCTCTGGACTAGGCTCATTCATTGGGCCTAATCCGGAGTGGAGTGCGCGCAGGGCACCGGATATCAGTCACGGCTACCCGGTTTTTGGATCGCCTCAGGTTCCGACCCATAGAAACCCAGTGTGATCTTTTCCTAAGACTTTTTTTTGAGTGGTGATGTATACTCACAGAAACACAGGAAGAGCGTGTCCACACACATATTGTAGACGCTGAAGAAGCCTTGAGCGATCATGTAGGAGCCGACCACCACCGTCTGCAAGGAAAAACGAACACAACACGTGAGGATCCAAAATGGCGGAGAAGAGACTTTCCACAAAACACAAAGATCCTGTTAAGGACATGGCCATTTTCTTTTTACGTTCCTCCATCTCTAAAGCTTAGTCACTGTAGGATACAAACGACCTGGTATTTTATTTTATGGGGCAATACCATGGTCAAAATTTGTTGATGGAGCTGTGGGGGTTTAACCACCCCCCCTCCCCCCACGGGGACCTGAGCACGCAGCTACTTGTATAATATTATTACAATACTGAACATTTTAGCAGATGCCTATTAACCCCTTCCCTCTGGCTGGACCTAATGGGCCTCCATACATTACCAGACCCCTCAGCACCGTGTGATGGAGTAAGAAGGGGAGTCCCACCTGTCTAACTCCTTAGATATCACATAATACCGATGACTACATCTTAATCTGCTCGTCTACCAAGATGTCCCATCAGTGCCTACAAGGCAAACCCTCTACCACTTACCAATATGGGTATCCAGTAGTAATTCAATGTTGGAGATTTGAAGGCATCACTTGGAATTGGCAGACGACCGGAGAAGAAGAAAAACGCGAGGACACCTGAGGATACAAGACAAAGCACAAGGAGGATGTAAGACGTACAAGACGAAGCACAAGGAAGAGATGATATATACATAAGAGAGGAGATGGTGTGATAGGAATGACTGTATCAAGGTTATGGTGAAGCCCAAGGTGGTGGAATCTGGAGGCCATGGTGGTGACTTAGAAGATTGCCATGTAGAGCAATGATGAAGGTTGGGGTAGCGGTGTAGGGCCACAAGGGTCAACAGGTTTGTAGCATTAAAGCAATAGCCAGGCCAGAAAGAAAGGAAAGATAAAACATTGAATTGTGAATATCTCACAATGTCTCTTTGGTCTCCTCACCTACTCCACCAACTACGATGAGTTTCCCAAAGAATATCAGCAAATCTGTGATCTTGTCCAGAACAACCACCCTGTGGAGAGAAGAGCGGATATTGGAGCTCACGTAGTAGACATGTCAGACATGCAAAAAGAGGGATGGAACATGCAACACGAGAAGAGGAGAACCACACATGGGGCATGCTTAACACGCCAAGTCAGCACTTCAAGACAACCATCACACATAACAAACCAAACCATACGCAACTCAATAGGCCATGTCCAAGTCATCAAGCCAACCTCAACATTCGGCTCAACTATCCAAGCCCAGCTCAAGAGCTCAACCAAGTAGGTTCCTCGCAACACGCCAGGTCCAGAATGTCAGGTTTGGCTCATAGGACAAGGTCACAAATTACTCAAACCATTCACCATCCAGATGGACATGTAAAGCAACACTCCAAATCCATCTAAACAAGCCAAGTCATAGAACACGCCAAGTCCACACGCCAAGTCCAGGTCACATCGCTGCTTATAGCATGGCATGTCCTCCACACGCCAATTCACCACACATTACTCACAAGACGGATTTGCTAAAGACAGACTCTTATCCCGGAAGACCCGACCCTGTGTAACAAGCAGGAGACAGATATGTACAAGTGAATAACATTGGGGAATGAGGGGGAACGTCCGGTCACCTCACAATGTTTCTCATCAGCAGCTTGAAGGCATTTTTAGCAGAAACACAGAAATTCTTTCCATAAACTGCAATCTGTACAGAAAGGAGGAGAAAGTCAGAATATTGTGATGAAAAGATTGGGTTACGAGGGCCAGAAGAAGTGAACCCCCATATACCCCGCCTCTGAACATCACTATCAAACATCTTTATACAGAGTCTGTCATCAGAACCAGCATTGCCCCCCAGATCTGCAGATATACTGGTTGTGGTGACAGTAACCTATCTATCTGCAGGGCTGGGTGATATGCTGGTTCTGGTGACCGTAACCTATCTATCTGCAGGGCTGGGTGATATACTGGTTGTGGTGACAGTAACCTATCTATCTGCAGGGCTGGGTGATATGCTGGTTCTGGTGACCGTAACCTATCTATCTGCAGGGCTGGGGTGATATGCTGGTTCTGGTGACAGTAACCTATCTATCTGCAGGGCTGGGGTGATATGCTGGGTCTGGTGACAGTAACCTATCTATCTGCAGGACTGGGGTGATATGCTGGGTCTGGTGACAGTAACCTATCTATCTGCAGGGCTGAGGTGATATGCTGGTTCTGGTGACAGTAACCTATCTATCTGCAGGGCTGGGGTGATATGCTGGTTCTGGTGACAGTAACCTATCTATCTGCAGGGCTGGGGTGATATGCTGGTTCTGGTGACAGTAACCTATCTATCTGCAGGGCTGGGGTGATATGCTGGGTCTGGTGACAGTAACCTATCTATCTGCAGGACTGGGGTGATATGCTGGGTCTGGTGACAGTAACCTATCTATCTGCAGGGCTGAGGTGATATGCTGGTTCTGGTGACAGTAACCTATCTATCTGCAGGGCTGGGGTGATATGCTGGTTCTGGTGACAGTAACCTATCTATCTGCAGGGCTGGGGTGATATGCTGGTTCTGGTGACAGTAACCTATCTATCTGCAGGGCTGAGGTGATATGCTGGTTCTGGTGACAGTAACCTATCTATCTGCAGGGCTGGGGTGATATGCTGGTTCTGGTGACAGTAACCTATCTATCCGCAGGGCTGAGGTGATATGCTGGTTCTGGTGACAGTAACCTATCTATCCGCAGGACTGGGGTGATATGCTGGTTCTGGTGACAGTAACCTATCTATCCGCAGGGCTGGGGTGATATGCTGGTTCTGGTGACAGTAACCTATCTATCTGAAGGGCTGGGTGATATGCTGGTTCTAGTGACAGTAACCTATCTATCTGCAGGGCTGGGGTGATATGCTGGGTCTGGTGACAGTAACCTATCTATCTGCAGGGCTGGGGTGATATGCTGGTTCTGGTGACAGTAACCTATCTATCTGCAGGGCTGGGGTGATATGCTGGTTCTGGTGACAGTAACCTATCTATCTGCAGGGCTGGGATGATATGCTGGGTCTGGTGACAGTAACCTATCTATCTGCAGGGCTGGGGTGATATGCTGGTTCTGGTGACAGTAACCTATGTATCTGCAGGACTGGGGTGATATGCTGGTTCTGGTGACAGTAACCTATCTATCTGCAGGGCTGGGGGGATATGCTGGTTCTGGTGACAGTAACCTATCTATCTGCAGGGCTGGGGTGATATGCTGGTTCTGGTGACAGTAACCTATCTATCTGCAGGGCTGGGGTGATATGCTGGGTCTGGTGACAGTAACCTATCTATCTGCAGGGCTGGGGTGATATACTGGTCTGGTGACAGTAACCTATCTATCTGCAGGGCTGGGGTGATATGCTGGTTCTGGTGACAGTAACCTATCTATCTGCAGGGCTGGGGTGATATGCTGGTTCTGGTGACAGTAACCTATCTATCTGCAGGGCTGGGGTGATATACTGGTCTGGTGACAGTAACCTATCTATCTGCAGGGCTGGGGTGATATGCTGGTTCTGGTGACAGTAACCTATCTATCTGCAGGGCTGGGGTGATATGCTGGTTCTGGTGACAGTAACCTATCTATCTGCAGGGCTGGGGTGATATGCTGGGTCTGGTGACAGTAACCTATCTATCTGCAGGGCTGGGGTGATATGCTGGTTCTGGTGACAGTAACCTATCTATCTGCAGGGCTGGGGGGATATGCTGGTTCTGGTGACAGTAACCTATCTATCTGCAGGGCTGGGGTGATATGCTGGTTCTGGTGACAGTAACCTATCTATCTGCAGGGCTGGGGTGATATACTGGTCTGGTGACAGTAACCTATCTATCTGCAGGGCTGGGGTGATATGCTGGTTCTGGTGACAGTAACCTATCTATCTGCAGGGCTGGGGTGATATGCTGGTTCTGGTGACAGTAACCTATCTATCTGCAGGGCTGGGGTGATATGCTGGGTCTGGTGACAGTAACCTATCTATCTGCAGGACTGGGGTGATATGCTGGTTCTGGTGACAGTAACCTATCTATCTGCAGGGCAGGAGTGATATGCTGGTTCTGGTGACAGTAACCTATCTATCTGCAGGGCTGGGTCTTTGGAGAACACAAGGAGTGGTGTGAGGACTTATAGATAGTCTTTGGGCATCTGATAAATCTGTACACCAGTCACTTGGAGGTCTAAGCAGAGCCAGTCAGAAATAAAGTGGCCCCCTCTGCCCTGAGCTTCAAAAATTGACAGCCCTCCTTTATATTTTATATCTTCTCTATGCACATACAAAGCAGCATTCAAAATGGAGATGGTTTCCTGCTTGTGGAGAGCAATGCATTCTGGGAGCAGAGAAGAGAGGCAGAAAGTCATATGTCTGACAGCAGGTTAGCTCCTCCCCCGCTGTCAGTCTCCAACTGCAACCTGGAGAATTTTGAAAGCTGCTTTGGACAGGGGCGGAGACTTCAAATAGCAAAAACAATGTAGAAGCCAATGAACTGTAATGAATCGCGGAGACGGGTTACCATGATGTACGCGTTCCGATTCAAGAACTTGATGAACTTCTCCAGACACCAGAAGCAGCACTTGAGGCAGCAGAGGAGAAACCGCGTACATGGGTTTTGTGCCCCTAGTGGAGAAAGGGGTAATTACACAGAAGTAGAGACCCCATGGTGTACGCAGCGTGATGTATACGGTATATATCACCCTGCGACATCCGCACCGTCTCTTCTATGTAGTCTTACCTTTCAGCTTGTGGTCCAGATACTCCAGGAGGATTCTGATCATCTGAACAATGGTGAGTATGAGCGCCCCAAACGCCAGCGACCCCGTGTGATACCTGGGAGGCGGAGACACACACTAAGGGGGTCACAAACTTTAAACTACCTGAGCTTGGGCACTTTAAAACCTACAGATTTAAAGGGGAATTGTCAGCAGAAAATTGCCGATATTTTAAATATTTTTTGAATTTTTTCTATGTCACTATGTAGATTTTAAAGAAGAAAAAAAGTGTATATCCTGCAATTTTCACTCTGACCACTGACCCTAAAAATAGACTGGCACTTGACAATTCTTTAGGGGTTTTCTTTGCAGCAATCATCTCATTTCCAGTATAGACAGTATTACAATAGAAGATAACACCTCTAAAGATTACATCACTGAGCCATCATTACATCCACTGCTGACAGCAGAGGTCATGACTGTATATGTATATACCGTATCCGGCTCACCTCAGTGTCCTCATGAAGGCGGCAGACACGGGGAAGTATGGGATGTCTTTAGGTTTGTTGAAAGCCCAATAATAAGAGGCAAAAGCCCCGGCTAAGACGCACTGACCCAGGGCAATGACGAAGTTAATGCACCACAGGAAGCCAAAGACGTTGTAGATCTGCAGGTTGAAGAGGTTTTGCTGGAAGATCCCTTCGGTGTTATACTTGTAGAAGATACAGCGCGCCTGGCTGCAGCCCGTACTGGAGGCGTTAAATGTCTGAAAGGGGGAAGATACCGAAATATAATGAACTTTATAATGTACTTAGGCTAGTAATCTCTCACTAACTGCAAGATCTCTGCTTAATGTAAGTGAATGGGCCTGACCAAGTCCATATGACAAGAGTGCAGGGTTCGTTACAATGTAACAGGTTGTCACCCAGTACTGACCAGTCACCCATGGACTTGATTGCAAAAAGCTCATATCCTGGTTCTGGTGACAGTAACCTATCTATCTGCAGGGCTGGGGTGATATGCTGGTTCTGGTGACAGTAACCTATCTATCTGCAGGGCTGGGGTGATATGCTGGTTCTGGTGACAGTAACCTATCTATCTGCAGGGCTGGGGTGATATGCTGGTTCTGGTGACACTAAGCTATCTATCTGCAGGGCTGGGGTAATATGCTGGGTCTGGTGACAGTAACCTATATATCTGCAGGGCTGGGGTGATATCCTGGTTCTGGTGACAGTAACCTATCTATCTGCAGGGCTGGGGTGATATGCTGGGTCTGGTGACACTAACCTATCTATCTGCAGGACTGGGGTGATATGCTGGGTCTGGTGACAGTAACCTATCTATATGCAGGACTGGGGTGATATCCTGGTTCTGGTGACAGTAACCTATCTATCTGCAGGGCTGGGGTGATATGCTGGGTCTGGTGACAGTAACCTATCTATCTGCAGGGCTGGGGTGATATGCTGGGTCTGGTGACAGTAACCTATCTATCTGCAGGGCTGGGGTGATATGCTGGTTCTGGGGACAGTAACCTATCTATCTGCAGGGCTGGGGTGATATCCTGGTTCTGGTGACAGTAACCTATCTATCTGCAGGGCTGGGGTGATATGCTGGGTCTGGTGACAGTAACCTATCTATCTGCAGGACTGGGGTGATATGCTGGTTCTGGTGACAGTAACCTATCTATCTGCAGGGCTGGGGTGATATGCTGGTTCTGGTGACACTAACCTATCTATCTGCAGGGCTGGGGTGATATGCTGGTTCTGGTGACACTAACCTATCTATCTGCAGGACTGGGGTGATATGCTGGTTCTGGTGACACTAACCTATCTATCTGCAGGACTGGGGTGATATGCTGGTTGTGGTGACACTAACCTATCTATCTGCAGGGCTGGGGTGATATGCTGGGTCTGGTGACAGTAACCTATCTATCTGCAGGGCTGGGGTGATATGCTGGGTCTGGTGACACTAACCTATCTATCTGCAGGGCTGGGGTGATATGCTGGTTGTGGTGACAGTAACCTATCTATCTGCAGGACTAGGGTGATATGCTGGTTCTGGTGACAGTAACCTATCTATCTGCAGGGCTGGGGTGATATGCTGGTTCTGGTGACAGTAACCTATCTATCTGCAGGGCTGGGGGTGATATGCTGGGTCTGGTGACACTAACCTATCTATCTGCAGGACTAGGGTGATATGCTGGTTCTGGTGACAGTAACCTATCTATCTGCAGGGCTGGGGTGATATGTTGGTTCTGGTGACAGTAACCTATCTATCTGCAGGGCGGGGGTGATATGCTGGGTCTGCTGATCCACTCCCTTTAAGTGACAATTATATAAACAGTCCTAGCCATACATTGCTACTACCTGAGCTATACTCACCATTGGGTCGCAGGTCTGATTTCCGGTTATGTTTGTGCACCCCGCTGTGCTGGTGTTTGGCGCAGTCACTACATATAGTGGCGCGCCAGACGTGGCCAGGTACCTGTGTTATACGTTAAGGATCCACCATTTTCATACCCGAGCCTCCCACCGCACCAGGCTCAGGTTGTCTCTTTATGACTAAGGGAACAGGGGTAGACATGAGTCTCCCTCCACCACAAAACATACATATGAAGGACCTTCATGACCACGATTACAGCCCTTCTTAAAGGGGTTGTCCAGAAGAAGAAACTCATGACTGCCCTTTTGAAAACAAAGCGCCACACCTGACCATGGGATGTGTGTGGTATTGCAAATCAGCAAATTTAAAATAGGGTAATCTGCAATACCTTGTGTAACCTGAGGACAAATGGGGCGCTGTTTGGAAGAAAACAGTCATGTTTTTATCTGGTACTGACAACCCCTTTAAATCTCGCTATCAGGAAGGCGTATACTAGAGCGATGACACGTTATAAAGGATACAGCGCTGTAATGCCCCAGTACGCCACGCAGACAACCAGAAGAACAAAGGTGACAATGGGATAAAACAGGGAAGACATAATGTAACCGATAGCCCTGAGGAGAGAAAGAGACCCCGGTTATTGTCTAATGTTTATGCTCGGACCACAAGCCGCCCCTTATTTGCCCCTCCCCCACTCACCTGCTGGCTTCTTTGATCAGAGCGATCGCTATAAGAATCCTCTTCCGCAGGAACAGCAGGAGCAATAACAGAATGACCTCAACCACCGCGAGGATGATTACTGGAGGGGGAGGGGAATTATACCGTATAAATATCCTGGTATCATCATATAGAATGTATATATGTGTATTATCAGTTGTGTTATTATATATCATATTAAGGGGCGGGGGTCTGAGCAATGGGACACCTCTGCTTCGCTGTGCCCCGAATGTTTCGCTGTGCCCTATCCATTCACCCTATAAAAACAAAATCCTCTGCATTGAATGGCTGCCATGTAACCCCACATTCATCTGAATGGCCGCCATGTAACCTCACATTCATCTGAATGGCCGTCATGTAACCCACATTCATCTGAACGGCCGTCATGTAACCCCACATTCATCTGAATGGCCATCATGTAACCCCACATTCATCTGAATGGCCGCCATGTAAACCCACATTCATCTGAATGGCCACCATGTAACCCCACATTCATCTGAATGGCTACCATGTAACCAAACATTTATCTGAATTGCCGTCATGTAACCCCACATTCATCTAAATGGCCGTCATGTAACCCCACATTCATCTGAATGGCCGCCATGTAACCCCACATTCATCTGAATGGCCGCCATGTAACCCCACATTCATCTGAATGGCCGCCATATAACCCCACATTCATCTGAATGGCCGCCATGTAACCCCACATTCATCTGAATGGCCGTCATGTAACCCCACATTCATATGAATGGCCGCCATGTAACCCCACATACATATGAATGGCTGCCATGAAACCCCACATTCATCTGAATGGCCGCCATGTAACACTCCTGTAGAAGTCATGACATGGCAAATGTCTGTGAATTCCACCATCAAACAGTCATGAACGTTTTCATACTAAAATTATTTTCTGTTATGAGACAACCCCTTTAAGCAACTACTTTGAGGGAACGTGGCTATTATAGGTTACTGGACACAAAAACAACTGAACATTAGTGACATGTGGCTATGACTTACAGATAGCCAACCAAGTCTCTTTCACACTGCCATAAACACTCAGGTTGGTAGTGAAGCCCACATTAGATATAGTTTTCCCCTGTTTATTGAGGGTGTCATATTCCATATAACAGTGATAGATACCTGGGGACAAAGACAAAAGAGAACATGTTGATAGTGAATATGTAATCCACATACATTACATTACTTATCCTGTATTATACTCCAGAGCTGCGCTCACTATTCTGCTGGTACAATCACTGTGTACATACATTACATTACTTATCCTGTATTATACTCCAGAGCTGCGCTCACTATTCCGCTGGTGCAGTCACTGTGTACATACATTACATTACTTATCCTGTATTATACTCCAGAGCTGTGCTCACTATTCTGCTGGTACAGTCACTGTGTACATACATTACATTACTTATCCTGTATTATACTCCAGAGCTGCGCTCACTATTCTGCTGGTGCAGTCACTGTGTACATACATTACATTACTTATCCTGTATTATACTCCAGAGCTGCGCTCACTATTCTGCTGGTACAATCACTGTGTACATACATTACATTACTTATCCTGTATTATACTCCAGAGCTGCGCTCACTATTCTGCTGTTGCAGTCACTGTGTACATACATTACATTACTTATCCTGTATTATACTCCAGAGCTGTGCTCACTATTCTGCTGGTACAGTCACTGTGTACATACATTACATTACTTATCCTGTATTATACTCCAGAGCTGTGCTCACTATTCTGCTGGTACAGTCACTGTGTACATACATTACATTACTTATCCTGTATTACACTCCAGAGCTGCGCTCACTATTCTGCTGGTGCAGTCACTGTGTACATACATTATATTACTTATCCTGTATTATACTCCAGAGCTGCACTCACTATTCCGCTGTGCAGTCACTGTGTACATACATTACATTACTTATCCTGTATTATACTCCAGAGCTGCACTCACTATTCTGCTGGTACAGTCACTGTGTACATACATTACATTACTTATCCTGTATTATACTCCAGAGCTGCGCTCACTATTCTGCTGTTGCAGTCACTGTGTACATACATTACATTACTTATCCTGTATTATACTCCAGAGCTGTGCTCACTATTCTGCTGGTACAGTCACTGTGTACATACATTACATTACTTATCCTGTATTACACTCCAGAGCTGTGCTCACTATTCTGCTGGTACAGTCACTGTGTACATACATTACATTACTTATCCTGTATTATACTCCAGAGCTGCACTCACTATTCCGCTGTGCAGTCACTGTGTACATACATTACATTACTTATCCTGTATTATACTCCAGAGCTGCACTCACTATTCTGCTGGTACAGTCACTGTGTACATACATTACATTACTTATCCTGTATTATACTCCAGAGCTGCGCTCACTATTCTGCTGTTGCAGTCACTGTGTACATACATTACATTACTTATCCTGTATTATACTCCAGAGCTGCACTCACTATTCTGCTGGTACAGTCACTGTGTACATACATTACATTACTTATCCTGTATTATACTCCAGAGCTGCACTCACTATTCTGCTGGTACAGTCACTGTGTACATACATTACATTACTTATCCTGTATTATACTCCAGAGCTGCGCTCACTATTCTGCTGTTGCAGTCACTGTGTACATACATTACATTACTTATCCTGTATTATACTCCAGAGCTGTGCTCACTATTCTGCTGGTACAGTCACTGTGTACATACATTACATTACTTATCCTGTATTACACTCCAGAGCTGCGCTCACTATTCTGCTGGTGCAGTCACTGTGTACATACATTACATTACTTATCCTGTATTATACTCCAGAGCTGCACTCACTATTCCGCTGTGCAGTCACTGTGTACATACATTACATTACTTATCCTGTATTATACTCCAGAGCTGCGCTCACTATTCCGCTGTGCAGTCACTGTGTACATACATTACATTACTTATCCTGTATTATACTCCAGAGCTGCGCTCACTATTCTGCTGGTGCAGTCACTGTGTACATACATTACATTACTTATCCTGTATTATACTCCAGAGCTGCGCTCACTATTCCGCTGTGCAGTCACTGTGTACATACATTACATTACTTATCCTGTATTATACTCCAGAGCTGCGCTCACTATTCCGCTGTGCAGTCACTGTGTACATACATTACATTACTTATCCTGTATTATACTCCAGAGCTGCGCTCACTATTCTGCTGGTGCAGTCACTGTGTACATACATTACATTACTTATTCTGTATTATACCCCAGAGCTGCGCTCACTATTCTGCTGGTGCAGTCACTGTGTACATACATTACATTACATTACTTATCCTGTATTATACTCCAGAGCTGCGCTCACTATTCTGCTGGTGCAGTCACTGTGTACATACATTACATTACTTATCTTGTATTATACTCCAGAGCTGCGCTCACTATTCTGCTGGTACAGTCACTGTGTACTTACATTACATTACTTATCCTGTATTATACTCCAGAGCTGCGCTCACTATTCTGCTGGTGCAGTCACTGTGTACATACATTACATTACTTATCCTGTATTATACTCCAGAGCTGCGCTCACTATTCTGCTGGTGCAGTCACTGTGTACATACATTACATTACTTATCCAGTATTATACTCCAGAGCTGCGCTCACTATTCTGCTGGTGCAGTCACTGTGTACATACATTACATTACTTATCCAGTATTATACTCCAGAGCTGCGCTCACTATTCTGCCGGTACAGTCACTGTGTACATACATTACATTACTTATCCTGTATTATACTCCAGAGCTGCGCTCACTATTCTGCCGGTACAGTCACTGTGTACATACATTACATTACTTATCCTGTATTATACTCCAGAGCTGCGCTCACTATTCTGCCGGTACAGTCACTGTGTACATACATTACATTACTTATCCTGTATTATACTCCAGAGCTGCGCTCACTATTCTGCTGGTGCAGTCACTGTGTACATACATTACATTACTTATCCTGTATTATACCCCAGAGCTGCGCTCACTATTCTGCTGGTGCAGTCACTGTGTACATACATTACATTACTTATCCTGTATTATACTCCAGAGCTGCGCTCACTATTCTGCTGGTACAGTCACTGTGTACATACATTACATTACTTATCCTGTATTATACTCCAGAGCTGCGCTCACTATTCTGCTGGTACAGTCACTGTGTACATACATTACATTACTTATCCTGTATTATACTCCAGAGCTGCGCTCACTATTCTGCCGATGCAGTCACTGTGTACATGCATTACATTACATTACTTATCCTGTATTATACTCCAGAGCTGCGCTCACTATTCTGCTGGTGCAGTCACTGTGTACATACATTACATTACTTATCCTGTATTATACTCCAGAGCTGCGCTCACTATTCTGCTGGTGCAGTCACTGTGCACATATCATTATGTAGTTGCGTGCACTTACCGTATCCGATTACCCCGATCACACCAATGATGAGCAGCCACACCAGGATACCGGCCGTGAACCTCAGTAAGATGAGGAAGAGGAGGCTTACCACCATCGCTATAGCCAAACCTCTGTGACACAAGGAGATGGAAGATGATGGACTGTTAGCTTTTCTTACTCAGATTATTCTTATTATTCCCCCTGTAAGACCTGAGGGGGCGGAGCGTGACATTTTGTGTGGTCCTTGTACATGTCATGCACCTCCCCCTCAGGCCCTGCACTAGATATAACAACATATCAGAGCTCCATGGAGCGCTCCTCTAAGTTACACTGAGATATCTGATGCTACATCATCACTCACATGAGGATCCAGGACCACGACCTGGCGAAATCTTGAAATATTTTCTTTCCCAGGTTCTGGAAGTTGAAGGAATCCAATATTTGGCTGAAAAAAATGAAAGAACAGGAGCACCAGTAAGTCTTCATGTGAAGGTCGTGTGTGTTCCGATGCTCCATTCTGTTCCCACATATCTGCTGTATAAGTATTGGAACGGAACATCGGAACGTGCGCGGATTGCACCCTCGGTCATGTGCATGAAGCCTTAGGAAGTCTTCATATAAGCAGAGAACTGCTCCGGTGAGACGCGAAGGATCAACTACAGTCTACACACAATGGTGAATAAGACATCTACAACAAAGAGATCTACTAAGGGAGTTAAAGGGGATGTCTAAGATGTGAAAACATGGCTGCCTTTTTACAGAAAGATCTCCAGTTCCTCTTCTCAGGAAGTGACATCACGTCCACTAGTCACATGTCCATGCAGCAGCTCAGTCACGCTTATCTGAATGGTCATGTGACCAACGGACATGATGTCACTTCCTGAGAAGAGGAAGTGGAGTTATTTTTGAAAGAAGGTAGCCATGCCTGGATGACCCATTTAATGGAGGGGTAAAGGGAAGGCGATACTTACTTGGTCGCGTTGACTATACTGTTTCTCGAGTCGTTTCCGGTCATGGTCTGTCCTTGCCATTGGATGGTAAAATCAGTCGGAAAGGAGAGATTTGCACTGGGGAAACACCTGTTAATGACTAGAAATAGAAAGACCGGCTCAAACATACATAGAATACATATACTGAGATAAGAGAGTCAACCCTAGACCTATGGGAAGGCATCCTGGGCTAAGAGACAAGGTCTAGTGACATCATCATCAGGGTCTAGTGACATCATCATCAGGGTCTAGTGACATCATCATCAGGGTCTAGTGACATCATCATCAGGGTCTAGTGATATCAACATCAGGGTCTAGTGACATCATCTTCAGGGTCTAGTGACATCATCATCAGGGTCTAGTGATATCATCATCAGAGTCTAGTGACATCATCATCAGGGTCTAGTGACATCATCATCAGGGTCTAGTGACATCATCATCAGGGTCTAGTGACATCATCATCAGGGTCTAGTGATATCAACATCAGGGTCTAGTGACATCATCATCAGGGTCTAGTGACATCATCATCAGGGTCTAGTGACATCATCATCAGGGTCTAGTGATATCAACATCAGGGTCTAGTGACATCATCATCAGGGTCTAGTGATATCAACATCAGGGTCTAGTGATATCAACATCAGGGTCTAGTGACATCATCATCAGGGTCTAGTGACATCATCATGTCATCATCATCAGGGTCTAGTGACATCATCATCAGGGTCTAGTGACATCATCATGTCATCATCATCAGGGTCTAGTGACAACATCATCAGGGTCTAGTGACATCATCATGACATCATCATCATCAGGGTCTAGTGACATCATTATATCATCATCAGGGTCTAGTGACATCATTATATCATCATCAGGGTCTAGTGACATCATCATGCCATGCCTGAAGTCATCAGACACAGATAATCACCACGCTAATACTAAAATAATATTGTGCCATATCGGCCATTAGAGCAGGGGCCGCCTCTCTGAGGTATCTAAAGAAAACAAAAAAATCATATTTCTCTCCGTACTCACATGGATTACTTGGGATCACAAATTCAGGACACAGCTCCTTCGCAGCAATTTCATACAGACCCTGAAACAAAAATTGAACAAAGACAAGACAATATTTATTACATAAGAAGTTACACTCTGTATTATCCTCCAGAGCTGCGCTCACTATTCTGCTGCTTTTATCCAGTGTTTAGACTTGTCACCATGATCGGAGTAGTAGTGATCGGCTGCCATCTTGGATCTCCAGCACCAGCACCATCTCTAAACGGCTGAGCCTTGTTGCACAGGTTATCGGATTACCAAATTACCGAACTGGTTAGAAATGTTCCCCATGGTGAGGAGAGCGGACTTCTCCCTCATGCAGGTTTTATAACAGGCAGAACCAGATGGACTATTTTTTTCGGACTATGATACTAGTTAGAGTCGTATCTCGTAGTCTGTAAGGAATGGGGCTGGTTACAAATTTTCAAAACGTTTCTCTAAATCCAAAATTTCTGGAGT
This sequence comes from Leptodactylus fuscus, assembly GCF_031893055.1. Classification (NCBI taxonomy): domain Eukaryota; kingdom Metazoa; phylum Chordata; class Amphibia; order Anura; family Leptodactylidae; genus Leptodactylus; species Leptodactylus fuscus. Next base: position 78,887,785 of record NC_134275.1, read on the forward strand.
TCAACATCCACATCTGTTCAGACCCCAGAGAGTAATTAGTGGAGGCCCAAGAACATTATGCACACTCATCTTCACCTTCCCTCACTTCGCCTGGGTCCTCTTCAGACATCTTCCATCCACCCGGGTGATGTCACGAGCCCTGAGGACCACTTAGGCCTTTGACTGGGCCTCAGTGGTTACGTAGGGCGTGCCAATGTCATGGTGCGTGACATAAGGTGTCAGGACGTCGGCGCATGTTGTCGAGGTCTAGACATAGGAGGCCAGGCGATAACTAAAGGGGATGGCGAGTGAGTCCACGAGAGGTGAGCGAAGGAGAGTGTCAGACCATAGCTGACCAGCAAACCCTGCTAAATGGATCTTGTTGGGTTTGCCCATCTCTAGTACTGGTGAATGTATATGGAGACACTTTATACTATAGACGTGTTACTATATATTGACTCTGAATCTACACAATCCTCGGCTCCATACTGACCTGGACAGGAGTAGTACTGAGATTAACGCCAGGCTGACAATATGGCTGAATCATTTGTTTCTGCTCACCAAAGTAAATACTTGCAAAATTGGTCGGGCACTGCGCCACGCAGACCTGAAATGTAGAGGGAGAGGCGAGTGTCAGACGTAAGACTCAAGAATCAGTAACTGATCTAAGGAAACCTCTGCTATGACAAGATCTGAAGGACAGGGGGCGCTGCAGGTATAGAAGGAGAAGATCACAAAACTTGGAAGCTTACCTGGGTGGTGGGACATTGTAGGCCGTTCATTGCTGAGGCCAGGATGCTGGTGCTCGTGATGCATTTCAACAAGTTATAGTACAACACAAAGGGCTTGTCCCTGCAAGGCAAATACACGTGAAGATACAGGAGGAGGACGCAGGGCCCCAAAGCCTCCATAAGGCAGGCCTGAGGACATCAAGAGTGGGAGGTCTTCAGGGAGGGAATTGGGGCCATGCAAAGGAGAGAAGGACAGCTATAAAGTACGGATCAAATGGAAAGATTCAGGAGAAATGGAAATCAGAATCTTGGGTTATTATTATTGACCCTGACATGAGACCCTCGGGGGGCTTTTGAGGTGCAGAATTCATTAGCTCATGTAGGGTTTCATCTTCACTGATCCACGTTGTAGGACATGTCCAGCTTCTGGTGGGAGGGTACGACATAGGAAATAGGTTTTTAGAAGTTGAAGTGCGGCTTAGGTCAGAAGAGGGAATACTCACTTATTTTCTCCAACCCCACAGTACATTCCAGTAGAGTTTCGGGGATAGATCACCTGGCGAGGGTCTCCATACAACCAGGCTAGAGAATAAGAGGACAGGAGGGTTAATAAGAGGGAGCAGAAATGGTAAACGGTCACATATATATCCAGAGTCGGATTCTGTGGCCCCAACCCCTCGGAAATAGACCACAGTACGCTCCTGGTTACTGGAGGATCCTATGGTACCATTTTGTATTGGGGCCCAGGAGCTTCAAGTCACCCTTTAGGCCACAACACAACGTATAGCAAACACAACAAAGAGCGCCGACACTCTGAAGACTTCTGGTCTTCTTGGACTTCTCTTGCCTTTACTTCCTTCCAGTCCCATATTCTCGAGCAAACTTTCTACCTGCTCTTTGAAAATGTTTTAGATGAACTGGTTTTACCACTAATGAGAGTCTCGTAGAGCGCAGCACCTTGACCTGAAGTCATATAATAGTCGAGTGACTGATCCCTCGCAACACTGACAGGGCTGTCCTAAGGCAACAAGTTCTAGATATTTATTTGGTAGGAAGCAAGACTCCTGAAAGACACTTCCAATCGTGCAGAGAAGAACAAGAGGCTGTAAGGCCGGACCCGTTATTCAACCCAATGGCGACCATACACGGCAGATTGTAGATGGCGGCTTACTAAGCATATTGTCTTATAGGGTTGGGTTGTGTAGATCATACTTGAGGACAATGCTATACGTTGCAGCAATACATTGCCGACATTCTCTGCCATGATCTGTAACCTCGGCTCTAATGACGGGACTCTCATAGGTCATCTGGACTGATCGTGACGAAGTCTCTAGTGAATGTCCAGCTCATAGGGGGTGTCTGGTGCTCCTTGTAGGGTCATTTCTATGGTGCTTGTTACATGTCAGACAATAAGCTGATCACATCAAGTACAAGAATCTCCCTACTTGGATCCCCAGTGATCAACTGTAATCTAGAAGAAAACCTGACAGCGCAATTACAGGGAAGATGAAGGATTACACAGAGTCCATTCACATTAATGGAAGGTCCGTGTTATCAAGGACAGGACACCACCAAGATATCCACATTATATCACAAAGACCATCTACGTTACCCTATCAAGACCGTCCACGTTACAACGCCAAGCTCTCCACAATACGCCACCAAGACCGCCCACATTACACCACCAAGACCATTCACATTACACCAGCAAGGCCGTCCACATTAGATCACCAAGACCCTATAGATTACACCTTCGAGACTGCCCACATTACACCAGCAAGACCCTCCACATGACACCACTAAGACCCTCCACTCTATGCCACCAAGACCCTCCACATGACACCACTAAGACCCTCCACTCTATGCCACCAAGACCCTCCACATGACACCACTAAGACCCTCCACTCTATGCCACCAAGACCCTCCACATGACACCACTAAGACCCTCCACTCTATGCCACCAAGACCCTCCACATGACACCACTAAGACCCTCCACTCTATGCCACCAAGACCCTCCACATGACACCACTAAGACCCTCCACTCTATGCCACCAAGACCCTCCACATGACACCACCAAGACCCTCCACATGACACCACTAAGACCCTCCACTCTATGCCACCAAGACCCTCCACATGACACCACCAAGACCCTCCACATGACACCACTAAGACCCTCCACTCTATGCCACCACTAAGACCCTCCACATGACACCACCAAGACCCTCCACATGACACCACTAAGACCCTCCACATGACACCACTAAGACCCTCCACTCTATGCCACCAAGACCCTCCACATGACACCACTAAAACCCTCCACTCTATGCCATCAAGACCTTCCAATCTATGCCACCAAGGCCGTCCACATTAGATCACCAAGACCCTATAGATTACACCATCAAGACTGCCCACATTAGATCACCAAGACCCTCCACTCTATGCCACCAAGACCCTTCACATGACACCAGCAAGACCCTCCACATGACACCACTAAGACCCTCCACATGACACCACTAAGACCCTTCACATGACACCACCAAGACCCTCCACATGACACCACTAAGACCCTCCACATGACACCACTAAGACCATACATATTATAGCAGCATACACTTGCACTTTTAGTAGCCTTAAAATAGGTCAACTTCTCTTTGAAGACCAGAAGCTTCTAATCTATGACTTGGAAAGGAAATAGTTAACTGCTCTCGAGATATTCATGTTATTACATTACATTCAGACTAGATATTCATGTCACAATCTAGCAGAGAAAGTGTTAATTCCAACGAAGTGTTACGGCTACTAATAAGGAACAAGGAAATGATCCTTGTATTGTATGGTGTTTCTACAAGGGGATTGTTTCCTAGGTCTTCTGCCTCCTCATTGCTGTTCTCTCTCTGTGTCCTCCAACTTATTGCCCCGATGGCTCATGGGTTGAAATGGAGTTATGTTGCAATACCGTACATACCTTATGAACAGGTCGGGTGCTGTTTTTGGAAAAGAGCGTCCATGTTTTTTTAATCTTGTACATGTTTCCTCAGGTTTCAGGGCCACCTCTGCACCCATGAACATACGGGTGCTGGGGTCCCCCTGCTGGTTCTATGACCCCCCCCCCTTGCTTGGATCGACCCTATAAAATCTATACTTTGATAGCAGATATTTCAGATCTCTGTACTGAATGACCCTCAAAGCCTTTGAGATCGGCCCCTCCAAAGATGCCAATAGACCCAAGGGAATAGGTTGGAAGAGGCTGCGGCCAACAGCCACGGTGGGCAGAACATTTTAGTAAATTTACCCTGATCGGGGGCATTTTTGTAGACATTAGCTGGGTGGGGCATCTTGGGACTGTCCTGTAGTCAGGGCTTAAGTGTCCTGGGATTTTGGCCCTGAGAAGTTCCTTCCATATATTTTATCTACACCTGCGTAGCAGTGACGTCTCGGTAATGTACACAATGACAAAAAGCTTTGCGTTTTGTGTAACTAGAGCAGAAACGCCTCCCGCCCTCACAGCTGCAGTGACCGTCATATTCACAAAGACGAAATCTCGTTGATGCTCTTCCCGTCCATTTTCAGGAACATATTGTGCCTGACTTATGTCACCGGGGAGGTTGGGGGTCCTCTTTACCTCCTTAAAGGGGGTCGGTCACCAGAACTCAGCAGATAAATAGGTTAGGCTCACCTGAATAAAGTGGTGATTTCCCCCCTACGAATCGCTGCCTCTGTTACCGAGATTGTTTTTGTCAATATGCAAATTAGTTGTTTGGAGCAATGAGGGTGTTGTTGCTTACTACTTTGGAGCAATGGTAATGCCCTCAGTATTACAACAAGCTCAGTTACATATTGACAAAAACAGTGATATCTCAGCAACAAAGGCACTGATTCCCAAAAAAAAGACACCAATTGATTCAGGTTATGCTAACCTATCTATCTGCAGGGCTGGGGTGATATGCTGGGTCTGGTGACAGTAACCTATCTATCTGCAGGACTGGGGTGATATTCTGGGTCTGGTGACAGTAACCTATCTATCTGCAGGGCTGGGGGGATATGCTGGGTCTGGTGACAGTAACCTATCTATCTGCAGGACTGGGGTGATATTCTGGGTCTGGTGACAGTAACCTATCTATCTGCAGGGCTGGGGGTGATATGCTGGTACTGGTGACAGTAACCTATCTATCTGCAGGGCTGGGGTGATATGCTGGGTCTGGTGACAGTAACCTATCTATCTGCAGGGCTGGGGTGATATGCTGGTTCTGGTGACAGTAACCTATCTATCTGCAGGACTGGGGTGATATGCTGGGTCTGGTGACAGTAACCTATCTATCTGCAGGGCTGGGGTGATATGCTGGTTCTGGTGACAGTAACCTATCTATCTGCAGGGCTGGGGTGATATGCTGGGTCTGGTGACAGTAACCTATCTATCTGCAGGACTGGGGTGATATGCTGGGTCTGGTGACAGTAACCTATCTATCTGCAGTGCTGGGGTGATATGCTGGTTCTGGTGACACTAACCTATCTATCTGCAGGGCTGGGGTGATATGCTGGGTCTGGTGACACGCTTCTTTAAGGCTCTGTCAGTGCTGGTGCTTATACGGTCAGTTCCTGAATACTCTAGATATAAGACTATTAGAAGTTATGACTCGGCTCTTGCAGATAATCTTATCTCTCCCTGATAACGTTAGTGGGTTATGGTGGCGGCCATGTTGTTGAGGCTCAGTAGCTTGCAGTGTGTATTATAGGATTGGTGATAAGCCTCAGTGCTGATATCTGCGACTACTGATCCTATAATAACTTACTTGTATTACATGGGAAAGCTCAGATTTACTTTTAAAGTCACAGTACTCTATAAATAGATGATCCCAATGTTCCTCGAAACCTTTAGCTTTGGGTACCAATGGGGGGGGGGGGGGGGCAGGGGCTCTCTAGATGATACCCCTCCGCACTGCGCTCATATTACCGTATACTGCTGCAGATCTGTTCTTTATTATACACGTGTGATTTCAATCCTTGGGGCCCTCGGTATCTATGTGCGTGCTCACTGACCTCGGATGCCCTCCGTGTAAACAGATCTGGTTCCCAGGATACAGACTATATACCACTACATGTCCCAGCATGCCCATTGCACGTTTCATAAAGCTTTATCGACAAATTCCCATAAAACTATGTTCTGCTTGTCACCCCTTAGGCCTAGCTTCAGAAGCGATGCCGCAGATTTTCTGTGTAAATTCTGCATCGACAACCATCAGTCAAATTCAGAAGAGTAAATGTGAACGGGATGTCGAAACCCCAATAACATGTAGGGGACTTTCCTGACAACTTGTGTCTCGTAGATTGGATGTAGATGTTCACTCCATCTGAACTCCTGATCCTTAATGAAATGAAGGGTTTCTAAGGAAAAACAGATTTGTCGCTCAACACACAGGTAGAGTGCCCCCATAACAAAGCTGGTGTATGGTCAGAATAGAGAGGTCACGTCCTAGAGACAGGGTGGACAAATAAATGAAGAGTCTCTACATAATGGGGACAGTAATAGAGCCTGAAGTCTGACAGAACAATGTGAGAGTGATAATGTCAGCCAAAGGGTGGAATAACAGAGTCTGAGCCCTTCCTTATGGCGTCAGCCGGAGCAACCTCCTTATGGTGTCAGCTGGAGAGCGCCCTCCTTATGGTGTCACCTGGAGAGGGTCCTCCTTATGGCGTCACCTGGAGAGGGTCCTCCTTATGGCGTCAGCCGGAGAGGGTCCTCCTTATGGCGTCCCCTGGAGAGGGCCCTCCTTATGGTGTCAGCTAGAGAGCGCCCTCCTTCTGGCGTCAGCTGGACAGTGCCCTCCTTATGGCGTCAGCTAGAGAGCGCCCTCCTTATGGCGTCAGCCGGACAGTGCCCTCCTTATGGCGTCAGCTAGAGAGCGCCCTCCTTATGGCGTTAGCCGGAGAGCGCCCTCCTTATGGCGTCAGCCGGACAGTGCCCTCCTTATGGCGTCACCTGGAGAGGGTCCTCCTTATGGCGTCAGCCGGAGAGGGTCCTCCTTATGGCGTCCCCTGGAGAGGGTCCTCCTTATGGCGTCAGCTAGAGAGCGCTCTCCTTATGGCGTCACCTGGAGAGGGTCCTCCTTATGGCGTCACCTGGAGAGGGTCCTCCTTATGGCGTCACCTGGAGAGGGTCCTCCTTATGGCGTCACCTGGAGAGGGTCCTCCTTATGACGTCAGCTAGAGAGTGCCCTCCTTATGGCGTCACCTGGAGAGGGTCCTCTTTATGGGGTCAGCTAGAGAGCGCCCTCCTTATAGAGTCACCTGGAGAGGGTCCTCCTTATGGCGTCACCTGGAGAGGGTCCTCCTTATGGCGTCACCTGGAGAGGGTCCTCCTTATGGCGTCAGCCGGAGAGGGTCCTCCTTATGGCGTCAGCCGGAGAGGGTCCTCCTTATGGCGTCCCCTGGAGAGGGTCCTCCTTATGGCGTCAGCTAGAGAGCGCTCTCCTTATGGCGTCATCTGGAGAGGGTCCTCCTTATGGCGTCACCTGGAGAGGGTCCTCCTTATGGCGTCACCTGGAGAGGGTCCTCCTTATGGCGTCACCTGGAGAGGGTCCTCCTTATGGCGTCACCTGGAGAGCGCCCTCCTTATGGCGTCACCTGGAGAGGGTCCTCCTTATGGCGTCCCCTGGAGAGGGTCCTCCTTATGGCGTCAGCTAGAGAGCGCTCTCCTTATGGCGTCACCTGGAGAGGGTCCTCCTTATGGCGTCACCTGGAGAGGGTCCTCCTTATGGCGTCACCTGGAGAGCGCCCTCCTTATGGCGTCACCTGGAGAGGGTCCTCCTTATGGCGTCACCTGGAGAGGGTCCTCCTTATGATGTCAGCTAGAGAGCGCCCTCCTTATGGCGTCACCTGGAGAGGGTCCTCCTTATGGGGTCAGCTAGAGAGCGCCCTCCTTATAGAGTCACCTGGAGAGGGTCCTCCTTATGGCGTCACCTGGAGAGGGTCCTCCTTATGGCGTCAGCTAGAGAGCGCTCTCCTTATGGCGTCACCTGGAGAGGGTCCTCCTTATGGCGTCAGCCGGAGAGGGTCCTCCTTATGGCGTCCCCTGGAGAGGGTCCTCCTTATGGCGTCAGCTAGAGAGCGCTCTCCTTATGGCGTCACCTGGAGAGGGTCCTCCTTATGGCGTCACCTGGAGAGGGTCCTCCTTATGGCGTCACCTGGAGAGGGTCCTCCTTATGGCGTCACCTGGAGAGGGTCCTCCTTATGGCGTCACCTGGAGAGGGTCCTCCTTATGGCGTCACCTGGAGAGGGTCCTCCTTATTGCGTCACCTGGAGAGGGTTCTCCTTATGGCGTCACCTGGAGAGGGTCCTCCTTATGGCGTCACCTGGAGAGCGCCCTCCTTATGGCGTCACCTGGAGAGGGTCCTCCTTATGACGTCAGCTAGAGAGCGCCCTCCTTCTGGCGTCAGCTGGACAGTGCCCTCCTTATGGCGTTAGCTAGAGAGCGCCCTCCTTATGGCGTCAGCCGGACAGTGCCCTCCTTATGGCGTCAGCTAGAGAGCGTCCTCCTTATGGCGTCAGCCGGACAGTGCCCTCCTTATGGCGTTAGCCGGAGAGCGCCCTCCTTATGGCGTCAGCCGGACAGTGCCCTCCTTATGGCGTCACCTGGAGAGGGTCCTCCTTATGGCGTCAGCCGGAGAGGGTCCTCCTTATGGCGTCCCCTGGAGAGGGTCCTCCTTATGGCGTCAGCTAGAGAGCGCTCTCCTTGTGGCGTCACCTGGAGAGGGTCCTCCTTATGGCATCACCTGGAGAGGGTCCTCCTTATGGCGTCACCTGGAGAGCGCCCTCCTTATGGCGTCACCTGGAGAGGGTCCTCCTTATGACGTCAGCTAGAGAGCGCCCTCCTTCTGGCGTCAGCTGGACAGTGCCCTCCTTATGGCGTTAGCTAGAGAGCGCCCTCCTTATGGCGTCACCTGGAGAGGGTCCTCCTTATGGCGTCACCTGGAGAGCGCCCTCCTTATGGCGTCACCTGGAGAGGGTCCTCCTTATGGCGTCACCTGGAGAGGGTCCTCCTTATGACGTCAGCTAGAGAGCGCCCTCCTTATGGCGTCACCTGGAGAGGGTCCTCCTTATGGGGTCAGCTAGAGAGCGCCCTCCTTATAGAGTCACCTGGAGAGGGTCCTCCTTATGGCGTCACCTGGAGAGGGTCCTCCTTATGGCGTCACCTGGAGAGGGTCCTCCTTATTGCGTCAGCCGGAGAGGGTCCTCCTTATGGCGTCAGCCGGAGAGGGTCCTCCTTATGGCGTCCCCTGGAGAGGGTCCTCCTTATGGCGTCAGCTAGAGAGCGCTCTCCTTATGGCGTCACCTGGAGAGGGTCCTCCTTATGGCGTCACCTGGAGAGGGTCCTCCTTATGGCGTCACCTGGAGAGGGTCCTCCTTATGGCGTCACCTGGAGAGGGTCCTCCTTATGGCGTCACCTGGAGAGCGCCCTCCTTATGGCGTCACCTGGAGAGGGTCCTCCTTATGGCGTCACCTGGAGAGCGCCCTCCTTATGGCGTCACCTGGAGAGGGTCCTCCTTATGGGGTCAGCCGGAGAGCGCCCTCCTTATGGCGTCAGCTAGAGAGCGCCCTCCTTATGGTGTCAGCTGGAGCAACCTCCTAACAGTGTCCCAAGTGCTCCTTACCAAAACCAGGGCCTCCATATAAGATCTCACAGCTCCAGCATATCAGTTGAGCCGATCTTGAAATTTCAGGATCATTTTCCGATCATTTTCCATTCGAACCTGATCCCCGATCCCAATGCAAGTCAATGGGATTTTTTAAATAATCGGAGATCGGATTTAAAAAACGATCCTATTCTCTACACAGCATGTAGTCCAAAAATTGATTAAATTTTTGGACCCCACGCTGTGTAGTGATTAACCCGCCTCTTTTTCGGCTTTGTAAGACGGCCATACACATTTGTAGTTGTCACGTGAATGCTTGTGTGCCAGTAACAATTCCTCCTAACCCCCTATACACATGTACACTTAGACCAGCCGCGTATGCAGGTACTTTCAACAAGGGCAACCAGATCATAACCATTGTGTAAAGTTGAGAGCCAACAGCCCAATCCTTCTTATACCCCAACATCTACTACTGGGGAACGGTTGGGACACTCACGCACATTATAGGGTTAGGTAGTTGCACCAAAACTATTGACTCCTCTGTGTGACATTCTGTACATTGTTTGACCAGTGTACACACAATACAATGTAACATACACCGGACCAATCCCTGTCAATATTGAAGCAACGTATCTAATCATTATTTGCATTCTTACCTAAAACTCCAACCGCAATGTAGCCGAGAATGAAGACCATGAACAGGATACAGCAGATGATGTCTGTGCAGCTCCTACATGGAGAGAGGAGACAGTCAGTAAGACAAAACACTGGAGAGGATTGCTGTCGGGTTATTTAAGAATGTTCCAAAAAATCTCAGCTTGGCCACCCATGAATCATTATTTTGCCTCTCTTGGTGCATATCTTCCAGCGCTCGTGTGGGTCGTGCCTACATCATGACACTTGCAGCAAAGAACCTTGGTGTTGGTGCACCCCGGGAAAGCACTGAGACCTGCGTCTTGGCCTCAGGGTCAAAGCGTCACGATGTTGTCACATCCCATGTCATTGGGCCTCAGTGGTCCCCACTGATGTCACCCAGAAGGTCAAATGAGGTAAGAAGAAGCCCATGAGAAGTAAGAGAAGGTGAGTAGGAGTGATTATTATTTTCCCACGCCTCTCCTGAGCCTCCGCTTATTATACTCTGGGGTCTGAAGAGACCCCAGACTATAATAATACCACATCTGCTTCTTATTCACTCACAGCAAGCAGAGATCTTAAAGACGGTGAAGGATAAAAGCACCGACTATATTACAAAATACTGGATGAGATATCCGCATGGCGACTGGCAACCTGTATCCCAACCAAAAGACGGTAAGCTATAGCGGACATTGCAGAGAGCACTCACCGATTTTTGATGGGTCCATTGAATTTCGGGTCATATTTTGCTGGCTCACCTATTGGTAGAAGAAAGAGGTATTAAGAGGCTTGTATCTACAGAGTGCGGACAAGGGTAAGACAAGTGGGAGAACCATATATGGATGGGGTGGAGACGATCTGGAGATTTCAGGATCGATTTTAAAATTTGATTTCAGATAATTTTCCAGCTGATCCCGATCGTGAAATTTGCTTGATCGCCGATCGGGATCCGATCTGTCCTGATCCTGATCGCTCAACCCTAATTGTATATTATATAGACAGTGGGGTGGGGCCAATCTTGAGATTTCAAAATCCGATTTCCGATCATTTTCCAGCCGATCCCAATCGTGAAATTTACTCGATCACCGATCAGGATCCGACCTTTCCTGATCCCGATCGCTCAACCCTATATACAGACCCTATTTTCCACTTCTAAATGGATACACCAGCACTTTATAATTCCAGCGTCCTGTCGCGTGCTTAGCCGCATCTGCGCCATATTGTAGGGAGCGTAAAAGAGACAACGGCCCAGGAGCTTTTATCATCCAGTTCCCTCCAGTCCATTAGACTGTGTTCCTACACGTGAGATTGTTGTGTGGGCCCTACAGCTACTATCCTTATTGTAAGTCCCCACCACAAACTTTGGCCAAGGTCCTTATACAGGGGTCTACTTCTACAAAGTTACCATGATTTTAAGAAATTGCCTCAATGATCAAAACTCTCTAGGAACAGATTGAAAGAAGAACTGGGGTGTTCAGTCCTGATATGGGGAGGTGTAATGGTGGTGGTGGGAACGGATACTAGGCAAGGAGCGCCATGTCTCTATGTAGAGCTAAAAAACTTTGTATGTCAGACATTTGTAGTGAAGGCAAGACATTCCACACGTAGTAGAAAAGTTATAGGCTGGATATTAGACATGATGTAGGCCAGACAACTTCCCTAAAATACCTAGGAGCCTCCAGCAAAAAATGGTGACCTCCTGGTGTTCAAGAAGACCGGGCCTGGGGAAATGCTTTTGTATCTGCCAAGGATTCTGGGGTGACCAACACATTTTGAAAATCTAAATATTAGCAAGTATGCAGTAGACATGTTGTAGGACAGATAGACAAGATGTAGGGCGGACATACACTATGTGATCAAAAGTATCCGGACACCCGGCTGAAAATGACTTACAAGTTGGTGGCACCCTCCATTTGTAATGCTGGATACAATATGGTGGTGGCCCACCCTTAGCCTTGATGACGGCTCCCACTCTCGCAGGCAGACGTTCAATCAGGTGCTGGAAGGTTTCTTGGGGAATGGCCGCCCCCTCCGTGAAAAACACCACCACACCAACATGACTGCCTCCGAATTTTACTGTTGGCACTACACATGCTGGCAGATGCTGGTCACCGGGCATTTGCCATACCCACACCCTGCCATCAGATCGCCACATTGTGTCCCGTGATTCGTCACTCCACACAACATTATTTCCACTGTTCAATCGTCCAATGTTTACGCTCCTTCCACCAAGCGAGGCGTCGTTTGGCATTGACTTGCGTGATGTGTGGCACCCAATCACCTGACCATGTTCGAAGTCCGTGAGTTCCGCGGAGCGCCCCATTCTGCTCTCTCACGATGTGGCTGATATGGAGTCCCTGGCAGTAGGGGGCAGCACAATGCACCTAATATGAAACACGGATGTTTTTGGGGGTGTCTGGATACTTTTGATCACATAGTGTAGGTTTTCAGCTCCACTTGACCTTCCTTCTCCGGTTACTGCTCCCCATACTCTTCCTCATCACATACTTATCGTCCATAAAGTGTTAATTGCGCCATATTTGCCGCTCTTATCAGTTAATTACCAGGAAATGACACACGTTACCTTGAGTTCTGTTTATGACCTTGATTTGTCACATTACGTGTGTTTTTATGGCAAGTCCTTTCCTGGGTATCGCACACCATGACGTCTATAAACACAAACAATAAGGAGGGGACTAGTGCTAAAAGGCTGGGCAAAGTGGGCAAATGCCTAAGGGCCTCCACCATGTAGAAGCCTCTATCACTGGACGATGATTATATGGCACTGTAGGGTCGGGTGATTTGGACACTATATGGCGCTCTTATTTGTGCACTTTAACCATTTCCTAACCCTCTTTTGTTAATGATTATTCCGGGTGTTGCTGGTGAGGGCAGTATTCGGGTGGCATGGCTTCCTTTTTATTCCGCAGTTCCCCCTTCACGGCCATAACCATGTCAACTAAAACGAAAGGCGCCCAATGTTTACAATGCCGGCTGCATTCAATGCATAGTGTGTCATTATCCTAGGACTAAAAACACAAAGCCTGCTACGAATAAAAGACGCAGTCACGTGACATCATAGACGGTCGGTCTTCATCAGGGTGCGCACCTTGGCCCCTACTCCATAACGCACCCTAAGGTGAATCAATAAAGATGCTACTTATGGCAGATTAGCTGCGAATTATATGAAGTTTCTCTTATTTTTGCTCCATTCAATGCTACAATCCCTTATCTGTCTCAGAGTCTGCTGCTGAGACCCTCGGCCATTGGTTGTAATCAGGTGTTCAATTCCCCTGCAGCACCTCCGCAGGCCAAATGAAACATTACACTTGTGCCAATTGATATCAATATAACCCACAGCTATGCGGAGTCCTCCGGAGACCCATATGCTTCTAGAGCCCACCTGTATTGGGGCTACCCCTCCAATATTTTATTTTCTGTAGGATATTACAACATAACTTTCTTTGCCGGTCCTTTTCTCACTGTCCTAGTCACGGTGACCATCCTAGCACGCCGTCCCCACCACCTCGCCGTCCACGCTCTTGATTTCAGCTTTTGTAAACTAGATTAGGTCTAAATATACATTTCCGTGTTTGTACAGAGAGTATAATATGGGTGTGGAACATTCCCGTCACCAAGAACAAAGGCCCAGGGTAATATTACAGCTGGTGAATGTGCTTTTTATAGACTCTCGTTCACCTCCTGATCTTCACCCCGCCATTATTTACCCCTTGTTACCCAAGGCAACGTGTAATTCCTCAGCCCAAGCTTCCTTTATTCCTTCCTCCTCCATTCATACCCCCGGGTTATACTTCTTCAGCATTAGACCTATCGCTCCGCAGCCTCCATGTTTCGTCTCCACCCTTGTGTGAGTCACATGGATATTTATGGAAGGACTTTGGCGTTGGTGCTATAGTTGGGGTTATGGGTGTCAGCGAGTTTACTGTAATGATTATCTGCCGGTGTAATAGTATAGGTGAGGACGATGAAGATATAATCTGCAGGTATATCGGGAATGGCGAGGGAAACAGTGGGTAAAGTACTGGAGACGTCACAACAGCAATGCTCAGCCGGATTCCATGTAATGGTGACTCCCCGATGCTCTCGATGTGACTCCCCGATGCTCTCGATGTGACTCCCCGAAGTGCTCTCAATGTGACTCCCCGATGCTCTCGATGTGACTCCCCGATGCTCTCAATGTGACTCCCCGATGCTCTCAATGTGACTCCCCGATGCTCTCAATGTGACTCCCTGAAGTGCTCTCGATGTGACTCCCCGATGCTCTCGATGTGACTCCCCGATGCTCTCGATGTGACTCCCCGATGCTCTCGATGTGACTCCCCAATGCTCTCGATGTGACTCCCCGAAGTGCTCTCGATGTGACTCCCCGAAGTGCTCTTGATGTGACTCCCCGATGCTCTCGACGTGACTCCGTACTAACAATATTTGACTGGACAAACCTATTCAGCGAAGTTCAAAGCCTTTGATCGATCCTGAGCAAATATACAGAGATCAGGTATACACGTGTATACAACAGATAACCCTGCGCTCTGAAAATCAATACACTGTCTATTGATTTCAGTGGGAACGGTGTAATGCTTCAATTCTCCTGTGGGAGCGCTGTAGGGACTGACTGAATGAGGGTACTGCTAAATCAGCCCCAATGGCTCTATTCAGACAAGCTTATAAAATGTGGCCATAGTCTATGGGCACTTACACCATCAAGGCCCACGGGGCAAGACAGAGTGACTGAAGGAGCTCGGGCCCAGCAATATACACCCCCGATGCCCCGGGCACCTCAATTACATAGAGGGTAGGTCAGATTTTTTGTAATGGGTGTGTAAAATTCCAAAGATCCTGTATGGTGGTGCCGGTGTCTACCTACCCTATGTGGCACAATGCCTAGCCTAATACTGGTTTGGGGGCTGACAGACCACCTTTAAGTCTGGGGCTGCACATCCATTTTGACCGTGACTCCTTCTGCATGATCATAGATTGCCATTGATGACCATGAGGTTGCTGCAACTATGACTTGCAAATTTTTAAGCAAAATTTTTTTGCAACTCAAGGCTCAGTCACAGCAAACAATAGGACTCCATTCAACTGCCTTTGTTCAAGTGCTTTAGGACAATATAGCAAGTAGCCCCGGCCTAAAATCACTGCAGGACTGCTGGATTATACGGCATAGAGTACAGAACGGTAGAGCTGCGGTGAGGCGCCATCACTAGGAGTCTGGCTCTCTAAACAGTGTCTGGGCCAGGAAATCTTGACTGTATTTTCCTATTTGGAGCATGGGCCTCAGTCTCACGGGGCCTCAGTCTCATGGGGCCTCAGTCTCATGGGGTCTCATGGGGCCTCAGACTCATGGGGTCTCATGGGGCCTCAGACTCATGGGGTCTCATGGGGCCTCAGACTCATGGGGCCTCAATCTCATGGGGTCTCATGGGGCCTCAGACTCATGGGGCCTCAGTCTCATGGGGCCTCAGTCTCATGGGGCCTCAGACTTATGGGGCCTCAGACTCATGGGGCCTCAGACTCATGGGGCCTCAGTCTCATGGGGTCTCATGGGGCTTCAGTCTCATGGGGCCTCAGACTCATGGGGCCTCATGGGGCTTCGGTCTCATGGGGCCTCAGTCTCATGGGGTCTCATGGGGCCTCAGTCTCATGGGGTCTCATGGGGCCTCAGTCTCATGGGGCCTCAGACTCATGAGTTCTCATCGGTCCTCAGACTCATGGGGGCTCGGTCTCATGGGGCCTCGGTCTCATGCTGCCTTGGTCTCATGGGGCCTCGGTCTCTTGGGGTCTATTGTAGCCTCAGTCTAATGGGGCCTCGGTCTCATGGGGCCCAGTGACACCGTGACCTGCCACTTGTGTGTCTACATCTTCAGCCCAATCACTACAAGCACCAGAGAAATGGCAGGTGGCGTCTCTGTCATATATGGCGGTTTTATGTGTTACGTATCTTAGGTTAGGTGGAGGGTTTATCATGTGAGCCATAGGGCTCAATCACACAGATTTTGATGCCGAATCCACCTCAAAATCCGCCCCCTCACTATAGAGGTCCCTGTAGACCGCTAGCGTTCTTTTTTCTGTGAATAGTGTATCCCTGCTCACGGAAATAAGTAGCGAGCTGCCTTTTCTCCAGGCGGATTCCGTGGCGGATTCAACCCTGGCGTCTGCCTCGCGACAGCACCCTCCGGACTACAGTAGGCACATTCATTTGGGCCTACTCCGGAGCGGGAAGCCGCGATTGTCGAACGCCGTGACAGTCGTGGCAGGCGCATTTTAGTCCTATTCTGACGCAGCTTCCCTCATCAAAATCAGGACCTAAATATGTGGTCACTAGCCCCGTGTGAACGAGCCCTTACAGTGCTTTAGATGTGACAGTGAAGAGAACCACTGAGGAGAATCTTATGTCCCTTGTGTCATGGGTGGCGGAAGCCAAGCTCCTCTTTAGGACTCCATCAAACAGAACCTCACATCTCAGCGTCCCGGGCTCCGGTGGATGCGATTCTGAGGGTAACGTAATTTTTCAGTCCATGAATGTATCTGTCCTCCGGTATAAGCAGTGACAGGGCGATACCACATACACTGACCTAGTAATTATTACCGAGCAGGAACTATTGACATGTCATCATCACCGCCATCATTCCAGGAAACCAAGCCATA
This sequence comes from Leptodactylus fuscus, assembly GCF_031893055.1. Taxonomy (NCBI): domain Eukaryota; kingdom Metazoa; phylum Chordata; class Amphibia; order Anura; family Leptodactylidae; genus Leptodactylus; species Leptodactylus fuscus. Next base: position 78,904,429 of record NC_134275.1, read on the forward strand.
ATTAAGAATAACAAGCCGCACCATGGCGATGCCACTCCCTGGGGCCCGCAGATGCCCGGCATGCCCTGCTCATATCACAACAGACACTGCTCTCATCTCTGCTCCTGTCTGATTCTTGCAGAGCTGGTTTATGGCCACAATGGGGCCGGTGTCCAATTCCCCCCTGAACAATCTGACTCATCTTCCTAGAAAACAGATATCAAGTAGCCGGGGGCTCATTGTAAACGGACCCTGATTTGCAAACCCGATGATCTCCCACGGCCCACGTACAATGAAGTTCTTGTCTTCCTTCCGCTTGACCTCATCAGTGATCTGGATAAGCCACATTCACCAATGACTTGTACTGTGCAGAATATACTAGAAATATCTCTTAAAGGGGTTTTTGGCCTCCAGGTGTTTTTGTTTACACTGGTGACCTAGTCATAGTATAGGGCATCAGGATCCAATGGGCGGGTGCCCCAAAAATTGGACTGAACATCACAACCAGCCGCTCCACTTTTTGCTTTGCACTTGTGATTTTTGGATCTGTCCTGCAGGAGGCATCACACAGCTTTCCTAGACCCTGATTGGCAAAGCTGGATGCGCAGGATATTTGGGATGCTAAGTTTGCTGGGTGACAACCTATTTGTGAGGTCGTGTCGGCTGACCTCTAACCTCTCCAGGAACAGAAATAACTAAGACGGACAATGAATTGGGGTCTTACGCAGGGTCGAAGGACCAGAACAACGGATACAAAAATGGCTAAAGAGACTGAAGGACCTCATTGGCTATAATGGGATCTGTCGGGTAGTCATCATTCTGCACAGATGTGAACGCAGCCTTACATGTAATAGGATTTTACATGTTTAAATGGTGCGGATGTAGAAACAAACAGGTATTGGACGGTCCTGGGTTTTACCCCATACATGGGCTTGTGTGTGGGGCCATAGGAGTGAATGGGTCTGTGTGTAAGTCGTGATCAAATGGTTAACACCCTGACAATACACCCATGAGTACAAGGCCCACTATAGGTCCTTTGAAGGGGGTATATGAAGATGCCATCTTATGTCGGGGGACGGTGGCATGAAGAAGGGTGGCCATTTTTCTCAGCCGACCTGAAAACTATAAATGAATTTTTACTTCTCTGCCGAAATATGATCGTTAGAAGTTAAAGGCCCAAAGCCTGAGGCTGCACTACTAAGAGATTCGGTGGCACTATGGCCTCTACGGATTCTCGTACAAGGCTGTCACAACGACTTTATATGGATCACAGTTCCCTTTCATCAATCTCCATCCTCATTGGCCTAAATATTTGGAAATATCTGTGTATATTGGTCATACTTGTCAATTCCCCCGACAAAGGGGGATGGGAAAGGGGCGCGGTCAACGCATTGTTTGCTAACATCATCGAAAAGAGGTGTGGCACATTCACAAGAGGTGGAGCCACAGCAATAGTGGTGCAGTGTCACCCACAAATTTCTGCTTCACGTGCCATTCTCCCATTGGCAGGCAGGATATTGATGATCATAGAAGAATTATGATTTGGATCGACGCCAGATCTCCAGTTCACTCTCAGTAGTGCAGTCTCAGGCTTTGGACTTTTAACTTCAAGATCTTGGCTTTTAGAAGTTTTTCCTTTCCCAGTTTGGGTCCCATGACCCGTTCTCTGTTTTGGAGTATCCTCGTGTTTGGGGCACCTCTCAGGAGATCGTGTCATGTGCAGCCCCACCCTAGGCCTTCCCCGGCCCTAAGTGTTGAGGAAAAGGGTTTCTAAGAGCGAAGCGAAACGTATAAACTAAAAATACAATGTATAACGGAATCGCTCATTATCTTGCGGGTGCCACGTGTCTAGGTGCCATCTTACAGAACAACTACAGATGATTCCTGAGCTGCGGGGGGATCTCGCCTGGGTCAGGAGGGGAACTAAGAAAACAAGGCTCTTCTATACATCACAGAAACCTGACGAGAATAGAACATTACCTGGTCTAAGAGGAAACCCAACGACTGGAAATGTAAGATTCAGGGTCATTCTGGGAGTTGCGAGGAGTAAGACATTAAACCAGAGCTGTCACTTTACTGCAAAATGGCCTCGTAAAAATGGTTGACGCATTAACCACGAGCTGACGGAAAGAAAACGAGCTTTGGATTTTCTACAGGGACAAAGAGTGCAGAAAATAGGGGCTCAATTCAGAACTGAGCCCCTGTTTTTGGGGGTCCATGGACACCCAAGATGCATAAGATCATTGAAGGGACCCCTTATGCAGACTAGTGACATCATCACTGAGCCCCGGTGGACATGCTCACGTGGCGGACCACCTCAGTGGTGCAGAAGGACCACATCTTGAAGTGTCCTATAGACTGATACAGTCAGGTGGCGTGTTTAGTTTTCGAGTCCTCTGCATCTTGGGGTACAACATGAATGATGGGGACTGATAGCAAAACACTGTGGTCATAGAAAGGGTTAACGGCGTCATATATTTCGACGGCAGGGATTTGAATAGGCTTCTTGGATTTCCATAACCACAGGACCAGGAAGTAGCAGAGAAAGCGCCACTAAAAACGTACGTTACTCTGGTGGTCGGGTCACAGGAATTTAACCCCGGAACTGCCTGCTCTTTAACTTGACAAGCGTTTCTTTGCTTGCACTAAAACTCCCAGCATGCCCTGACAGCAAGGCTGGAGATCCAACAGGTGCAAACCAGTGCAAGAGCACCAGGTATCTGGGGTGTGCCGGTGAATCATATCAGGAACGCAGATACACGGGAACTGGGTGCACAATGCTAAAATCTCTGCAGGGGAGCAGGAGGAGGTAGTGTATTGTGAGACAGACAAAGCCAATCTCTGGTGGGGGTGAAGGAGGGATTCGGGGACTGGTAGAACTGGTTATATAGGGGAAAATGGTAAGGAAGAAGGACTGGGAAAAGAGGAGCCGAGAGTGCACGGCCGACGCACTGACCAGAGGTGGCAGCTAGAGAGAGATGTGATGAAAGGGACAAGTGAGAGGGGGAGCCCTGCCGAAACCCATGTAGAGATCAGCACCAGCAATGCGAGACACAGAGCGCCCTCATAAACAGTACCGTCACAGCGCTCGCTCATATACAGTGCCATCATAGAGCGCCCTCATATACAGTGCCATCATAGAGCAACCTCATATACAGTGCCATCATAGGGTGACCTCATATACAGTGCAAATCATAGAGCGCCCTCATATACAGTGCCATCATAGAGCACCCTCATAAACAGTACCGTCACAGCGCTCGCTCATATACAGTGCCATCATAGAGTGACCTCATATACAGTGCCATCATAGAGCACCCTCATATACAGTGCCATCATAGAGCGCCCTCATATACAGTACCATCATAGAGCGCCCTCATATACAGTGCCATCATAGAGCACCCTCATATACAGTACCATCATAGAGCGCCCTCATATACAGTGCCATCATAGAGCACCCTCATATACAGTACCATCATAGAGTGACCTCATATACAGTGCCATCATAGAGTGACCTCATATACAGTGCCATCATAGAGCGCCCTCATATACAGTGCAAATCATAGAGCGCCCTCATATACAGTGCAAATCATAGAGCGCCCTCATATACAGTGCAAATCATAGTGACCTCATATACAGTACCATGATAGAGCGCCCTCATATACAGTGCCATCATAGAGCGCCCTCATATACAGTGCCATCATAGAGCGCCCTCATATACAGTGCAAATCATAGAGCGCCCTCATATACAGTGCAAATCATAGAGCGCCCTCATATACAGTGCAAATCATAGAGCGCCCTCATATACAGTGCAAATCATAGTGACCTCATATACAGTACCATGATAGAGCGCCCTCATATACAGTGCAAATCATAGAGTGACCTCATATACGCCCTCATAGAACGCCCTCATAAACAGTGCCATCATAGAACGCCCTCATATACAGTGCCATCATAGAGCGCCCTCATATACAGTACCATCATAGAGCGACCTCATATACAGTGCCATCATAGAGCTCACTCATAAACAGTGCCATCATAGAGCGACCTCATATACAGTGCCATCATAGAGCGCCCTCATATACAGTACCATCATAGAGCGCCCTCATATACAGTGCCATCATAGAGTGACCTCATATACAGTGCCATCATAGAGCGCCCTCATATACAGTGCAAATCATAGAGCGCCCTCATATACAGTGCAAATCATAGAGCGCCCTCATATACAGTGCAAATCATAGTGACCTCATATACAGTACCATGATAGAGCGCCCTCATATACAGTGCAAATCATAGAGCGCCCTCATATACAGTGCAAATCATAGTGACCTCATATACAGTACCATGATAGAGCGCCCTCATATACAGTGCAAATCATAGAGTGACCTCATATACGCCCTCATAGAACGCCCTCATAAACAGTGCCATCATAGAACGCCCTCATATTCAGTGCCATCATAGAGCGCCCTCATATACAGTACCATCATAGAGCGCCCTCATATACAGTGCCATCATAGAGCGACCTCATATACAGTGCCATCATAGAGCTCACTCATAAACAGTGCCATCATAGAGCGACCTCATATACAGTGTCATCATAGAGCGCCCTCATATACAGTACCATCATAGAGCGCCCTCATATACAGTGCCATCATAGAGTGACCTCATATACAGTGCCATCATAGAGCGCCCTCATATACAGTACCATCATAGAGCGCCCTCATATACAGTGCCATCATAGAGTGACCTCATATACAGTGCCATCATAGAGCGCCCTCATATACAGTACCATCATAGAGCGCCCTCATATACAGTACCATCATAGAGCGCCCTCATATACAGTGCCATCATAGAGCACCCTCATATACAGTGCCATCATAGAGCGTCCTCATATACAGTGCCATCATAGAGTGACCTCATATACAGTACCATCACAGAGCGCCCTCATACACAGCGCCATCTTCATATACAGTGCCAGCCACATACACAGCGCCGGCCTCTCTTGATCTCTAGTATTGCAAAAGAGACCACTCACAATGCCCCCATGTGCTATCTTCTCATGGATCCATTTGTGTGCCTGTAGACTAATTTCCAGATACTTTAGGTACTGGGTACACACATGCCAGGGGACTATCACTGATCAGCGACGTGGTTATCACAGTTACATGGGCAACACCAACAGCAAACACATCCATGGGAAAACAGAATATACAACGTCACTAGAGACAGCCGACATAGGCAAGCTACATGGCACCAAAGAACCAAACGTGGCACAGGGTGGGCAATAGCGGGCACGACATCATAAGGTATAAGGGTATGACTGGTATATAGACACAGGTGACATATAAGATATGACTGGTATATAGGGACAGGTGACATATAAGGGTATGACTGGTATATAGGAACAGGTGACTTTATAAGGGTATGACTGATATATAGGGACAGGTGACATATAAGGGTATGACTGGTATATAGGGACAGGTGACATAAAAGGGTATGACTGATATATAGGGACAGGTGACATATAAGGGTATGACTGGTATATAGGGACAGGTGACATATATGGGTATGACTGGTATATAAAGACAGGTGACATATATGACTGGTATATAGGGACAGGTGACATATATGGGTATGACTGGTATATAAAGACAGGTAACATATATGGGTATGACTGGTATATAGGGACAGGTGACATATATGACTGGTATATAGGGACAGGTGACATATATGACTGGTATATAGGGACAGGTGACATATATGGGTATGACTGGTATATAGGGACAGGTGACATATATGACTGGTATATAGGGACAGGTGACATATATGGGTATGACTGGTATATAGAGACAGGTGACATATATGACTGGTATATAGGGACAGGTGACATATATGGGTATGACTGGTATATAGGGACAGGTGACATATATGACTGGTATATAGGGACAGGTGACATATATGGGTATGACTGGTATATAGAGACAGGTGACATATATGACTGGTATATAGGGACAGGTGACATATATGGGTATGACTGGTATATAGGGACAGGTGACATATATGACTGGTATATAGGGACAGGTGACATATAAGGATATGACTGGTATATAGGGACAGATGACGTATATGGGTATGACTGGTATATAGAGACAGGTGACATATATGACTGGTATATAAAGACAGGTGACATATATGACTGGTATATAGGGACAGGTGACATATATGGGTATGACTGGTATATAAAGACAGGTAACATATATGGGTATGACTGGTATATAGGGACAGGTGACATATATGACTGGTATATAGGGACAGGTGACATATATGACTGGTATATAGGGACAGGTGACATATATGGGTATGACTGGTATATAGGGACAGGTGACATATATGACTGGTATATAGGGACAGGTGACATATATGGGTATGACTGGTATATAGAGACAGGTGACATATATGACTGGTATATAGGGACAGGTGACATATATGGGTATGACTGGTATATAGGGACAGGTGACATATATGACTGGTATATAGAGACAGGTGACATATATGGGTATGACTGGTATATAGGGACAGGTGACATATATGACTGGTATATAGGGACAGGTGACATATATGACTGGTATATAGGGACAGATGACGTATATGGGTATGACTGGTATATAGGGACAGGTGACATATATGACTGGTATATAGGGACAGGTGACATATATGGGTATGACTGGTATATAGGGACAGGTGACATATATGACTGGTATATAGGGACAGGTTATATATACACAGTATACAGCCAATGATATAGTTTCTGTAGGAGGAGGGTACATGATGTATACAGGTGTATGACAGGTATCTATGAGGTCGGGATGGGGTTGGTTCCTCAGGTAAGTGTCCTGTACAGGTGAGTCCAGGGCTGACAGCTCGCACTTACCGTACTCCTCCGCCATCTTCCCGTGTCCGGTGCCCCCGGCTCTGCCGCCGCTTGTTGTGTACACAGTCCCGAAATCCGTGTGTGGTCACCTGGAGACGCCCCCGGATCACACCTGTACCAGCCCCGCCCACCGCCGCCGGGACACGCCCACTGCCTGTGCTCCGTATAGAAATATATAGAGTGAGGAGAAGTGAGTCCCATATATACACACAGTATACAGATATATATAGAGTGAGGAGAAGTGAGTCCCATATATACACACAGTATACAGATATATATAGAGTGAGGAGAAGTGAGTCCCATATATACACACAGTATACAGATATATATAGTGAGGAGAACTGAGCCCCATATATACACACAGTATACAGATATATATATAGAGTGAGGAGAAGTGAGCCCATATATACACACAGTATACAGATATATATAGAGTGAGGAGAAGTGAGTCCCATATATACACACAGTATACAGATATATATAGTGAGGAGAACTGAGCCCCATATATACACACAGTATACAGATATATATATAGAGTGAGGAGAAGTGAGCCCATATATACACACAGTATACAGATATATATAGAGTGAGGAGAAGTGAGCCCATATATACACACAGTATACAGATATATATAGAGTGAGGAGAAGTGAGTCCCATATATACACACAGTATACAGATATATATAGAGTGAGGAGAAGTGAGTCCCATATATACACACAGTATACAGATATATATAGTGAGGAGAACTGAGCCCCATATATACACACAGTATACAGATATATATAGAGTGAGGAGAAGTGAGTCCCATATATACACACAGTATACAGATATATATAGTGAGGAGAACTGAGCCCCATATATACACACAGTATACAGATATATATATAGAGTGAGGAGAAGTGAGCCCATATATACACACAGTATACAGATATATATAGAGTGAGAAGTGAGCCCATATATACACACAGTATACAGATATATATAGAGTGAGGAGAAGTGAGCCCATATATACACACAGTATACAGATATATATAGAGTGAGGAGAAGTGAGCCCATATATACACACAGTATACAGATATATATAGTGAGGAGAACTGAGCCCCATATATACACACAGTATACAGATATATATATATATATATATATATATATATATAGTGAGGAGAACTGAGCCCATATATACAGTATACAGATATATATATAGTGAGGAGAACTGAGCCCCATATATACACACAGTATACAGATATATATAGTGAGGAGAACTGAGCCCCATATATACACACAGTATACAGATATATATATAGTGAGGAGAACTGAGCCCCATATATACACACAGTATACAGATATATATATAGTGAGGAGAACTGAGCCCCATATATACACACAGTATACAGATATATATATATAGTGAGGAGAACTGAGCCCATATATACATACAGCATACAGATATATATATAGTGAGGAGAACTGAGCCCATATATACAGTATACAGATATATATACATATATATAGTGAGGAGAACTGAGCCCATATATACAGTATACAGATATATATATAGTGAGGAGAACTGAGCCCATATATACAGTATACAGATATATATATAGTGAGGAGAACTGAGCCCATATATACAGTATACAGATATATATATATAGTGAGGAGAACTGAGCCCCATATATACACACAGTATACAGATATATATATATAGTGAGGAGAACTGAGCCCCATATATACACACAGTATACAGATATATATATATATAGTGAGGAGAACTGAGCCCATATATACATACAGCATACAGATATATATATAGTGAGGAGAACTGAGCCCCATATATACAGTATACAGATATATATATAGTGAAGAGAACTGAGCCCATATATACAGTATACAGATATATATATAGTGAAGAGAACTGAGCCCATATATACACACAGTATACAGATATATATATAGTGAGGAGAACTGAGCCCCATATATACACACACAGTATACAGATATATATATATATATATATATATATATATATAGTGAGGAGAACTGAGCCCATATATACACACAGTATACAGATATATATATATAGTGAGGAGAACTGAGCCCCATATATACACACAGTATACAGATATATATATATATATAGTGAGGAGAACTGAGCCCATATATACACACAGTATACAGATATATATATAGTGAGGAGAATTGAGCCCCATATATACAGTATACAGATATATATATATATATATATATATATATATATATCTGTATACTGTATGTATATATGGGGTCAGTTCTCCTCACTATATATATATATATATATATATATATATATATCTGTATACTGTATATATATATATATATATATATATATATATATATAGTGAGGGGAAAGGAACCCACACATACAGTTACATACATTATACAGTATATATATTTATATATATATATATATATATATATATATATATATATATATATATATCCTGGTTTCCAGTTGTCCTTTCTTGTACCACTTTTGGTAACTCCTAATGTCCTGCAGTACCAGATACAGACGACAGAACAGGAGGCGCTCTATCTATCAGACAGCAGCCATGGCTTTCTACTGCCATTCTGCCCCTTTAAGGACGCGGCTACACTGTGACATTTTTGGCGGAGTTCAGACTATACCAGTGGTTGCTCTTTTTTTGCTTAATTCAATAGAGGGGAATGGCGTAATGTAGTCCAAGCCTAGAAGGGGTACAAGACGTGACTGGATCTCTTCTCCTGACCACTGGTTTGGGCTGAGGTGACGTCTCATGTCCTGGAGTGACCTGCGCTCTATTCACATGACATTTACAGATGAGATGTAATTGCTCAGTACTAAGAAGTGAAGTGTCATGGCCGACATGACTCAGAGCAGAATGTAGGCCGCACCACGGATCAGAAGAGGGCGCCGTCAAGTCATCAAAAATAGGGCAATGGGGGGGGGGGGGTGTTGGCAGCTTCAGGTTTATGGGATCTGATGGCCACAGAGGTTCAGGGCTCTGTGACGCTGACTTTGCCGGCGTCACAGGTGTTTCCATTCATTTCCATGGGTGCGTGCTGTTCGGATCGGCTGATCTGAACAGTGTTTGCTCATCTCTAGTGGTGGGGCAATGGGACCGGCATTGTGCTGGGGCAATGGGACCGGCATTCTGGTGGGGAATGGGACCGGCATTGTGGTGGGGAATGGGACCGGCATTGTGCTGGGGCAATGGGACCGGCATTGTGGTGGGGAATGGGACTGGCACTGATGAAGGGACTTGCTGCTCCGATAAGGTGCACACAGGCAGTAGGTGACCCGGCCTGAGGGATATTTATAGATCTGTGACTACATGTAAATTATTATACAAAGAAGGAGCCGCTCATGTCCGCAGAGAGAGGATTGTGAAACATGAACAAGGAGATTTACCAGGAACCGCAGTCACCTTACCAGGACCGATTCCAACACTAGGGTAACCTGGGCAAATGCCAGGGTACACTTAGCGGGCCCATGGTGTTATGGGGAAAATATGGCTTGCCAAGCCAAAGATGGAGTCCCTTGGGCATTGCTCCTATTCAAGTAATAGCCTCAGTATACGGTATAGCACTGGTGCGGAGTTACCCCAATTCTGCACCTAGTACTGTATGTGAATAGGTGCAGAGCTGCCTCCAGCCAGTCCATAGCAGTGGCAGCTGGATCAGCTGATCGGTGCAGGGTCTCGGCTCATTCCTTTAAGGATCACAAGACCCCATTATTAAATGTATTGTGCCAGACCCAAACCAAGTTTGTAACCACGTAAGAGGAGCAGGCGTTACAAGTATTGGGCTCTACTAGTGATAGATATGGAACACACAGGGCAACCCAACAGGAATCGAACTAGACCGGGGTCAGCAATCTCCAGCACTACAACTCCCAGCATGCTCCATTCACTTCCAGGGGAGCTCCAAGAACAGCAGAGTAAGTGTGCATGCTGGGAGTTGTAGTTTTATGGCACCATTTATTATTCTGTATAACGTACTGGGTGGCTGGAAAAAAAAAATCAGAATTGTGTGGAATTGGAGAAAAACTGCATTTGTGCGACTTTCTTACAGGCTTTGTTTTTACGCTGCAGCCAAAATGACCTGTCCCCTGTATTCTGTGTGTTCGGGACAATTCCATGGGGTGCAAAATTTATATAGTTTTATTTACATTTAAACCCCTTAACAAAGGCCCGACATTCTATAGGATGATACAGTTTTTACATCTCCAGCTTCAGAGCAGATTTTCATTCCTTCCAGTTCCGGTGAGTTTCTGAAGACACGTGCATGCGGGTGCAGGCCTTAGTGCTATGTATGACCTCTGCAATGTTGTAATTTAGGTTTTATTTGTCCTCGACCCTGAAAATTGCTCCGGCTATTGGAGGTGCAAAATTTCCGGAGACCCCCGGCAGTGAAAGGGTTAATGCTCACTTTATTCCTAATAGAAGACATTACACACATTTTGTTGTGGGTCTAAAGAAAACCATGTACGGTATTTTTTATTTCCTTCAAGAAGGTTCTTGGTGTTGTTTCCGTACATAAGGCGACTTCATTCCCTATGCAAATATTTCTTGTTTCAGATGTATACAGGAGGGATCAAACCTGATGGATAAAAATTTTTCAGCCACCTAAATGTGGTGATATAACGGAACTAGTCCGCGTCCTGGTACGTCAGGTGTAACATGTATAGGGACCACCTCATTGGAGATCGCCCTTTTCAAAATGTGTCCACTAGAGATGAGCGAGTACTGTTGGGATCAGCCGATCCGAACAGCACGCTCGCATAGAAATGAATAGACGTAGCCGGCACGCGGGGGGGGGTTAAGGGGCCGGCCGCCATCAAAGCGGAAGTAGCAGGTGCATCCATTCATTTCTATGGAGCGTGCTGTTCGGATCGGCTGATCCCAACAGTACTCGCTCATCTCTAGTGTCCACCAGTTGGTCCCTGTGGATCCCGAATCTGGACCCCACCTAGGAAACTGCAGATTTTACTAGGAAGGCAGCTTGAACAACCCGGATGGCTCGAGTCCACAAGAACAGAATCGGGTCCTACAGAATAGATCTCCACCCCGGCTTATGAAGGATTCCAAGTAACAGACAACCTGTGTAAGGTCCAAAAACATCTGTAACCACCAAGACTGCCTCTTTGTCACCTTCTTAACCACCAAGCCAGTTGTCTTGCCTCCTATTAGCCTCTGTCACTCCCCCATATTACCGCTTCCCAGATTCCCTGTCGGTCTTTGCCTCCAGTAGTGACACAGTGGTGTCCTTGTAGGGACAAGTCGGAGATGTCATTACTAGAGGCCACCATACGGAGACCAGAAGATGACCCAGGAATTCTTTCATAGCCCTCGGAGCTTTTGGACAACCTCTTCCCGCTGAGTCCACACTAACAAATGGAGCACGACATAACGCCGCCACGTGTCCATTCAGTAAATTATAATCCAAAAATTCTCTTAATCCGAAGTTCATTTTCAACGCAGGACCACAACGTACTGAGCAGTTTGGGGAGACTGACGGTTCTCTTCCCTTATGAATGTCGCTGTGTGAGGGTCCGGTAACCTGCCACCTATTAGGGCCCATTATAAGGGTCCAGTGATGCCAAATAGTCAGCGCCAGCACTCAGCACCCCCTGTTGTTATAGTTGGTGATGCCCCCAGCAGTTTTACCCTCGTCACCCCAACACCTTTCACATAAAAATACATAAACCAGTCCAATACCAATAAAAGATGCAGCAATCCCCAGGCGGTGTCACTGACAATTACCTATTCATACCAGAAAGTGCTGGAGCAAGAACAGATTAGTGACTTATTAGTCTACAAATTAACCCTGAATGTGGGCGCAGGACTACAGGGAGGGGCGAAGAAAAATACCCAAAAAAGCTGTCATATTAATAAAACATGATAAACAGAATATTCTTAAAGGGATTGATACTATATACATGTTATTACGGTGATATGTTGGTGTATTGTATGTTCTAGCATGTAGGTTCTATAAGACTGTGAGTGATTAGGCTCCGCCCAGAACAGGTAGGAGTTATCAAAATGGGTCAAAAGAAGAATCTCCGTCTGCCCTATTAACGTGGATCCAGACCCCCATGACGTAACATCATACCATGATGGGTGCGGACTGCCGGACCAGGCTCACTCAGAGCAGAGGAAGCACGGACGGCGCACAGAAATCATCCACGTGTCATCCAATCGGGGCCCAGACACATGTACAAGACGCATATCGCAGGTGTACAAGGATTTGTTAGGCAAAGTCCATGGGGATCGGATGTTCTTTCTCACATTCAGTTAAAAAGAAAATGTCCGGATGTTACGACCAGTAAAAAGATCTACAAGTAACATCACAAGGAGTCAGCCATCGCCCGACATGTGATCCCCAGGTCCTAATATTACATATCCCTGAAGAGGAGACGTTTATTCCACCTGAGCTGAGGACAGAGAGACCACCGAAACCTGCAGAGAGAGGAAAAGCAACAAAACAAGGCTCCACCTGTACAGGACCCAAACCAGCACCGCTCACCGGGACCTGCACTAAGCTTATACTCCTCTGCCAGTGACATAGATATACTGCTAATGGTGACACTAACCTATCATCCCAGTCCTGCAGATAGATAGGTTACTGTCACCAGAACCAGCATATTACCCCAGTCCTACAGATAGATAGGTTACTGTCACCAGAACCAGCATATCCCCAAAGCCCTGCAGATAGATATGTTACTGTCACCAGACCCAGCATATCACCCCAGCCCTGCAGATGGATAGGTTACTGTCACCAGAACCAGCATATCACCCCAGCCCTGCATATAGATAGGTTACTGTCACCAGTACCAGTATATCACCCCAGCCCTGCAGATAGATAGGTTACTGTCACCAGTACCAGTATATCACCCCAGCCCTGCAGATAGATAGGTTACTGTCACCAGAACCAGCATATCACCCCAGCCCTGCAGATAGATAGGTTACTGTCATCAGAACCAGCATATCACCCCAGCCCTGCAGATAGATAGGTTACTGTCACCAGTCCCAGCATATCACCCCAGCCCTACAGATAGATAGGTTACTGTCACCAGACCCAGCATATCACCCCAGCCCTGCAGATAGATAGGTTACTGTCACCAGACCCAGCATATCACCCCAGCCCTGCAGATAGATAGGTTACTGTCACCAGTCCCAGCATATCACCCCAGCCCTACAGATAGATAGGTTACTGTCACCAGACCCAGCATATCACCCCAGCCCTGCAGATAGATAGGTTACTGTCACCAGTCCCAGCATATCACCCCAGCCCTACAGATAGATAGGTTACTGTCACCAGAACCAGCATATCACCCCAGCCCTGCAGATAGGTTACTGTCACCAGACCCAGCATATCACCCCAGTCCTGCAGATAGATAGGTTACTGTCACCAGAACCAGTATATCACCCCCGCCCTGCAGATAGATAGGTTACTGTCACCAGAACCAGCATATCACCCCAGCCCTGCAGATAGATAGGTTACTGTCACCAGAACCAGCATATCACCCCAGCCCTGCAGATAGATAGGTTACTGTCACCAGAACCAGCATATCACCCCAGTCCTGCAGATAGATAGGTTACTGTCACCAGAACCAGCATATCACCCCAGCCCAACTCCAAGGTTTATGAAGCTCAGCCTCGGCTGCCACAGGGCCGGTTTATTGAGGAAGTCCAAAGCTCCTCTTTATGTTCCACTGTGTGAACACACCCTGAACACCAGTCTTGACGCCTTTCATTGGACCCTGTTCCGTTTGCTCATGGTATAGGTGCAGATTCTTGTGACCTTTTCTCTCTTATATGGAGTGATCAGCTCTGGCAACAGCACACGAGAGGTTAAACAGCAGCGATCGGAGGAAACACTGCCCCCTGCTGTCAGAGTGTATATGAGGCCTTGTATTGCAGCCATTGTGCCCTGCTCAGTCAAAGTGGTAATGCAGGTGGGATCGGCACGGTATGGAAGAGTTAATAAAGTTCAGACAGCCGTGAAGTTTCCTTGTGCACGGACTGCACGTGACACACAACATACAGAGAACACGCGCTCCGCCCATCCCTGTAACACATACAGTAATCTCTGCTGAAAGGAACCTTTCCTATCTATTTACCATCAACATCCCGAGCTTCACTCCACAACTGACCTGAAACAATGCAAATATGGCCGATCCAGCCGAGCACTGTGCAGACAACATGGCCGCCGCGTCCTTCTGTGAACGGACCGCTACCTACTAACTCACGTACACTCCTATATATATAAAAAAGACAAGATCTTTATTTAATTCGTGAGACTGGACGATTTACAAGACAAAGATCAGGCAGGAGAACGGTGAGCAGAGCAACGCTCTGCAAGATCACTACTGTGCCCTTCCGCAGGACACTGTGATACTCTGCAGGATCTCAGATTAGGGAAGAGACGTCCTGCAGGGTTCCTCTTGAACTAGACTCTTGTATGAAAGTCTAACCAATCAGACAGTCTGAGGGGGAGGAGGAGGAGGAGGAGGAGGGGGAGGGGGAGGAGGAGGAGCCACTGATATCGGCACCGAATCTGGAACCTCGATCCGAGCGAGGCGGCTCTGCTCCAGGGCGATGGCTTCAGCCGAGTGCTTGCACCGCTCCGATCCACACTGACACGTGAAGTATTTGCTCTTGATGTCCCAAAAACGGTCACCGTAGTCAAACCTAGAGGGGTAAAGGAAACGCAGAGAGGGCGGGGTCACAACAGAGATCAGAGGTCAACGGAGATTAACCCATTAACTGTCACTTTAATATAAATTGTAACAACCCTCCCAAAATGTTTCTTTCCATTAAAGATTTTGAGTTTATGGCTCAAGTAAATACTCCTGGCAAACAACTCCAGCGCCTTATGTAACCCTGCAGGGTAAGGTCACGCTGATTATTTGGGTCCAGAACCTGAGGCAGCCCAAAATACGGGGCAGGTGTGACTGGAGGTAATCCAGCCTCGCGCTCCTCTCCGGATTAGGCCCAATGAATGAGCCCAGTCGGGAGAGTCTTCAGGATGAATCGCGAGGCGAATCCACCTGAGAGAACGAGTGCCTCGCTTCTTTTTCCAGGAGCCGGAACAAACCAAATGACCAGCTCCTATTGACTTCAATGGGAGCCGTCTTTTTGGTCATGGTTCTGAGGTGGCTATCACAATCCTGACCCTGTGTGAACTTACCCTTAGGCTTACACCATTAATTTGTATTCCCCTCTACATTCCCTCTAAGGCCTCATTCACATTAGCTTTCAGGGACTCTGCTTGGGCACCTTCCAAACGGAAACCTATCGGCATTAAAAATCGTTTACCTGGGAAACCCGCGGACCCCGTAGACTGTAACGAGGACTGTTCGGTTTCAGCTCCAAACATGTGGAGGGGAAAGTCCTGCAAACGGTACGTTTCTCTCTGCGTGTTTTGTGCTGAAACCACACGGACCTCAGACTATGGGGTCCGCATATTTCCCAGGTAACACGGTAATGTGTCTTCAAACTTCTAGGCCTCGGTACTAGGGCAAAGCCGACTGCTCATGCCCACCAGCCACAAGAAAATGGCCACTTATAATACTGTGTAAGCAGCCATTTTCTTGTGGCCGGCAGGCATGCACAAGTTGGCTTTGCCCTAGGCCTAGAAGTTTGAAGCCACCGCTGGAAGAAGACACAGGGAGACCCTGTTCCTGAAGAAGATGGAGGCGGCGCTGGAGCGTTCTCTTGCAGCATTGGAGACACCCCCAGTGCTGTTTGAGCGCCGAGGACCGCCCCCAGTGCTGCGAGAGAACTCATTTGCATACCGACGAAAACCGGATTATATACCGAA
Organism: Leptodactylus fuscus; assembly: GCF_031893055.1. Taxonomy (NCBI): domain Eukaryota; kingdom Metazoa; phylum Chordata; class Amphibia; order Anura; family Leptodactylidae; genus Leptodactylus; species Leptodactylus fuscus. The sequence continues at coordinate 78,921,176 of NC_134275.1, forward strand.
TGGCGGCGCGGAGAAGACATCTAAAGGTAGGAGAAGAATAGACTTTCTTAAGGCTATTCCTATGTGTTAAGGACAAAAAAATTGACTTTTAATGATAGGATCCCTTTAATGTAGTTTTACGAGACCTTTTGTATTTTGTGGGTACTGAAGACTTTTTTCATCAGTTTTTACTACTTTTTGTTTTGAGAGTATCCGGTATTAGCTTATTCGCTTCTTCCCATTCAGAACACATGCATGCTCAGCCAATAAGCTGAACCCTTCAATGGGAGCTGTAACAATGGCTCCAGAAGGGGGAAGCCCTGGCCAAAAACGCACTGCATGAAGAGGTGACGACGGGTGCACCAAAAACCTCGCCTGCATGTCATCACAGATAATATTTCAGAAAAGGAATTCCTGAGATTCCGGGTAAAAAGAGAAATGTAATTTTGCTTACCCAAGCTCCTCCCCTGCCTTGATGTCCCGCCCACTGAAAAAGGCAATGCGGGGAAAGCGCAGATCCTGGTGGGACATGAAGACTCGGACGGGGATCAGGTTGGGCTCACACAGGTGGTTAATGAATCGGCTGACGTTTCCATAGTAACGGGCGTCTATGCAGTACACCTCGCCGTCCTGAGAGAGGAACAAGGGTGTGAGTGGTGAAGGCGCAGAATATACGGAAGTGGAAACAGTCAGCATGTGTCCCATCTAACGTATGGCACATACAACCCGCCATATTACAGTCTTATTTAGGAGGAATTTTTATAGTCATGGTAAAATAAGTATGTGCCGACACATAAACCGAAATAAACCGGACCTATAAGGACAGCCATGGAGTACAGATAAATAGTCTCAGATCTAACCTTGTTATCCAGGTCAAAGAGATAGGAATCGTCTTCTCTCACATCAGCTTCTGCATCGGAGATCAACTCCCCAACATACCTGAGGAAAAGACAAGGAGCTCAAGACACAGGACGAGTATACAGACTGTATTATACTGCAGAGCTGCGCTCACTATCCTGCTGGTGGAGTCACTGTACATATATTACAGGATGTATAGGATTATATTACAGGATAAGTAATGTAATGTATGTACACAGTGATTGTACCAGCAGAATAGTGAGCGCAGCTCTGGAGTATAATACAGGATAAGTAATGTAATGTATGTACACAGTGACTGTACCAGCAGAATAGTGAGCGCAGCTCTGGAGTATAATACAGGATAAGTAATGTAATGTATGTACACAGTGACTGCACCAGCAGAATAGTGAGCGCAGCTCTGAAGTATAATACAGGATAAGTAATGTAATGTATGTACACAGTGACTGTACCAGCAGAATAGTGAGCGCAGCTCTGCAGTATAATACAGGATAAGTAATGTAATGTATGTACACAGTGACTGTACCAGCAGAATAGTGAGCGCAGCTCTGGAGTATAATACAGGATAAGTAATGTAATGTATGTACACAGTGACTGCACCAGCAGAATAGTGAGCGCAGCTCTGGAGTATAATACAGGATAAGTAATGTAATGTATGTACACAGTGACTGCACCAGCAGCATAGTGAGCGCAGCTCTGGAGTATAATACAGGATAAGTAATGTAATGTATGTACACAGTGACTGTACCAGCAGAATAGTGAGCGCAGCTCTGCAGTATAATACAGGATAAGTAATGTAATGTATGTACACAGTGACTGTACCAGCAGAATAGTGAGCGCAGCTCTGGAGTATAATACAGGATAAGTAATGTAATGTATGTACACAGTGACTGCACCAGCAGAATAGTGAGCGCAGCTCTGGAGTATAATACAGGATAAGTAATGTAATGTATGTACACAGTGACTATACCAGCAGAATAGTGAGCGCAGCTCTGGAGTATAATACAGGATAAGTAATGTAATGTATGTACACAGTGACTGCACCAGCAGAATAGTGAGCGCAGCTCTGGAGTATAATACAGGATAAGTAATGTAATGTATGTACACAGTGACTGTACCAGCAGAATAGTGAGCGCAGCTCTGCAGTATAATACAGGATAAGTAATGTAATGTATGTACACAGTGACTGTACCAGCAGAATAGTGAGCGCAGCTCTGGAGTATAATACAGGATAAGTAATGTAATGTATGTACACAGTGACTGCACCAGCAGAATAGTGAGCGCAGCTCTGGAGTATAATACAGGATAAGTAATGTAATGTATGTACACAGTGACTATACCAGCAGAATAGTGAGCGCAGCTCTGGAGTATAATACAGGATAAGTAATGTAATGTATGTACACAGTGACTATACCAGCAGAATAGTGAGCGCAGCTCTGGAGTATAATACAGGATAAGTAATGTAATGTAATGTATGTACACAGTGACTGCACCAGCAGAATAGTGAGCGCAGCTCTGGAGTATAATACAGGATAAGTAATGTAATGTATGTACACAGTGACTGTACCAGCAGAATAGTGAGCGCAGCTCTGCAGTATAATACAGGATAAGTAATGTAATGTATGTACACAGTGACTGTACCAGCAGAATAGTGAGCGCAGCTCTGGCGTATAATACAGGATAAGTAATGTAATGTATGCACACAGTGACTGCACCAGCAGAATAGTGAGCGCAGCTCTGGAGTATAATACAGGATAAGTAATGTAATGTAAGTACACAGTGACTGTACCAGCAGAATAGTGAGCGCAGCTCTGGAGTATAATACAGGATAAGTAATGTAATGTATGTACACAGTGATTGTACCAGCAGAATAGTGAGCGCAGCTCTGGAGTATAATACAGGATAAGTAATGTAATGTATGTACACAGTGACTGTACCAGCAGAATAGTGAGCGCAGCTCTGGAGTATAATACAGGATAAGTAATGTAATGTATGTACACAGTGACTGCACCAGCAGAATAGTGAGCGCAGCTCTGGAGTATAATACAGGATAAGTAATGTAATGTATGTACACAGTGACTGCACCAGCAGAATAGTGAGCGCAGCTCTGCAGTATAATACAGGATAAGTAATGTAATGTATGCACACAGTGACTGCACCAGCAGAATAGTGAGCGCAGCTCTGGAGTATAATACAGGATAAGTAATGTAATGTATGCACACAGTGACTGCACCAGCAGAATAGTGAGCGCAGCTCTGGAGTATAATACAGGATAAGTAATGTAATGTATGTACACAGTGACTGTACCAGCAGAATAGTGAGCGCAGCTCTGGAGTATAATACAGGATAAGTAATGTAATGTATGTACACAGTGACTGTACCAGCAGAATAGTGAGCGCAGCTCTGGAGTATAATACAGGATAAGTAATGTAATGTATGTACACAGTGACTGCACCAGTAGAATAGTGAGCGCAGCTCTGGAGTATAATACAGGATAAGTAATGTAATGTATGTACACAGTGACTGTACCAGCAGAATAGTGAGCGCAGCTCTGGAGTATAATACAGGATAAGTAATGTAATGTATGTACACAGTGACTGCACCAGCAGAATAGTGAGCGCAGCTCTGGGGTATAATACAGGATAAGTAATGTAATGTATGTACACAGTGACTGTACCAGCAGAATAGTGAGCGCAGCTCTGGAGTATAATACAGGATAAGTAATGTAATGTATGTACACAGTGACTGCACCAGCAGAATAGTGAGCGCAGCTCTGGAGTGTAATACAGGATAAGCAATGTAATGTATGTACACAGTGACTGCACCAGCAGAATAGTGAGCGCAGCTCTGGAGTATAATACAGGATAAGTAATGTAATGTATGTACACAGTGACTGCACCAGCAGAATAGTGAGCGCAGCTCTGGAGTATAATACAGGATAAGTAATGTAATGTATGTACACAGTGACTGCACCAGCAGAATAGTGAGCGCAGCTCTGGAGTGTAATACAGGATAAGTAATGTAATGTATGTACACAGTGACTGCACCAGCAGAATAGTGAGCGCAGCTCTGGAGTATAATACAGCCATGTAAGGAAGGATTGGTATAGGAAAAGTAATGCAGGTGTGATTTTTTTTTTCAGCCACATGATTCTTTGCACTAGGTAAGTCTATGCTCTTCCTTGTACATGTAATGCTGGAGTCTCTCATTTCCATTGAGTTGGTAAGTTCTATCATCTGGCTACTTACTCGCAGATAAAGGATCCCTGGGGAATGGCCTGCAGCGCTCTCACTCCCCAGCCCATCTTAGCTGTACGGTAAAGCTGCAGCCGGACCCTGAGAAAGACATGTCAGGTAAGTCACATCACTGTCACAGAGGGGTTAATGTCCATATATTACTCCGGTAATGAGAAGGACCTCCTGTATATGGGACAGTTACTGCTCTTATAACCTTGCACTGGTTTGCAATCTTACAGTATTGCTGAACGGGGTTATATTTATTGGAGGGATTCATCTTTGTTGGAGCAAATCTTACTTGATGCCGCTCTGCACCACCCTGTTCTTGCACGTCTGCCAGCAGGCACAGGCTTGGTTACATTCAAAGATAAGGGGGGGCTCAATCTTATTAAATTCCTGGAGCAGACGACCATCCTACAGACAAAAACAAAGGGGCACAGGTAAAATAACATGAAGGTAAGAGCAAAAAAGCAATAGAGAAGACCTGAGACCCCCCCCCCCCACACCATACAAATGCTCACCTTATCATACCAGCAGCGGATACTGAGCTGTCCGCACAGGCAGTTACTAGATGAGCAGTCGTCCTGGCAGCTGCAGTTCTGTACATAATAAGGAATAGGGTGAGGGGTGGACAGAGAGACCAGGCAGAGGGCGAGACAGGAAAGGGGCGAGAGCCGTACCTGCAGGTGAGTTATGTTGCGGTCAATACTCATGGCTGACGTTTCACAGTTCTCCGACACGTACTTGTAGTCGTCTGGGGTAAGTTCTTCATCCACTCCGTTCACACATGGAATAGGAACGTTTTCATAACCGTGAGCAATGTCCCTAGAAGGAAAGAAATGGGGGGAGGGGTTGGTACCTCATTGTGACTATCACTCGTACCCCTCCGCCATGTGTCCGCCCCCCCCCCCCCCCTCACCTGCTGATGATCCTCTCCGTACGGACTGCTCTATTGAGGATACCTTGGCGGATCTTCCGATTGAGCTGTAAAGCGTACCAGACATCTGTGTTCTCCAAGGTTAGGTCGCACGGCGTGTCGCCCTCGTTGTTACGAACTTCTGTGTCGGCGCCGCGAGACAGGAACAGGCTGAAGAGAAATGAGATCCATCAGAAATCAAACTCAACATGTCATCTGTGTATATGGACGCATTGCCGAAAATAAGACAGGATCTTATATTATATAAGATAAGATAGGTCATAACTTATTTGCCTTGGATGTCTTATATTTTTTCCATAACAATGCACTCACCAGACCCCCTTACACCCCCAAAAATTTAGAGTTGGCAAGTGCTAATGGTGGATGGGCTCTCGCATACAGATCTGTGTCGCTCCTGGCTCGGGCACCTTGCCGGTACAGCAGCGTTCCACTGCAGCCAAGGGTAGTAGCCGGCTCCCCCTGGTGACCAGAGGCACCACAACATAGACATGCCAGCGGGACTACCCGACCTGTGTGGTGTGAGAAACCAGCACTAGTGATAGTCAACTCAACTCTCTCACTAGTGCCATCTTGTGCAGATAGCTCCCTTAAGGTCAATGTGTGAATCTCTTGGGGGTGCAATTCTTTTTGGGGTGTCTGCTTTCACTGAATCAGGGTCTACTGGATCTGTCCTGCTGTATTCCATTTACTTTTTTACATGTATAGCAGTCTGGACACTTTTTTTTTTGAATAAAATGAAGCTAGGGCTTATTTTCAGAAAAACACAAGTTGTAAACTTTTGGATTTCCCACCCCACTTAGTAAACGTAGACTCAGCACCTAACTCGTCCCAGCAGTTGCTCACACGGTGGATTTTTGCACCAATTTTGAGGCAGGTTCCACTTCAAAATCAGCATCAAAATCCGCCCTGAATCTGCTTGTAATTGTTCTCAATGAGAAGCAGAATGCTAAAAAAACTAAGCACCCTGCTCGATCTTGCAACAGATTGCGGAGCTGCAGAACCCACTTTGCTAATATGACTCAGGCTGAGGGTGAAAATGGTGACGGAAAGGGAAATAGAAGAAGAACCTGAGGCAGAAGTCAACCTCAAATTACTCTTCCAATCACATCCATGAGAACATAACCTTAGAAGGCCAATGTGCATGGACTAATGGGTCCCCAGCCTGTGCACGGAAAGATTTTAGTTTCCAGCTTGCTAGCCCAATGTAAAGAGGTTTCACCTTGGCCTGTTATCTGAATCTTCACCTGTGCTGCTTGTCCAGACCCATTGCTTGGATTACCAGTAAGCACCAACTCTGCCAGATCTGCAGCTCTGACTACACGCCTGCCTGTCCCCTCACGTGTGCCTCTTAACCACTACTCCTAGAGGTCGGTCCCCTGCAGAAAAATCCAGATCCCTGCACAGGGTTTAAAAGCTGTAATCGGTATATGGTATATCCTTTATAGACTAATGGCTCTTACTTTACGCAGTGGATGTAGCCTTCACGAGCAGATATGTGCAATGGCGTATCCCCATGGAAGTTTACTGCATGTAGATCGCACTGTGCGTTCAGTAAAACCTCAGCAATCTCCGCGCTGCCAGTGAAGGATGCCCAGTGTAGGCAGATGTTTTTCTCCTGTCGTGGGGACAATATGCAAAACAGACGTCAAATCAAAGCTGACAGATGGCACGCGATGCAGGAGGAGTAAGAGCCGGGTACTCACATTGTCCTGCAAAGTAACATCTGCCCCCCTAGTCAGCAATGTACGGATCACATCAATGTGCTTGTGCTCCGCAGCCCAGATGATCGGTGTCCAGCCACCGTTATCCTAAGGAACACATCAAGGGTTAAACACAAGGCTTCTGTGATAGATGTGGATATATAAGAGGTTGGCAATCTCACCTGGGCATTCACATTGACCTGGCCTGTAGAAAGCAGGAAACACAACATCTCCAGATTGCCGCTTTTGGCTGCGTGGTGAAGGCAGGTAGAGCCGTCCTCCTCCTGAAACATGGAAATAACCAAGAGAAGCTCAACAGAAAGATCACAATTAGAGATGAGCGAGTACTGTTGGGATCAGCCGATCCGAACAGCACGCTCGCATAGAAATGAATGGACGTAGCCGGCACGCGGGGGGTTAAGTGGCCGGCCGCTCAGGTGCTTCCATTCATTTCTATGGAGCGTGCTGTTCGGATCGGCTGATCCCAACAGTATTCGCTCATCTCTAATCACAATGTCCTTGACTATCGTTCACGTTGTCTGAGAAAAAAAACCATGTGGGGAATTTGTTTTTATCAAAAACAAAACTGTGAAAACAGTGACTCAGGGTCAGAATGGGTCGAGGATTGTGATATTATAATATCGAATACAAAATTCTATTTTATTAATAAAGGTGATTTGGACATTCTCTAGGATGGTAAAATAATCGCAGTCCCCATTATAGAACTCTATGCAGTGCCGGTCCCTCAGTTATTCCTCCTAGAAATTCACTAACTGGGCGTTACTAGTTGGGGGTGTGGCCTTGCGCAATCACTGCCGATTGGTCAAAATCAGACAGTAAAGGGACCTCCCACAACTGATACCGTTTCCTAACTATTCATGAATTTCCAAGAGGAATAATAGAGGAACAACACAGACTTCTAAAAAAAAGATTAAAAAAATGACTCCTCTAAGCCCCCATTGCCGGTGGTGACAGCTGCTGCCTCCTGTTTAATAGATCTAATGTAATGGCACGGTGAGGATCCGTCAATAGGCTGTCGTGTTAATGGATGGCCCCCCACCCTATTTCATTGCGGTGGCTGATGATAACAGCGCCCATTCTCTGCTGGGAAAATGGTGCCTTGACAAAGCTAATAGCTATGGCGGCAGAGGTGAGGAAGGGGTTACACACCTATTTTGCCCTATGACCTAGGCAGAAGCTAACAAACCCCTTGATGTAATTCGGATACCTGATATACTTCTGTAGTGTATGGAGGGGAGACGTTACCTGGTGGTATACACAAGCTCCGCACTGAACCAAGTACTTGGCAACTTCTATATGATTGTTAACAACGGCTTCTAGGAGAGGGGTGCGGAGAACCTTGTCAGTGGCATTGAAGTTGGCACCGGCCTGAGGGGTTAAAAAAAGAAAAACATGGCAGAGTAAATTTTTTTTAAAAAAAGGTACATGGTCCCATGGTAAACAGTGTGGCTGTGGCAGCGGTGCGGCACCTGTACGAGGATATGACACAGCTCCATGCTTCCTCTCTGGGCGGCGGCGTGCAGCGGGCTTCTCTTCAACTGCTGATCGTTCAGGAAATTGGCGTCCTGGTTATCCACTAGTGAGTACAGAAGACGCGGTGTGAGAATAGTGTATAGTAGTCACCCTGTATACAAGGCCCCCTAATTGTGGGGGAGCACAGAACATACTCATAGGCTGACATCACTTCAGACAGCTTAAAGGGATCCTATCGTTAAAATGCTATTTTTTCTCACCAACATGTAGGAATAGCCTTAAGAAAGGCTCCTTCTCCTACCTTTAGATGTCTTCTCCACACCGCCATTTGGTATATAATCCGTTTTTCTTCTGTATGCAAATGAGTTCTCTTGCAGCACTGGGGGCGGGCCCAATGCTGTGAGAGAAATCTCCAGCACTCCCTCCAGCTTCATCTGGAATGGCCTCTTCATGCATCTTCTTCTGCCGCTGGTTTCAAATTTCTACGCATGCGCAGTCAGCTCTGCCATCGGGCCAAGCCGACTGCACATGCCTGCGCTCCATTTTTTATGTAAAAAGCCACAAAAAATGGCCGCCGGCATATGCAGTCGGCTCTGCCCAAGGCCTGATGGCAGAGTGGACAGTGCATGCGTAGAAGTTTGAAGCCAGTGCCGGAAGAAGATGCGTGAAAAGGCCGTTCCAGATGAAGATGGAGGCGGCGCTGGAGAGTTCTCTCGCAGCATTGGAGACTCCCCCAGTGCTGTTTGAGCGCTGAGGACCGCCCCCAGTGCTGCGAGAAAGCTCATTTACATACAGAAGAAAAAAGGATTATATACCGAACGGCGGCGCGGAGAAGACATCTAAAGGTAGGAGAAGAATAACTTTTCTTAAGGCTATTCTATTCTTAAGGATCTAGGGGACGTCTAGTGCGGGTCAGGCACTCACTCAGCATGAGCAGGACTTTCTGCAGTTCCCCAGCCTTGACACTTAGGTAGAGCTGCCTGGAGTTGTAGCGAATCTTCTTTCGGCTTCTTCCTTCTCTCTTTTGCTGGTTTAAGCTGCAAGGATAAGACCATTAAAAACTGTCACAAGCGGTGACAATCGGGCACCAGGACAAAACCAAAAAAAAAAAGTTTCCTACTTGTCAGTCTCTTGGGACATCAAAGCTTTCTGTAGGGCATCGCGGGCGGGACCCTGTGGCAGACCAGCAGCACTGAGAGCCATCCCCGATGGAAGGAGAACTGAGGGCCCTTCAAGACCTCCATTGAGCGCTGGATCATCAAGAAGGGACCGTTTGCCGTCGCCTACGCCGCTCATACGCGCACTGACAGCGAGAAGAGACAGGCTGTAAGAACAATCTGACAAAACTAATACAAGGTACGAGCCAAAAAGAGAGAGAAGGAACTCACCTAGGCTGTGTAGTGTCTGCCCTCCCCGGACCACTACCATCATGCGGAGGTGGGGCAGGTACAGGGATGGGGGTATCGGCTTTTGCTATGGTGATCTGCTCCGCTTCTGTTGCGTCCTCGCCGCAGTGAGGACAGAAAATGACACCATTTAGAGGAGAGACACAGGCCTTGTGGAAGCGATGGTTAATCCTGAAGTCAGGGTGGCACTCCAGGAACGTCCCCTGCAGGGAGGAGAAGAGTTACAAACGATGTCACAGGACCACGCACTGTAATGAACGCCTCCCAATCTGTACTAGAAACACAGACTCATTTATCTGACAGCCAAAAGTCTATGGGGAGAAAGGACTAAGCTACAGACACAGAATTGGGCGTGTTCCTCAAAGACATGGATGAAAGTTAGGAGGCCCCCCAGACACACGACATGGTTGGCTGTTCCTGCTAAAGATGGCAAGTTCTGTACTAAAGTAAGTAGAGGAGACTGAGGTCAATAATGCTCAGAAATATCAGAAGAAACATACAGGACACTACAGAAATGCAAGGAGCAAAAGAGACCAACAGGTGGAGAAAGAAGCATTATTCTTTAAAGGGATCCTATCATTAGAATCCCTTTTTTTCGACCTAACATAGAGGAATAGCCTTAAGAAAGACTATTCTTCTCCTACCTTTAGATGTCTTCTCCACGCCGCTGATCAGTATAAATCCCGGTTTTCTTCAGTATGCAAATGAGTTCTCTCGCAGCACTGGGGGCATCCCCAATGCTGCGAGAGAACTCTTCACCAACGCCTCTGACTTCTTCAGGAAAGGCCTCTCCCTGTATCTTCTTCTGTCCTGGGTTTCAATCTTCTAGGCCTTGGGCAGAGCTGACTGCACACGCCCAGGCCGCAAGAAAATGGCTGCTTTACACAGTAAGCGGCCACTTTCTTGTGCCTTGAGCAGAGCCGACTACGCATGCCCGGGCCACAAGAAAGTGGCCGCTTACAACGGCTTACTGTGTAAAGCAGCCATTTTCTTGCGGCCTGGGCACGTGCAGTCAACTCTGCCCAAGGCCTAGAAGATTGAAACTCAGGACAGAAGAAGATACAGGGAGAGGCCGTTCCTGAAGAAGATACAGGCGTCACTGGAGATTTCTCTTGCAGCATTGGGGACGCCCCCAGTGCTGCAAGAGAACTCATTTGCATACTGAAGAAAACCGGGATTTCTACTGAACGGCACCACAGAAGACATTGAAAGGTAGGAGACAAATAGACTTTCTTAAGGCTATTCCGATGTGTTGGGGAGAAAAAAAAAAAAAGGGTATCCAATGATAGGATCCCTTTAAGAGGACATATTACACAGTTCCTTATAGTAGGGCTGGGCTACCAAAATCGGGATTATTCGGGTATATTAGCTTGATGATGATTAATGGTGAATATTTAGGATATGCCCCTTTTAACAGTATGTATATTGTGTTGGGCGAACCAGGGCTACTATTATACCCTGGGCGTCTCTACAGGGGAGGTGATCAAGAGTAGAAATAATGATGGCGGCCGCCCGGACCGATCGGAGGCATTAACTCTTCCGGCAACTCAGTCAAAGCTGACCAAGGCGCCATTTTCAAGGCGGCACGTGGGCGCTGCCATTTTCTTGGTGATCGCCGACACCCAGAGTAAGCTCCGGGGCCGTCATCACGTTACTATGACAGCCGGGCTCCTTGGCTTGTCATTACATTGCTTCTATTGCAGGCTATACTACATAGCTTGCAATAGAAGTGCTGGTATTTTGCAATGCATTGCATTAGTGATCAGACCCCCTGGGGTTCAAGACCACTAGGGGGTCTAATAAGTGCAAAAAAAAAAAAAAAAAAATATATATATATATATATATATATATATATAATATATATATATATATATATATATATATATATATTTTTTTTTTTTTTAAAGTATTAAAAATTCAAATCACCCCCCTTTCCCTAGAACACATATAAAAGTAGTTAAATACTGTGAAACACATACATGTTAGGTCTCCCTGTGTCCGAAATCGCCCGCTCTACAAATCTATAAAAATATTTTTCCTGTTCAGTAAACGCCGTAGCGGGAAAAAATAGTCAAAAGTGCCAAACCGCCGTTTTTTTTCACTGTTTTGATTCTGATAAAAATTTGAATAAAAAGTGATCAAAGCAAAAGCAATTCCCCAAAATGGTAGAACCTAAAAGTACACCCGGTCCCGCAAGAAAAGACGCCCTATGCATCCCCGTACACAGAAGTATAAGAAAGTTACGGCTGTTGGAATATGGCGACTTTTAGAAAAAATTTTTTAACACAGTTTTGGATTTTTTTTTTTTTAAGGGGTTAAAATGTAAATAAGACCATAGAAATTTGGTATCCCTGGAATCGTACCAAAACACAGAATACAGGGGACAGGTCATTGTTGCTGCACAGTGAATGCCGTAAAACCAAAGCCCATAAGAATGTTGCAGAAATGCATTTTTTCTTCAAATCTACCCCATTCTGAATTATTTTCCTGCTTCCCAGTACATTATACAGAATAATTAATGGCGGCATCATGAAGAAAAAATTGTCCCGCAAAAATTAAGACCTCATATGGCTCTGGGAGCGGAGAAATAAAGGAGGGGAGTCAAAACCGAAAAACAAAAAATCAAGAAGGGAAGGGTTAAAAGCTCAACACTATTGTGATAACCAGACTGAAATAACAGACGCACAAAATCACTTTGGTAATCCGGACTGACAGTCGGTTTGGGTTATTTGTTGAGTAATTGGCCAGCCTTAGTCACTTGTAAAGGTAGTGACCGCTTAAAGGGATTATACAGGATTAGAAAACATGGCTACTCACTTTAAGAAAGAGCTCCACTTCCTCTTCTCAGCGAATGACATCAGATCCGCCGGTCACACGGCCATGCTGCAGCTCAGTCCCAATCATTTGGATGGGAGCGAGATGCAGCATGATCATGTGATCAACAGATATGATGTCACTGCCTAAAAAGAGGAAGTGGAATTCTTTCTGAAAGAAAGCAACCAGGTTTTTTCAATTGTGGATAATCCCTTTAAGACTGTTACTGAGAGCTACTCACACTGGTGCAGAAATATCCACATCCGGGGCAGCAGTGATGTTTGACCATTCTGGCGCGGTGGCTTTCACAAAGGACCATGAGAGGGACTCTGCTGGAAGGACGCATGGTCTCTCGCTTGGTGATGGGGGCATTGCATCCACTCAGCTAAAACACAAAGGATGGAAATTTAGGTCCAAAACTTCCGAAAGTCAAATTAGAAACATAGCAGTAAGCTGATAATGTGCAGATTCGGCAGCATGGCGTTCTCCTCTCACCTCTCCGTCTACGCTCTCAGTGGCCATACACATGTTATTGGCTTGCTCGCAGACTCTCTCCACGCTGGGCGCCTCCATACGACAGCTGCACAGGGGAAGCTCCTCAAAGCGCTCGGTGTCCATGGAGCTGGACTCATTGCACACGCCTGTAAATAAACCCGGGACGTCAGCCTAGTAAGTAAATACAGACAGGCGTGTAGGCATAGCACAGGGAGCAGAGGCAAACAGCAGCCACGGGGTCTTTAGTGAGGAAGAAGCACAGGGACTGGCTGGAGCACATCGTGTCAGTAGAGTATTAGGTGAGGGCACAATGCCGGCATGCACAGCACACACTAGTGGGTGACAAGTTACCTGTGTGATTGGGAGACAGAGTCCCCTCACTGGGCAGATCCAGGGATCCCAGAGGCACCTCTGTATACTCACTGTGTGATCCCCCTACAGTACTAGCAGCTACAAGAGGAGGGTATAATGTAAGGCGACAGCTCTATGCCTACCATGACAATATATATATATATCTACCCACCCCTGACACCCCCATCCTCTCACCTGTTCCAGGTTTTTCCCTCTCTCGCCTCTTCCTTTTCCTTGTCGGTTTTAGCCAAGCCTTGTCCATCTTCCATTTCTTTTTGCCTTTCCTTTTGAGGCTGCTGGAGCTCTGGAGGAGCAGAACAATTCAGTACCGGCCGCTGGGACAGAGAACGTATTACATATGTCTACAGCGACCGGATCGACTTACTCTCTCTGACTGGTTTCCAGATCCTTCTTCCTCCTCCTCCTCTTCCTCCTCCTATGAGAAGAAAGCAGTTAAGTTTCGAGACAGTGGCTTCCTCTGCCAGGATCTGACTTGCCCTCTATTTACCTTGCTGTCGCTATCTCCTTGGTCCTCCATAGACATGCTATCATAGAAGAGGCTGAACTCTGTGCCAACATCTGGCTCCCAGTCCTCGCCCTCCATGCCGTCAGGGTCCCGAGAAGATCCTGGAGCAGGGGAGGAGGGCACTGAAGGGTGCTAAAGAGGGAAGAAACATTACAAATATCATGCATCGGGGGGCTCCTTTAGTTTTATTAATCCAAGTAGGTGCAAAATTCTGCTCAGTTGCATCCATTATGGGTGGCTGGGTCATGTGATCACTAGAGATGAGCGAGTACTGTTCGGATCAGCCGATCCGAACAGCACGCACGCATTGAAATGAATGGAAGCACCTGGTACTTCCGCTTTGACGCCGGCCGGCCGCTTAACCCTCCGCGTGCCGGCTACGTCCATTCATTTCAATGCGTGCGTGCTGTTCGGATCGGCAGATCCGAACAGTACTCGCTCATCTCTAGTGATCACCAGTATGACCATCAGTCCAGAGCTTGCTGTCCTGTGCAGACAAGATGGCAGGCTCTTGTGTGTGGGTGACATCCTGTGAACTACAGCATTACATCATCTATCATCCCTCCCTTCCAATTCTACCACCCTGTTTAGAAAGAGGAGAGTGCAGTGATATAGTAGGCGAGTGCATATTAGGATCATCTGAAATGATAAGACGTCCCTGAATCAAAAAGCCTGTCTACATCAACTGTGAGTACTATGTGCAGAATCTCCAGTGTATTCTACGAGATGCAGCTTCACTCTGCTTTCCTTAGAGCGAATTGGAAGAAAGTTATCAAAAGAAAAATGCAAGAAAATTGGTAAATATGGCATTTTATGCCTACTGTTCTAACACTCAGGTAAGATTGACCTCATTTCACATTCTGCCACTTCTCACGTACATGAGGATACCCAACGTGTGTGCTTTACTTACTGTATGGGCACGGGCCAAGGCCTGGCACATAGGGAGGCAATTTTGCCTTTCCTAGGTCACAAATATAACAATTGATTTTCTAGCCCCTGGAGCGCCAAATTAACGGTCAGCCCACGAATCCCATCGCTTACAAAAGAAGACACCACATTCAATAAGTGGATTTGCATCTTCTTAAGAGTATCCAGATTTTTTTGTGAAATGTGGTTGAAAAATATTCCCAAAAAAATTCCGCTCCCCAATGTATTCCTCTACAGCAGTGGTGCCCAATATGTCGATCGTGATCTACTGGTCGATCGCAAAGGAAGTATGGGTCGATTGCGTGACATTTTTTTTTAAATTTTACTTTTTTTTTTTTTTGTTTGAACCAGCGCAGGAGAGCTGTCTAAATAGGGCCACACTGGCAAGTAGTAACAGTACAAGGGGTTCCCTTTGTGTAGCAGGGGCTGCATTATTTCCAATGCTATTTTACTGCTAGTGGGAAAATGTCACTGTGTGCTGGATCACTATGCGTTCCTGCACCTTCACCATCCTCAGGTAGAATGTCCCCTGAAGATGAATCTGAAGTGACACTTCTATTGTCACTGTCTAAATAAAAATCACACTCGCATGTCCCCTTCGAGTATGGTGTGGTACTTCTGCTCTGGTGTCTTCCTGAGTTCTGCTGACTGGCCTCAGTGATCACGTGGCCAATTAATGGACTCAAGAAGAGACCTGCAATGTCTAAGACGACCAGACCGTACTTGGAGGCAACGGAGAACAGTGTAAAGGCAAGTATGGATTTATTTTTCACTGCCCACAGACGCCCATTTTTGCCTGTACATCCCTTTTAAGGAGTAAAACACGGCGAATCCAATTTCAATATTTTTTCTCCCAATGCTCAACTTTCACTAACCTCAGAGTCCTTTGACATGGCAGCGAGTGTATTAGAGTTATGTAAGGTGCTAGGTCTTCTCTGTGTAGAATCTGAGGGAGAGAGAAAAAAGGAGACGCCCTAATTAGAATATGGGTACCGCTTATGTCAGTATTGGGAGCATCCATGGTCAGGTCAGTATTGGGAGCATCCATGCAGGGATCACCCTGTAGTGTGTAGCAGTTGCTTCTTTTAGACTGTGTTTATGTAGCAGAGGTGAGAATGTGGCCGGGTGGTAATGAATACTGCTGATGTGGCTCAGTTTGATTTGGGCTGCTCTACCCCCTCTATAGTCACGGCTATACCATACCTGGGCTGTGTCTGCTCCCCATTTCGGAGTCTTTCCTCATACTCGGTTTCCCCTGATCTGTATAGTACAGTCCATCTGCTGAGATCTAGAACAAATTGATAAACAGATCAGATATCCCGCACCTCCGGGACATGAAATCGATGGCGGGGTACACTTACATTGCCAGCACGTGGGATGGTTTTTCTTGCTCTGTGCACTTTATCTGATCCGTCTCGGTTAATATTCAGCAATCTCATGGCCAGGGTCTGTGTGGTGTGCGGCATCTTACCAGCCCCTGTAAGAGTCATCTTGGCTCTGCTGGAGACCGGTGAAGAGGTCAGAGATGGAGGCGTAGGGAGGGACTTGGACGCATGACCTGTTAGGTAGAAGAAACAGAAGGTATCACCATTGCTGGGTGCCGTCTTACCACCCATACCGGGCAGGGGGTGGTAGACTATGCTGGAGGGTATTACCTGTCAGACCTCGAACAGGAGGGGAAAAGTTCAGGTTCTCCTTCTCTGTCTCCACTGTGTCATCCTCTTCGGTGGTCAGGCCTCCCCCCAGAGACACTTCCTGGGTCACTTCAGTATTAGCCTCACCTAAACACAAAAAGGAGCACATGGTTCAGTCCATGTATATGGAGAATCTTTATTTGCCTGCAGCACAGCTCTGTACATGGTAGTGCAACTGCATCCCATTCAAATGAATGGAACAAAGCTAGGTGTAATACCAAATGGCGCCACTGCAGAATAGATGGCGCTGTGTCTGGTAATAAAAATGATTTGCCACTCGTGTAAGCGCCTCAGCCTCCCCAAAGAGCTTATTGGTGGGAGGGACTAAGTCAGGACCTCCCACCACTCCTTGGAGAGCTAGACACTCACTTCTATAGCCTGCGCTGACACATTGTCACAAACTATCAGGCATATAGGGATATATGATATAGGGATATATGATATAGGGATATATGATATAGGGATCACAATGTACATGAATTCCTATCAGTATGTCTTTGTAGAATGGAAGGAAATCCATGCAAACACGGGGAGAACATACAAACTCCTTGCAGATGTTGTTCCTGGTGGGATTCGAACCCAGGACTCCAGCGATGCAAGGCTAACCACTGAGCCACCGTGTTTCCCCAGGCAGGACAGGTTTGTGGTGCTGATGTGTTTACCCGTAACTTAAACTTACCCCTGCTGGTACTAGAAGACAATCCCATGGCGTCTTTCTCATGGGGGGTCTCCCTCTCCGATTCCCTTGCGGGCAGGGCCTGGATGAAGAACAATATTTGTTAGGGCAATGATCACACAGAAAATGGTACAGGGTGGTCTCAGCTCTTACACCTGCACTGATCACTAGGATAGAAGGACCCTAAATGTAAAGACCTCCAACACTTATGGGGATAGGACGTGGAGGTGCAGCCATTACCTGGGCCCAACAATGCAAATGTGTGGTGTTGTAAAAATAAAGCGTCACTTAAATGAGTTTTTTTTCCAGGTTACAAGAATATTGATGAGCCTTCTTTAGCATAGGTCCACAGTACCAGATCAGCGGGGGTCCCACACAAGGACTCCAGGGTGACCCTGACAATCTCAATGTTCTCATATAGGGAGGGCTCGCCCTATGAGATAACAGAGGCCACGTCAGGGTACTTAGACAGGACATAAACAGTCTTAAAGTGGGGTTCTTAGACAAAGATACTGAGGAGGAATCCTTAATATAGGCCATCAATATCAGACAGGTGGAGGTGCCCCCAAGATCAGCTGGTTGAAGAGACATCATCCTTCTGGTCTAAGGCCACACAGGAATAGTCCCCGGTGGGATTTTCATAAGGGACATTCCTGTGGCAGAAACTAGCCAAACTCTGTGCAGCCGGCCCGACTGTGCACTGCAGAGGAAGAGGTCAGGGCTGAGCCTGCAGCAATAACTGAGGTGAGGCGCGTACAAACCTGCAGTGCACGGCCCCATGGGCACGACGGAGTGTGGCGCCGATGCTGTACCCTAGCAGCTCCTTATACGGCCATGTCATATAGGAACTTACCAGAAAAACGAATAACACAAGGCACTCAATGCTATGCCTTCTGCTCAAAACAAAAATCGGCACCACCTAGCCGGGACACTCAGTCGTGTGAAAGTGACCTTGTGATGCAGAATTTAGATGCAATAGGGCACATTTATCCATCCAAGTCTGACACTTTTCTGTCTACATTTGTGACACAATTTATAGTGCGCAGCATTTACAATGTATGTATGAACACTGTGCACCAGAAGGGGCGTGGCTGAGAAAAGAATGGGCGTGGCTGAGAAAAGAAGGGGCGTGGTTTAAAAGCATCTAACGTTACGACACATTGTGCAAAGCAGACCAAGTGTAAAATATATATATATATCTCCAGCCCCGAGGCACAGAACGGGAAAGCTGACTCAGGGCACTGTCGGCTTTCTAGCGGTACATAAAACCGCATGTGTCCGAGGACATGAAAGATCTTCCTTGTTGTCAGTGAACCTGCACTAATACATTGTAGCAAAATAATCAGAACAGGAGACAGGTTTGTGCTGCACCAGCTAAGAGCATTGCTGGATTGTAACAAACCCTCAGCTGTGAAAGTCCCGTCAAGTGAGAGACCTCCGGGCATAAACAAGAAGGATCCCCGTCACTGACAGCAGATTACATAGACTTCCATACAGCAGTGTCTCCAACGTTGTAAGAACTACAACTCCCAGCTGTAAGCTTGTATAACACTCAATATGCTGGGCAGCTGTCAGGGCATGCTGGGGGGTGTAGTTCTTTATGGTAACAGCTGAGCATCTGTTAGAGCATGTTGGGCATTGTAGTTCTTTACCAGCTGGGCATCTGTCAGGGCATGCTGGGGGGTGTAGTTTCACAACTAGTGGGCATCTGTCATGGCATACTGGGGGTTGTAGTTCTGCAACAGTCAGGCTCTGTCAGAGCATGCTGGGAGTTGTAGTTCTGCAACAGTGAGGCTCTGTCAGGGCATGCTGGGAGTTGTAGTTCTGCAACAGCTGTCAGGGCTTACTGGGGGTTGTAGTTCTGCAACAGTCAGGCTCTGTCAGGGCATGCTGGGAGTTGTAGTTCTGTAACAGTCAGGCTCTGTCAGGGCTTGCTGGGAGTTGTAGTTCTGTAACAGTCAGGCTCTGTCAGGGCATGCTGGGAGTTGTAGTTCTGCAACAGTCAGGCTCTGTCAGGGCTTGCTGGGAGTTATAGTTCTGCAACAGCTGTCAGGGCTTACTGGGGGTTGTAGTTCTGCAACAGTCAGGCTCTGTCAGGGCATGCTGGGAGTTGTAGTTCTGCAACAGTCAGGCTCTGTCAGGGCTTGCTGGGAGTTGTAGTTCTGCAACAGTCAGGCTCTGTCAGGGCTTGCTGGGAGTTGTAGTTCTGCAACAGTCAGGCTCTGTCAGGGCTTGCTGGGAGTTGTAGTTCTGCAACAGTCAGGCTCTGTCAGGGCTTGCTGGGAGTTGTAGTTCTGCAACAGTCAGGCTCTGTCAGGGCTTGCTGGGAGTTGTAGTTCTGCAACAGTCAGGCTCTGTCAGGGCATGCTGGGAGTTGTAGTTCCCCAGCCCCTAGACAGGAGCTCCCTGCTATACCTCCCATCAGTGCAGACACAGGGGCTCCCCAATACTCAGGGGACCTCCAATCTAACTCCAGCTCTTGTGGAACTACAACTCTCAGCACCCCCACGTGCGCTCATACTGGGCCTTGTAGTCCCACAACAGAGGGCGATGCCCCCAGCCCGGTCCTGCCATGTCCCCGCAGCCCCATCCTCACCTGTTGCTCCCTCACCTCTCTTTGTCTCACACACTCCCCTCACTCTCTCCCAGCCCCTCCCGGCCGCCCGCACTCCCCTCATCCCGCTCCGGCCCCAGTTCCGCTCCTGTCCGCCCGACCCGGCTCCCCCATTCTTCCCCCCTTTTACTCCTCACTCTCTCTCCCGCCGCCTCCATCGCTCCTCAGCACACACCACTTCCTGTCTGGCCACTGACCTCACGTCCGGCTCTCCTCACAGCTGATTGGTCGGGTTCAGTTCCAGAGGGTGGGTCCTAATACTACAAACCCATCGACTCTTTGATTGGTTCTTCCGTTACCATGGAGAAATACGTTCACTCAGCTTTATTCCGATTGGACAACGCTTTCCCCGTAGCCTTTATTGTAAACATTTTGCGTGTCAGGCGTCACGTGACCGCCAGCGGATTGGTTTAAAACACACCCAAGCCTCGATGTCACACGCGGGTCCGTTCTCTTAAAAGGGCAATGCCATTTCTGACAACCCATTGGGACATGGCAGCCATTTTTTAACCCCTTAAGGGCCAGAATATTTTTTTTTTGTTTGCTCCTTTACCTTTCAACAGTCACTATTTTTTATTTTTCTGTCAATGTCAGCGTCTTGTGTTTCGTCATTTTTGGAATTATTAGCGATTCTGCCATTGCGCTCCAGCCATCCATCTAAAAAATTCCTTTGCAATTTTTTTTCTAACGGGTCACATTGAAGTCTTGACAATTTTTACGTTAAAACCTGTAATCATTTGACGTATTTACCTTATAACGTGGAGAACTGGATTCTAAATTGGTCATAATAATTAGTGATGAGCGAGTAGTATTCGATCGAATACCTCCTCGCCATAGGTATGCGTGTAAGCGGCCGAACACCAAGGGGTTAAACGCATAGAATAGTTGATGTGCTTAACCCCTTGGTGTTCAGCCGCTTACACGCATACCTATAGCGGGGAGGTATTCGATCAAATACTACTCGCACATCTCTAACAATAATAGATTCGTCATGGCTTCCACTGTCATATGTGGTTTCCACCTGGGCACCGCCTTCTTTATAGATTCCATAAAACCGCCACTGTCATGTTATACGACTATGGCTGTGTCTGCTATGAATTCTTTGTCAACAAAAAGTAATGTCGGATCACATTAATAAGTTTTTAATCCAACCCCCCCCCCCTCTTGTGCTTGGTGCATATAATATTGCACATATTGATGGTCCTAATACTTATGGTACTCCTGCCCCAGTAAGTGGAAAGGTGTCATCATTATAAGATTGCAGGACAACTCTTTGCACCCTAGCCAAGTCGCTGTTTGCAGGGGCCGTAGTCCTTGTTTGTGCTCCTCTGCAATGTTTACCTTGGTCCGTCTACCCGCACGGCCTCTATTTAGCAGTAGCATTTGCTTTAAGGAAATGAAACGGCATTGCCTTGCACTGTTGCTATTATATGTACAACCAGCAGTTAAAGAAAAGGTAGCGCTGCGGCCTCTTTGAAAGGCTCCCAAAAATCCCACATTGTTGCAAATGTACAAAAATTCTAGGTGAACGCGTTCTGAAAACACAGCGTATATGGTGTGAGGGTATAATACATAATTCTGAAATTCTTGGCCAACTATCTGTTGTGTATGGGGGTGTCCTGACTGCCAGCGGGCTGGGTGAGCTGCATTAGACCATGCTAAGACTGGTGTATAGAAAACCTCCTGTGCCAGCAGAGGCGTGAGCCTGATGTACAAGGAGACGTTATAAATGAAGCTCATCCCCGCTAGGCCGTTCGTCTGCACTGAAATCAACATGGGCTCATAGTTGGCGTTCATTTAAGGCAACTTTTATGCCAGATTTATAGCCAATATATTGTTCAGCGACACTATGACAATAAGGCATGATGGTGATAAGGAGACTGCAGCCCCTTAATCTCTAAATGTGTGTGTGTGTGTGTGGGGGGTTCTAGCACTCAACAATCCTAGTGGTAATCTTGACTACTATTAGTCTTATGGAGGAAGCGTTAGTTTGAGACCTGACATCCGTAATCTGAACAGTCTAGTTATTGGTGCGGCTGGGCACCAAACCTGGGAAACCATCGTGGACCACTGGAATTAGGAGGGAGAGGCAGTGGACCATTGTAATGTGATGGCAAGGTAGAAGGGGGCTCACTGGAATTAGGGGGAGAGGCAGTGGACTATTGTAATGTGATGGAGAGGGTGACAGGGGGCTCACTGGAATTAGGAAGGGGGTAGGCAGTGGACTATTGTAATCTGATGGAGAGGGTGACAGGGGGCTCACTGGAATTAGGAAGGGGGTAGGCAGTGGACTATTGTAATCTGATGATGGGGTAGACGGGGGCCCACTGTGACTCTGGGCCTGCATATATCTGCAGCCAGCCCATCGCAAACAGTCTCCATTTAATCAGCACATTATAATGTTAAACAGCAGCACAGAGTATTTAATCTCTCAGTAATGTCCACAACGCCATGATCACTTTCATTTAATTTAAAACACACGTATTTTTCTTGCACATCAATAAAAAGAAGGTCTGAAAGACAAGGACAAATTCTTCATAAAACAGGTCACATCTTCTAAAAATTCTGTATTGCTACAGCAGAAACCAGGAAGAAGACAAGGACAAGTACAGGTTATCGGTGTGGTTATAAAACAGACGAGTCCAAATCTTCAACATCTTCATATTCTAAGGTCTAGGGCTCATATTACTTGCTAAAGTGAAGTCTGTAAACTACAGTAGTCAACAAAGCTAAAAAAACAGGTCACAACGTCTATAAAAAGGAAGTACAACTGGCTTTGTATTAGTGCAAATTAGTCAAAAACCAATGTAAAGCTCAAAATATCCCATTTTGCTCAGGTCCTTGAGCCTAGCCCATCATTATATTCATATCAGGTAACCCAGAATCCAGGGGATTGTGTGCAGAAATATTCATCTCCACCACGCCGGCCTCCAGGACGTTCTGTGCGGTGGTCTTCCCATGCTGCTCCTTGAGGTGGCGTCTTATGGCCGGCTTGTGGGCAAATCTTACATCACAGTATGAACAGCGGTACGGCCTCTCGCCACTGTGCAGGTTTAAGTGGTCATGAAGAGTAGATTTTTGAGTAAAGCATTTACCGCAGATACTGCAGGAGTGGGACTTGACGCCCCTGTGTACATTCATGTGTCGATTAAGGTTACTGCTGTGGTTGAACTGCTTCCCGCAACGTGGACACATGAAGACAAAGTGTTGTGCCCGCATGTGAAAGACAAGTTTCTCCACTCCTTGAAAAGTTTCTTCACATTTAGTGCACCTCAACAAACGTCTGTTGCCAAACCTGGCATCACCGATGACCATGGTGCTGAGAGATGAGGAGCCTCCCGGGCCACCAAGAGAACCTTTAGAACTTCCATCAATCAAAACACTACTTTGGCAGCCTCCAATCCCTCCATCCAGTACCTCCTCCTCTTCTTCATGATAGCTGCTGGGTATAATTAGCACTCCTTCCCCGCCTTCCACCTCATCACTGTAGATGGCCTTCATGACTCCTTGTTGGGCAGCTCCATCCACACTTTCTCCTTCTACTGTAGAATTGACCAAAGCCTCCTCCGGTTGTGACAATGAATTATTCTCTTCTCTTCCTTTCCGCCAAGATCGACCTCCCTTACTTCCTGCACCACCACTCACGCCGGCTTCCACTTTGACGATACAAATATCCGCAGGCGATTCCTCTTCCTCCTCTTCATCGTCTTCCTCTTCTTCCGCCATCATCAACATCTCCTCCTCGCTCTCGTCTGCTTTCATAGGCTTGGAGTTCTCAGCTGGATGAATGGGACGCATTTTACTTGTGGTGGTGGTTGATGTGGCACCACGAGATGGCATGCCTTTTGGGTCCCTCACACCAATCTGTGGATCGATAAACTGCGTCAGGGCTTGACGGCACTTTTCAACAATGTGTTCCATCTGCAAATAGCTGGCCGCTGTAAGGTAGTTCACAATATCCCTGACGGAGAATTCAAGAAGTCCAGTGTAACAAGATAGTAGTAGATCTGAAACCACCCGTGGTCCATGCATGAGTGAAACTTGGAGCTCAGAACCAGGATTGAGAAGGAACTGGTCTCTAAGGAAAGGGGAACAGGCGGCAAGCACCACACGATGCCCTCGGAACTTGAGCCCATCGGCAAGAACAGTTACATCGCAGAAGCGTTCCTCCGCTCTCAGCTGGTTCATGCTACGTAGTGTGGCTGCTTCATGGCCAGGGAGCTGGAAGCGAAGGAAATCAGAGGAGGTTGTCATCTTTGATAAGAACGGTGGACAGACAAAGCTTGGACCTCAGGGTGATGTTCTTCTGCTTTAGTCAAAACGTCTTGATCTCAAGTATTTGTGGGTTTTCAGATGATTGTAGCTTGAAATATTGGAAAAGTTACTGGAAGGTCAGAAGTAAAATGTAAATCTTTAATTCACCCAGTTCTAATGATTTCCTTCTTCTGGATCAGACATATCAGCTTTACCTGTAGAGAAGAATAAGCATGGTGAAGAGAAGTTCAGGTATTATTGCTCCTCAAGATAAAACTGAAGATGTTGGCAGGACAAGCACTGAGGATCTGGAGCACATGGCACCGTGCTAACTCACATTGCCATAAGCTTCAGGCAGCAGTCGGCCGAAGGCTAGTTTGTAGAACAGCTATTCTTCCCAAACCCTGCCACAGTCATACACGCTTGGTTCAGCCAGGGGGTGCAGTGACACCGGGGCCCAGGAGCCTTAGAGGGTCCATAAGCACTGGCATCAGTATTGCAGCTTCCATATTGCCCATAAGCCAAGGAGACCCACAGATTGCCCCAACCATACTAAGGCGGATTAAACTCCTTAGCACCCATAACCATCACTATCAAGAATTCGCTGAGGGATAAGGTAGGGGGCCCCGGACACAAGATTGCACCGGGGCCCACAAGACTGGGTTCAGCTGAGAGTGTATGTGCTCTGATTGGGGAAAGGGGATTAATCTGCCTAATCAGTGAAACCCCCCCCCCCATTAAAAAGGAACACTGTGACCACCCAACATGACATTGTAAGAACTTGCCCAGCGCCTGTCTTTACATATACATGGGTGCTCAGATCGGTCCCGTGTTTTTGTTCAGTCACGAGACAGACTCATCTACACCGTAGTCATGTCATCCAAAACGTCCAATCCTTTCTCCAACACATGCCATCAGATGGTCGATTACCAAGGGGTTAAACGCATCAAATTTTTACTTATATTAACCCCTTGGTAATCGACCGATTGCACCTATAAGTACCGTATGCAGGGGAGGTATTTGATCGAATACTACTCGCTCATCTCTAGTGGTCAGATGTTTCGGGAATCCTTTCTGATCAGTGACTGGGCCTGAGCTGCGGTACTAGACTTAGGCCCTAGTGTATTGGACAAATTGCTGTTCCTGTTTAAACAATTGAGGGGTGTCAGGAGCACCATGCCGTCCTTACTGTGTTGATGGGTGGAGGTCCCAGAGATCAGACCGTCAACAAAAATATACCGATGGCTTCTTGTAAGGATATGATCACATTGACAAAGGGAGGTATATTGTATGGATTGCATTGGAATCTGATATCGCTGCTAGCGTAACCCTCACTAAAGAAGGGGGGGGGGGAGGCAGGAAATCAGGCCTACAATTTTGGGGTGAAGAAAATTTTTCTTATTTGCAGTCCAAAAAATTGCAGGCACATGAAAAGCAAGTAGATGTATGGGGAGATAAAATGACCTAAAATGGCAGACACTGGATGATAGACCTATAGGATCTGGCCTGGTTTCATCCCTGGGGTTATGTGAGCACAACCATCTCCTCGAGCCCAGGTTTCTCCAACCCCTCCATCTGGTGAGATCCTGGGGGTCTGGGGCTGATTCCCATCAGGTAACCTGGGCGTCAGACAACGCTGGATACATCAATCATTTTCAACCAAATCACTTAGGGTAATATTAACTCCCCAGACAACCCCTTTAAGTGTTCCAATCCCTAAAGACTAATATTAATTATAAAATTGTTATCGCACATGGCTATATCGCAATCCAACGGCGAATAATATCACTGTGGGACTAATGGGGAGCATAAAAGTTAGAATAAGAGATGATAAGAAGTAATATCTATCCCCCCACCAAGACACATTGGGGCACAGCCTCCGGCTAGGAGTATACAGTGACTTTGGTCATGACTCCTGTTGCTCTACCAATGACTGCATGTTGCCCTGCGATTCCATATTAATGTAAGTCAATGGGGGTCTCATTGTGACGCCGGACGTGCGGAGACTAGGGATTCTAGTCACAAAAAAACCCATCCAGCAGTGGTAGAACTTCTTATAACTGGAAGTCCCAGTCACGATGCGACTCCATTCACTTGTAGAGATGAGCGAACAGTAAAATATTTGATATTAATTTCGAATAGCCGCTCAATATTCCACCATTCGAACGAATATCGAACCCCATTATAGTCTATGGGGAATAAATACTCGTTTAGGGGGAAACCACTGTTCGACTCAGGAGAGTCACCAAGTCCACTGACACTCCAGGAAATGATGCCAACACCTCTGCAATGCAACTGGGACAGCAGGGGAAGCATGTCTGGGGGCATCTAACAAGCCCAAGTCACTGTATTATGTCGGGATCCCCTGTCAACTTGCGATATGCGGGAGCTGACTTTTTCCCATAGGAATGCATTGACCAGCGTTGATTGGCTGAATGCCATACAGAGAACAGCAATGGGCCAATCAACGCTGGTTCTGCTGGAGGAGGCGGAGTCTAAGATCGGTGCACAACAGTCTCCATTCTGGTCCAATATTAGACTCCACCTCCTCATAGACGAGCCTCTGGCAGAACCAGCGTTGATTGGCCGAATGCTGTACTCTGTATGGCAGTCGGCCAATCAATGCTGGTCAATGCATTCCTATGGGAAAAAGTCAGCTCCCGCATATTGCAAGCTGAAAGGGATCCCGACCAGATTGAGCCCCAAAGAGCTGGGTGAGTAACATTCCCCGCTACATAAAGGTAATCCCTAGCTAACCCTCCTGTACATCTGTCCCTGTCTCACAGTCTCACAGTCACAGTCTAAAATTAACCGAATGTTAAATCCACCATTCGTATAAATTGGAGGTCACCTGAATTAGCCAACCAATTACTTTTTCTGATTTTTTTCCGATGCCTCCGTTGTCGTAGTTCCTGTCCCACTTCCCCTGCGCAGTTATTGGTGAAAAAAAAGCGCCAGGGAAGGTGGGAGGGGACACAAATTTTTAGTGCGTTTGCCTCGTGGTATTCGATTGGAATCAAACACCTTGAATGGCCTGATATTCGATTGAACGGTGTTCGCTCATCTCTATTCACTTGCATTAGCGAAGGTGTCACAAGGCGAAATGGCGATCTTTGGTCGTACAATGGTGGCTAAGGCTTTCAATGAGACTCTTTTCACGTACATGAGTGAGGGGGTCGCAGGGTGACATGGCGATCGCTGGTTGCACAAGAGGAGTTGGGGAACTCGAAGACTTTATATGGTCACAACCAATGGTCAGCACCCCGCGCCAGCCTTCAGCACTCCAACTGTTGTGAAACTACAACTCCCAGCATGCATACAGTTGGCAGGTCGAAGGTTCTTGTCTAGTTTTCCCCCCTAGACAACCAAGTTGGGGCGACTTAATGCATTTTAAAGGGGATAAAAGTGGAATATTGCAAACTGGCAGGGAGCCCACACAAAGTTACCCAAGTGAAATTACATAATAAAAGTATAAGCAGCCGCTATATCTGCAGACTATTGCGCCAGGCACAGCAGTGAAAGGGTTAAGAAGGCTGGCTGACCTCTGATTGGTGCAGGAATTAATAGGACGATCATATGCAAATAATGGAGTTGAGCAATCACCCCCTCCTGCCCAACACCCCAGCACTGCCCTGCTCTGCCCCCCACTTTTATTTAAAGGCACATCACCTGCCCTACCTGCAGCCTGCAGCTCTGCCCTCCTCTTCCTGTTCCTCTTCTTTCTTCCCTGCCACCCCCTCCCCAGCCTTGTGTGTAGCATTTAAAGGGGCACTGCAGCTCTGCAAGCCAGAGGTTAACCCTTGCCTGCTTGCTGTAGTGCTGCCCTGTGCCAGCAGGGGGCAGTGTGTCACTAGGATTAATGCACAATGCCCAGCACCAGCAGCAATGAATGAGAGGATACATATATACAGTCTATCCCTGTGCTGTATGCATGGCATGTGGGCATTATGGTTGGCACCATGCTATTGTCATGGCACTGAGGCTCATTGATTGTACTCATTTATATAGCTCCTACCTATTCCACAGCGCTGTACAGAGATCAGCACTTACATTGGTCCCTGTTCACAATACAAGTCCTCGCACCAGCCACTGTTAGTCTCCATTCACTGTAAAATTCGGCCGTATGATGTCACACGGCTTTATCATATTCACAGGAGCGCGGTAGAGTAGACTGGACGCCATGTTTATGACTATACCCCCTCATGTCATTCTCAGGCCCGGTTCACATAAGCGTTTGGGTTTCCATTCGAGAAATCCGCGTGGTTACCCCCCCCCCCGAACGGAAACCTATACGCATTACAAACCTCACGGACCCTATAGACTATAATGAGGTCCGTGTGGTTTCCGCGAGAACCACGCAGAGAGAACAGTATGGACCTCTTTATAGTTTATAATGCGTATAATGTCCCCGAGCGAACTCCCCGAACGGAAACCTGAACGCTGATGTGAACTAGGCCTTAAATGAGTATTTTGGGGTCCTGTCTATGTGTAATGACGCAGCTTCCCGCTGCCACAAACCTAAAATATATGTTAGGCGCCCGTTCCCATCAAGTTGTGTGTGGGGGGGCTCTTCTACCACCAGGATTTGCTCCCGGAGTTGGAGAAGTCTCCCTTGTTTCTGGGAGCCACTAAGGGTATGTTCAGACCTGCACCCGGTTTCCGTTCAGGGATTCTGTTCCCCATTCTGCTTCAAAATGCGGATACACGGGTAAAACCTTTTCGCTTTTTTATGGCTGGAAACTGGCCGGACCCCATTATAGTCATTGGTTCCGTAGGTAACCACTTTTTAAGCAGATTGGGTTTCCGTTTTTCGGAAACCCGAACACAGGTGTGAACCGAACATCAGATGTTTCAGGATTATTGGCAAGTATGCCAAAGCAGCTGTACAATGTGAGGACCCCAACCATCAGCACCTCATATCTCAGGACCCTTGGCCACGTACAAGTGTGACGTGGGGTATAAGATATTGGGGGTATCTGCAGTATCTCTGATTTTGGGTACCTAGGGAAATCTCGAGTATACACGTAAGTAAATATAATCTATGTGGTCTCCAGCCCGTGGCACATGATGGGGGAAAGCAGCGGGTATGTTGGATTTTTGGGTGAGACCTTGGCCCCTGTAGGACTGAGGACACCCCTTTGGGTGTGTGTCATGTACATTTGTGACATGGATATACAGTATACTAGCCATGTCCTTTTACTTGATGTGCCCATGTCATATATACCGCCAACAGTTACTGCAGGTGTATAGCGACCCTTATTCACACAGTGAAGATTTATTGCATCGGAAGAGGAAAAATATAGTTTTAGGAGGTGAAGAAGTAGCAATGGCCTGAGCCCCGGGTGTCTTACTGGGCCCAAATGCCCCTCTGCCATAAGAGATGACACTCGTATTATAAATGGTGCTTAGTAGGTGGCGGCTAGGGCTGAGCCGATCTTGAGATTTCAGGATCGATTTTAAAATCTGATTTCCGATAATTTTCCAGCCGATCCCGATCGTGTATAGAGTTACGTGGAGTATCCCTTTAAGGAGGTCGCGGGTAGTCAACAGGTCATTGTAGGGAAGCCACAAAGCTTATGTTTGCTTGGGCAAGATGCCCATTGATCTCCTCCATGCCATCCAGTGTTTACAGTAGATAACAGGCTCCATGTGGAAAGCTGGAGGAACCCGTCCGACAACGCCAGACATAAAGCGAGAACATGGAAGTCACTCATCACACACCTCAGAGACACAAGTGCGAGTCAATATGGGATAATCACTTCACAAATAACCAGACGCTTACAATGAAATGACCCCTCATCACAAAATAACCCCATCGGAAGGCGGCCAAGGACATGACGCCCTAAGGGGATGTTCACATCACATTTCATCGCATCTGCTAGAACAAATGGAAATGGATCTCATTCAACGGATCCCTTTAATGGATCTACAATGTGGACGGTCAAAATGTGGTCTGAACATAACCTAAATGTACTATAGTAGTTATATTCTTATACATACAGGCAGTATTATAGTAGTTATATTCTTATACATACAGGCAGTATTATAGTAGTTATATTCTTGTGCATAGGAGTAGTATTATAGCAGTTATATTCTTGTACATAGGAGTAGTATTATAGTAGTTATATTCTTGTACATAGGAGCAGTATTATAGTAGTTATATTCTTGTACATAGGAGCAGTATTATAGTAGTTATATTCTTGTACATAGGAGCAGTATTATAGTAGTTATATTCTTGTACATAGGAGCAGTATTATAGTAGTTATATTCTTGTACATAGGAGGAGTATTATAGTAGTTATATTCTTGTACATAGGAGCAGTATTATAGTAGTTATATTCTTGTACATAAGAGGTAGTATTATAGTAGTTATTTTCTTGTACATAAGAGGTAGTATTATAGTAGTTATATTCTTGTACATAGGAGCAGTATTATAGTAGTTATATTCTTGTACATAGGAGGTAGTATTATAGTAGTTATATTCTTGTACATAAGAGGTAGTATTATAGTAGTTATATTCTTGTACATAGGAGAAGTATTATAGTAGTTATATTCTTGTACATAGGAGTAGTATTATAGTAGTTATATTCTTGTACATAGGAGGTAGTATTATAGTAGTTATATTCTTGTACATAGGAGTAGTATTATAGTAGTTATATTCTTGTACATAGGAGGTAGTATTATAGTAGTTATATTCTTGTACATAGGAGCAGTATTATAGTAGTTATATTCTTGTACAAAAGAGGTAGTATTATAGTAGTTATATTCTTGTACATAAGAGGTAGTATTATAGTAGTTATATTCTTGTACATAGGAGCAGTATTATAGTAGTTATATTCTTGTACAAAAGAGGTAGTATTATAGTAGTTATATTCTTGTACATAAGAGGTAGTATTATAGTAGTTATATTCTTGTACATAGGAGGTAGTATTATAGTAGTTATATTCTTATACATACAGGCAGTATTATAGTAGTTATATTCTTGTACATAGGAGTAGTATTAGGGTGCATGCACACTACGTAACGCCGGGCGTGTATGAGAGCCGTACACGCCGGCATTACGGCAGACTGCCGAACACTTCCCATTCACTTCAATGGGAGCGCTCGTAAACGCCGCTGTTACGAGCGCTCCCATTGAAGTGAATGGGAAGTGTTCGGCAGTCTGCCGTAATGCCGGCGTGTACGGCTCTCATACACGCCCGGCGTTACGTAGTGTGAATGCACCCTTATAGTAGTTATATTCTTGTACATAGGAGCAGTATTATAGTAGTTATATTCTTGTACATAGGAGCAGTATTATAGTAGTTATATTCTTGTACATAGGAGCAGTATTATAGTAGTTATATTCTTGTACATAGGAGTAGTATTATAGTAGTTATATTCTTGTACATAGGAGCAGTATTACGGTAGTTATATTCTTGTACATAGGAGTAGTATTATAGTAGTTATATTCTTGTACATAGGAGTAGTATTATAGTAGTTATATTCTTGTACATAGGAGTAGTATTATAGTAGTTATATACTTGTACATAGGAGGTAGTATTATAGTAGTTATATTCTTGTACATAGGAGGTAGTATTATAGTAGCTATATTCTTGTACATAGGAGCAGTATTATAGTAGTTATATTCTTGTACATAGGAGTAGTATTATAGTAGTTATATTCTTGTACATAGGAGGTAGTATTATAGTAGTTATATTCTTGTACATAGGAGTAGTATTATAGTAGTTATATTCTTGTACATAGGAGTTAGTATTATAGTAGTTATGTACATAGGAGCAGTATTATAGTAGTTATATTCCTGTACATAGGAGTAGTATTATAGTAGTTATATTCTTGTACATAGGGGTAGTATTATAGTAGTTATATTCTTGTACATAGGAGTAGTATTATAGTAGTTATATTCTTGTATATAGGGGTAGTATTATAGTAGTTATATTCTTGTACATAGAGGGCAGTATTATAGTAGTTATATTCTTGTATATAGGAGTAGTATTATAGTAGTTATATTCTTGTACATAGGAGTAGTATTATAGTAGTCATATTCTTGTACATAGGAGTAGTATTATAGTAGTCATATTCTTGCACATAGGAGGCAGTATTATAGTAGTTATATTCTTGTATATAGGGGTAGTATTATAGTAGTTTTATTCTTGTACATAGGGGTAGTATTATAGTAGTTATATTCTTGTACATAGGAGGTAGTATTATAGTAGTTATATCTTGTACATAGGAGCAGTATTATAGTAGTTATCTTCTTGTACATAGGAGCAGTATTATAGTAGTTATATTCTTGTACATAGGAGTAGTATTATAGTAGTTATATTCTTGTACATAGGAGGTAGTATTATAGTAGTTATATTCTTGTACATTACAGTAATATTATAGTAGTTATATTCTTGTACATAGGGGGGTAGTATTATAGTAGTTATATTCTTGTATATAGGGGTAGTATTATAGTAGTTATATTCTTGTACATAGGGGTAGTATTATAGTAGTTATATTCTTGTACATAGGAGTAGTATTATAGTAGTTATATTCTTGTATATAGGAGTAGTATTATAGTAGTTATATTCTTGTACATAGGGGGGTAGTATTATAGTAGTTATATTCTTGTACATAGGAGTAGTATTATAGTAGTTATATTCTTGTACATAGGAGCAGTATTATAGTAGTTATATTCTTGTACATAGGAGGTAGTATTATAGTAGTTATATTCTTGTATATAGGATCAGTATTATAGTAGTTATATTCTTGTACATAGGAGTAGTATTATAGTAGTTATATTCTTGTACATAGGAGTAGTATTATAGTAGTTATATTCTTGTACATAAGAGGTAGTATTATAGTAGTTATATTCTTGTACATAAGAGGTAGTATTATAGTAGTTATATTCTTGTACATAGGAGTAGTATTATAGTAGTTATATTCTTGTACATAGGAGTAGTATTATAGTAGTTATATTCTTGTACATAGGAGTAGTATTATAGTAGTTATATTCTTGTACATAGGAGGTAGTATTATAGTAGTTATATTCTTGTACATAGGAGTAGTATTATAGTAGTTATATTCTTGTACATAGGAGGTAGTATTATAGTAGTTATATTCTTGTACATAGGAGGTAGTATTATAGTAGTTATATTCTTGTACATAGGAGGTAGTATTATAGTAGTTATATTCTTGTACATAGGAGTAGTATTATAGTAGTTATATTCTTGTACATAGGAGTAGTATTATAGTAGTTATATTCTTGTACATAGGAGGTAGTATTATAGTAGTTATATTCTTGTACATAGGAGGTAGTATTATAGTAGTTATCTTCTTGTACATAGGGGGCAGTATTATAGTAGTTATCTTCTTGTACATAGGAGCAGTATTATAGTAGTTATATTCTTGTACATAGGAGTAGTATTATAGTAGTTATATTCTTGTACATAGGAGTAGTATTATAGTAGTTATATTCTTGTACATAGGAGGTAGTATTATAGTAGTTATATCTTGTACATAGGAGCAGTATTATAGTAGTTATCTTCTTGTACATAGGAGCAGTATTATAGTAGTTATATTCTTGTACATAGGAGTAGTATTATAGTAGTTATATTCTTGTACATTACAGTAATATTATAGTAGTTATATTCTTGTACATAGGAGTAGTATTATAGTAGTTATATTCTTGTGCATAGGAGGTAGTATTATAGTAGTTATATTCTTGTACATAGGAGTAGTATTATAGTAGTTATATTCTTGTACATAGGAGTAGTATTATAGTAGTTATATTCTTGTACATAGGCGTAGTATTATAGTAGTTATATTCTTGTACATAGGAGTAGTATTATAGTAGTTATCTTCTTGTACATAGGAGGTAGTATTATAGTAGTTATATTCTTGTACATAGGAGTAGTATTATAGTAGTTATCTTCTTGTACATAGGAGGTAGTATTATAGTAGTTATATTCTTGTACATAGGAGGTAGTATTATAGTAGTTATATTCTTGTACATTAGAGTAATATTATAGTAGTTATATTCTTGTACATAGGAGTAGTATTATAGTAGTTATATTTTTGTGCATAGGAGGTAGTATTATAGTAGTTATATTCTTGTGCATAGGAGGTAGTATTATAGTAGTTATATTCTTGTACATAGGAGGCAGTATTATAGTAGTTATATTCTTGTACATAGGAGGTAGTATTATAGTAGTTATCTTCTTGTACATAGGGGGCAGTATTATAGTAGTTATATTCTTGTACATAGGAGCAGTATTATAGTAGTTATATTCTTGTACATAGGCGTAGTATTATAGTAGTTATATTCTTGTACATAGGAGTAGTATTATAGTAGTTATATTCTTGTACATAGGAGGTAGTATTATAGTAGTTATCTTCTTGTACATAGGGGGCAGTATTATAGTAGTTATCTTCTTGTACATAGTAGGTAGTATTATAGTAGTTATATTTTTGGAGTCACAGCTTACTACAGTGTTGATGGCTGGTAATACTAAAGCAGGGTTCATAATAGCGTCGGTCTCCAACAGCTAGTGTCTGATGCTAATGTCCGCGCATGATTTTGCACAGACATTAGCATCAGAGACTAGCTGTGTCCATTACATTTTGCATTATTTTAAATGGGACATCATGTAGGTTTTTGCTGTCTGCTTGAAAAATTGGACATCTTTGCAAACGGACACTTAATAACAGACACGGACAGTGAAGGACACTACAGGATGTCCCATTTAAAATAATGCAAAATGTAATGGACACAGCTAGTCTCCGATGCTAATGTCTGCGCAAAATCATGCGCGGACATTAGCATCGGACAGTAGCTGTTGGACACCGACGCTAGTGTGAACGCCCCCTTATAGGACCATTTGAGGACTGTACCGGATTCAGGAAACATGAAATGGTGAGAACATTACATATTCTGCTGTTTGTAATCTCCACCCTAAGCTAAATATTTAGTGCTGGTTGGATACAATACAATACAATTATACAATAATATAGAACTCTGAAGATATATTATAACTAGATGACAGCGATACCGCAGCACTCATGAAGCTATAATCCCTGTGTTTGCTTAGTAAAGCTGTGCGGTCCTCTACCTCTATATGCGGATTTCCTTATACTGTGGCTTATTATTCAGGGGTAGATGCCTTATTACTGCTAGGTCCCTGTATGTCCTATAGGATGAGTCTTCTCATATAAATAGACCAGCGTGTTATAACTGTGAACAATTACAGTTTCACAACCAGACATTTATCCAGCAAGTTTCATTATATTACTCATTTTATTTCTTGGAAACTTCCTTAAGCTTTGCCAGTTATTCTGTGTTCCAGCAATTCCTGGCCACTTCAACCATAGACTAACAGGATTAGGATTTGTGCGTTTTTGCAAACATAGTTTTTGTTCCAATTAAAACTCCTTTAATTTTTTCAGTAACTATGATATTAATCTGTCTAGGCAGTGACAGCAATGTCTCTTCTCAGGTGTAATACCAAGCACGGCCACAATATAAAGTGTGGTGCTGTGCTTGGTAAGCAGTGAAGAGACTGCAGCATGTGCCGCTGACTGTATAAGCAGCTCATCGGTGCCGGGTGTTGGACCAACACTGATCAGATATTGTAGACTTGTGTAAATTCATTATTTCTATTCATTAGTTATCATCCACATGGCGATGAGGAGAAGTTGCCATGCCAGGGTGTAATAGCTCATGATGCCGACCCCTGGTATACAGAAATGCCTCTGGTCAATGCTTAGCTCATCAAGTTTAGGTTTACGGTAGTTCCCGTTTTAATCGTGCGTTTGGTTTACAAAATCCTTTTTGAAACTTCTTTTGGGAAATCTTGAGTTAATACAGGAAATTTTAAAGGAACTGGGGGGGGGATATTATACTGTGGGGGCAACTGGAGGGGGACATTATACTGTACACGCATTGGAAGAGGGACTTTATACTGTACACGCATTGGAAGAGGGACTTTATACTGTAGGGGGGCATTATACTGGGGGGGGCAGCTGGAGGGGACATTATACTGTGGGGGCAGCTGGAGGGGACATTATACTGTGGGGGCAGCTGGAGGGGACATTATACTGTGGGGGCAGCTGGAGGGGACATTATACTGTGGGGGCAGCTGGAGGGAACATTATACTGTGGGGGCAGCTAGAAGGGACGTTATACTGTTGGGGCATCTGGAGGGGACATTATACTGTGGGGGCAGCTGGAGGGGACATTATACTGTGGGGGCAGCTGGAGGGGACATTATACTGGGGGGCAGCTGGAGGGGACATTATACTGTGGGGGCAGCTGGAGGGGGCATTATACTGGGGGGGCAGCTGGAGGGGACATTATACTGTGGGGCAGCTGGAGGGGACATTATACTGTGGGGGCAGCTGGAGGGGGACATTATACTGTGGGGCAGCTGGAGGGGGACATTATACTGTGGGGCAGCTGGAGGGGACATTATACTGTGGGGCAGCTGGAGGGGACATTATACTGTGGGGCAGCTGGAGGGGACATTATACTGTGGGGGCAGCTGGAGGGGGACATTATACTGTGGGGGCAGCTGGAGGGGACATTATACTGTGGGGGCAGCTGGAGGGGACATTATACTGGGGGGCAGCTGGAGGGGACATTATACTGTGGGGGCAGCTGGAGGGGGAATTATACTGGGGGGGCAGCTGGAGGGGACATTATACTGTGGGGCAGCTGGAGGGGACATTATACTGTGGGGGCAGCTGGAGGGGACATTATACTGTGGGGCAGCTGGAGGGGACATTATACTGTGGGGGCAGCTGGAGGGGGACATTATACTGGGGGGCAGCTGGAGAGGACATTATACTGTGGGGGCAGCTGGAGGGGACATTATACTGTGGGGGCAGCTGGAGGGGGACATTATACTGTGGGGGCAGCTGGAGGGGACATTATACTGTGGGGGCAGCTGGAGGGGACATTATACTGGGGGGCAGCTGGAGGGGACATTATACTGTGGGGGCAGCTGGAGGGGGACATTATACTGTGGGGGCAGCTGGAGGGGACATTATACTATGGGGGCAGCTGGAGGGGACATTATACTGTGGGGGCAGCTGGAGGGGGACATTATACTGTGGGGGCAGCTGGAGGGGACATTATACTGTGGGGGCAGCTGGAGGGGACATTATACTGGGGGGCAGCTGGAGGGGACATTATACTGTGGGGCAGCTGGAGGGGACATTATACTGTGGGGCAGCTGGAGGGGACATTATACTGTGGGGGCAGCTGGAGGGGGACATTATACTGTGGGGGCAGCTGGAGGGGGCATTATACTGGGGGGGGCAGCTGGAGGGGACATTATACTGTGGGGCAGCTGGAGGGGACATTATACTGTGGGGGCAGCTGGAGGGGGACATTATACTGTGGGGGCAGCTGGAGGGGGACATTATACTGGGGGCAGCTGGAGGGGACATTATACTGTGGGGGCAGCTGGAGGGGACATTATACTGTGGGGGCAGCTGGAGGGGACATTATACTGTGGGGGCAGCTGGAGGGGGACATTATACTGTGGGGGCAGCTGGAGGGGACATTATACTGTGGGGGCAGCTGGAGGGGACATTATACTGTGGGGGCAGCTGGAGGGGGACATTATACTGTGGGGACAGCTGGAGGGGACATTATACTGTGGGGGCAGCTGGAGGGGAAATTATACTGTGGGGGCAGCTGGAGGGGACATTATACTGTGGGGGCAGCTGGAGGGGAAATTATACTGTGGGGGCAGCTGGAGGGGACATTATACTGTGGGGGCAGCTGGAGGGGACATTATACTGTGGGGGCAGCTGGAAGGGACATTATACTGTGGGGGCAGCTGGAGGGGACATTATACTGTGGGGGCAGCTGGAGGGGACATTATACTATGGGGGCAGCTGGAGGGGACATTATACTGTGGGGGCAGCTGGAGGGGACATTATACTATGGGGGCAGCTGGAGGGGACATTATACTGTTGGGGCATCTGGAGGGGGACATTATTCTTTGGGGCAGCTGGAGGGGACATTATACTGTGGGGGCAGCTGGAGGGGACATTATACTGTGGGGGCAGCTGGAGGGGGACATTATACTGTGGGGACAGCTGGAGGGGACATTATACTGTGGGGGCAGCTGGAGGGGACATTATACTGTGGGGGCAGCTGGAGGGGACATTATACTGTGGGGGCAGCTGGAGGGGACATTATACTGTGGGGGCAGCTGGAGGGGGACATTATACTGTGGGGACAGCTGGAGGGGACATTATACTGTGGGGGCAGCTGGAGGGGACATTATACTGTGGGGGCAGCTGGAGGGGACATTATACTGTGGGGGCAGCTGGAGGGGACATTATACTGTGGGGGCAGCTGGAGGGGGACATTATACTGTGGGGACAGCTGGAGGGGACATTATACTGTGGGGGCAGCTGGAGGGGACATTATACTGTGGGGGCAGCTGGAGGGGACATTATACTGTGGGGGCAGCTAGAAGGCATGTTATACTGTTGGGGCATCTGGAGGGGGACATTATACTGTGGGGACATCTGGAGGGGGACATTATTCTTTGGGGCAGCTGGAGAGGGACATTATACTGTGGGGGGATATGATACTATGGGGGCACATAATGTCAGGGGAACTGTAGGGTATTATTTTGTGTGGGGGTACAAAAAGAAATGGATGGGGAAATGGGCGGAGTGAAAGGCGGGGCTAAATCCGCCATGGCACACTACACACCGCACATTCTCTCCCTCTCTTAGTCCTTTGAATGTTGGGACTTATGGATGAAATACTTTATAAACTTCCATGGATTTCTCATGTTATAACTTGGCAGAGAGACGGGATCAGGATGGGGTGGGGCGGGGGTGGGGGTCCCCTAATCTCTAAGCCTTTTCCTTGATGTTAGTCCAAATAACACAAAGAATCCCCTTTAGGTGTGCCCCTACCCAAACAGTTCCTGTCAGCTCCGTGTTATCAGACGGTATTGACCAAGCAGGCAGCAATGAGCGGTAAACAGATGAGGAGAGAGAGAGGAGAAGCGAAAGTGACAGCAGCACGGATTTCCAGTAAAAGAAGAAAAAAATAGAGAATGACTTAAAGGGGAACTTCCATTATTCATGGGGGGCTTTAATAAAACTTTGTTTCTTAGTAACAGACACTGCAGGGTGTAGGTGACCTGGAGGGGGTTTTGCAATTCCCATGCTATTTTCATGAAAGTGAAAGTTATAATTGTAACATAGGCAGGGGTCTGACATCCGGACCCCACTCTGATTTCAGCTGCAAGAATCGGTATACAAGATTCACTTGAATAGGAGCCGAGATGCAGTTACCCGGCATCCCATTCACTTGAATAGGCTGGAATATTTTGTCCTGCAGTGGAATCATCTGATCACTGCGACACCCGGACCCACCGAGCTAGACCCGTGGATAAGTCATTGGTATCCATGATGTCTGGGTCTCGGGAAACCCCTTTAACCTTATTAGTTAAGCCTCCTTAGGTGGGGAACTGTAGATGGCCATATATAATGTCAATCCCTGAGATGTTGGGTTCACTAGCAACTTTTCTGGATTCTCCAGTCTTGGTTCGGTCTGACGGGACTACTCCATTCTGTACGGGTTTAACCTATCAACATATGCATTACAGCAATAATCTCAAATGTTCACATCTGTGCATGGGTTTCCATTCGGGAAGTCCACTTGGGTCCCCGCAGAACGGAAACCTAAAGTGCATAAAACAGCGGTTACCTAAGGAGACACATGGACCCCATAAACTGTAATGGGGTCCGTGTGGTTTCCTCACAAAAAATGCAGGGAGAAAAGTGCTGCTTGCTGGATTTTTGTCTCCACATTTTTCATGCGGAGAGGGGAACGGGATGTGATCCGGACCTTAGAAGTTGGGTTACGAATCACTTTACTGCCTGTTGGTCTCAGGGTCCGGGGATTCCAGGTCAGAGATGGCGTATTACAGAATGGTGCAAAAGGTTTCAGAAATAGAAGGGTTAATAGTTTATTTTTGTCATGTAACGGTACTTTTGACCCCTTGACCTAATAGCTCCTCACACCTCGGCTTCTTGGCACGAGATGGCTGTTTTTAGGGCAATGCAATCCATTCTGCTTCCCCTATTACAGTTTAACTCTGGCCGTCTCTCTGCTCAGGTCCCTGTGGGTCGCTCCTCCCTGGAGGTGTAGTCTGAACAGGACTCTTCTGACTGCTCAGCACCCCGTACACCAGAGCTCGGGAACCCTGAGGACTGGAATGGGGCACAGACGGCAGGTAGAGTCTACTCCATCAGGGGGCCTCCTCCAGGTTGTCCTCCTCCTGGGGTCAATATCTGTCACAGGTACGTGGATTCCTCTTGTTTCACTTGCTATTTCCATATTTGCACAATTTTTCTTTGGCTGTTTTTAAATTTGTCAAATTTCCTGACGGTAACAAACGAGTAACGCTGACTGTCGCAGATAATCCGCTGTCCGCTGTCTTGGCTTCCTAAATTGGGGTTGGTGATGTAGATCTCACAGGAGTTGCAATGGGTTGGCGTAGATATGCGCTATCAATTATACTGGTGTAACTGTAGTAAATCTGTTGCGCCCCGCCCTCTCTGCGCCGCCCAACTTTAAGAAAAGTGACAGGAATCTGGACAATGGTTGAAATTTTTTATGCAAATGGGAATTGCGTCAAAATTTGTGATTTTGTGACGCGGTGTGAATTTGGCGACTGGAAAGCCGCGTCTCATCGGGTATCAAAAAGAAAAGGGAATACCAAGGGGAGAGCACAGTCGCGACAACAGCTCAGGGCAAAAATAGACAAACAGGAGGCAACGTGGATAACACTTAGAGATCTAACTCCGGCTACATCTGTATACAGTTCTTAGGACAGTGCCGTATCAGTGTGTGCCAGCCTGAAATGGGCCCCTTTAAGTGTCTGCTCCAGCTGTGCCCCTATAAGTGCCCCAAATACCATTTCCCTTTATAGGACCATTTACTTGTTTTAGTCTTTGGATGACCCAAAAACACTTAAAGGGACAGAACGATGTGAAAGGGTAAAGCCCAAAGTATGAGATCACCATGGCACCTCAATAGGCGGAGGCCAAAATCTTATAGGTAGGATTGCCGACTATAGGACATCAACCTGTAAGACATATGTGGATATGCTAAAAATGTATCATCCCCTGTCGTAATGCTGGATTTCCCCGTAGAAAAAAATTCAAGTTACTATGATTACTAGCCATATAGTTACAGCTAGAGGACAGTAGGGGGCAGAGCTCACCTGCATAAAGGCTACTGCATCCCCGAAAAACCTAAAAAGAGGGATGACTACTAACCATGATGGCTGACATGACTGCTACCACAGGGGTCGTCACCTATTTCTGGGGTCCCAAGGTTCTTAAAGAACAGCCCCGAGCGGCCCATAGCATGAGACCATTCGTAGGAGATGTCGTATAATATAGGAAAGGTTCTCACCTTATTGAGTTGTCAAACCGCCACTACTCTGTTGATAACATTGGAACCGATTGAGTCAGACGGTTCCTCTCTGGAGGGAACCCTGTGCTCCAAATTCCTGACACCCCAGGGTGTGGATAGGAACAAATGTACCGACCAAGACCAAACCCATGCCTGGAGTTGTGGACAATAAGGAATCGTGCTCCACCACGAAAATTCTAAAACACGGCTTTATGGGCAAACAGAATGCGTTTCGGGCTTGAGAAAGGGCTCCTTTAACCCCCTAACAGCCATATTAAAATAGCAAAAACACTCCCAAAAAGTTTTTTTATTTCAGATTTAGAATTTATGTCTGCAGTAAATATTCCTGGTCCGTATCTCCGGGGCCTTATGGGCATTTTAACCCTATATCGATCTGATGCGTTTTAACCTTAACCAGTAACATTTGTTCCCTCTCTACAATCCCGCTTTCATAACCTTGTACATTATACTTCATTGTAGCTTTATCAGACCTTGTATTTTGTGGGTACAGAAGACTTTTTGTCTTTGAGATGAACAGAAAACATCAATTCTGGCGTTTAACTTTTATGGTTTTCATGTAGAATAGATGATACTCCAGTTTTATTTTAGGGGTTGTTACGGATGTGGCGATCATAGTTGTGATTTTTATTCAAGGGGAAAAAATTGTTCTACTTAAAAAAAAACAACACTTAG
Source organism: Leptodactylus fuscus (assembly GCF_031893055.1). NCBI lineage: Eukaryota > Metazoa > Chordata > Amphibia > Anura > Leptodactylidae > Leptodactylus > Leptodactylus fuscus. The sequence continues at coordinate 78,963,290 of NC_134275.1, forward strand.
ATGCTGCAGTCAAGGCTGACCACAGCACCTCAGGGGTTAAATGGCAAGTATGTTTTCTGATTGATAATGGGGGCGATATCATGAACAGACGTTTACTGTATATTACACCATCCCTAGGTGTTATCTGAAGTCACAGGGGAAGGACAATGAAGAAGCCTTCTCCTCTCCCTGCACTTGCACGTGTTCGTCATATTGGTTGAAGTGTAAGCTGTAAGTACATGCAGCTCCACTTCAACCAGTGATATCTCAGGATCTACTGGAGATAAAGGCATGGTCTTGTTCTAAAGCCAAGATGCGTTGAGTCCTGGAGTTAGAGCCATTAAGTTGCTGCTACTTTTGCAGATTCTCTGAATGTCTCCTGCTCGGGGCAATATGTAATATGTTTTGCTCAAATCCTGAGCAGGAGACGTCCAAAACTGTCTGGGGGTTAAACATTACAAGATCACCAGATCACAAATCACTGAAATACTATGTTTATGATTCTTAACATCTTCTCTGCATTGGTGGCTGTATATTGGAATTGGAAATTTAACAATTTGTTAATAGTTTTAGTTTCATGTCTGGGCTCCAGCCTTGTATAAGGTTTTGCACATTAATATGCTCTATTCTCAAGTGCCCATTATCTTCCACAGCTTGTCAACCAGCGGTTCAGTGCCCTGAACATCTTGGCAACAAGACTGCTACAGTTACCTTGACAGATGGACAGAATGTGGGAAGCACGGCCAAATTTGTGTGCCCCTCTGGATATTACCCCTGGCCACAAAGCAGCCGCACATGCCAGGCAAATGGCAGATGGACAGATATAAAAAACAGCTCTGGAAGGAAAATGAAAGATATATCATGCAAAAGTGAGTACAAAGGAGTATGAACAATGTCGTAGTCCGGAAGGGCCTTGACCTGCCAGTCAGGAGTTGTCTAACAAGACATATATATTGTCAATGGATTGTAGTATGCAGTTACCAAGAATAATAATGGGCAGAAGACTCTATTGGCACATAGTTTACTGTGATATCTGGGTTGGTTATGGGCACCATGATGGTGATAAACACTAACTGGTGATAAAAATGTTTTTTGGTTACCATATTGTAATGTTAGCATTGGTCACAAAGTTAAGATCATAGTGTCACTTTATCAGATGTGATAATATAGAATTGTGATGGATATTTATGGCCAAGTCCCGGGGACCGCTATGGGCACCGACCTAAGTCATGAATTAATACTTGGTTCCTGGTCACTACTTTGTGTTGCAGCATTGGTCACAAATCTAATATGATAGTGCCATTGTATCAGATACAATAATATAGAGTTGTGATGGATATTTATGGCCAAGTCCCAGGGACCGCTATGGTCCATGAATTCAATGGCTTAATACTTGGTTTCTGATCAGCATTTTGTGGTGGTAGCATTGGACACAATACTAAGATAGTAGTGACACTTTATTAGATATGATAATATATAACTATAGTGGATAGTTAGGGACCGCTATGGGCACTTAACGAAGTCCAAGAATGCCAGGGATTAATACTTAGCTTTGGATCCTCAGTCTTGGCATGCTCGCTAGGTCACAAAGATAAGATGATAGTGCCACTTTATTAAATATGATAATATTTAATGAATACTAATGACCAAGTCCCAAGGACCGCTATGGGCACGTACCTGAGTCTATGAATACCGCTTATTACTAGTCAGATCCATTAATATGACATGTACTTTACTATAGTAATCATCACACTGATACAATTGTAATTTTCTCTTTTAATTTTAGAAATTAAATGTCCAGATCCCAATATATTTGAAAACGGAGAATTTCACCCAAGAGGACCATTTTATGTAGGCTCAAATATTACATTTGTGTGTAATGATGGTTACATTCCCAGGGGATCTATGGTGAGAACATGTAAGAAAAATGGAAAATGGAGTGGAGAGACGGCCATCTGTGATGATGGAGGTGAGACTGGAGAAATATCACATTAAAGGGGCTGTCCTTAAGTAGAAAATAGTTTGGGATTTTTCAAAAAACAGGGTCGCACTTTGCCTAAAGTTGTACATTGTGTTGTGCAGTAGATTACTTTCTATAATGCAGGAGAACCCTTTACATTAGTGAGGATTTTAGAAGGGTGAAGATGGTTAGGACTGACTGGAAGACCTGACTGGTGAACATAAGTGGATAGAAATGTATGGACTCATGGTGAGACGTGAGCAGCAAGGTCAGAGCGTCTTGACCTTCTCAGATTGATATCAGAGTGATATTATGGGAAATAACTGTTATACATCACTATATTATGTGTTCTACTCTACAGCTGGCCATTGTCCTGATCCAGGTCTACCCCCGGGTGCTACAAAAACAGGTGTTCGATATGACATGGATGAAAGTGTCACTTACAAATGTATTACCAGTCTAAATCTTATCGGATCTTCCAAAAGAACGTGTTTAGAAAGTAGGCGATGGAGTGGGACCGAGGTCACCTGTCAATGTGAGTACTAGGCACAGGAAACCATAGGACACCTTACATCTTCGCCTTTCATTACCACCTCCCATGATTTTCTTTGCTGTACTTGGGACACATCCACGGTTACTCGTAATAGACATCATATACTGTATACCATATCTCCTCTAGTTGACCCAATAAGGATGGTCCGCTCTTTGTTTTTCCAGATCCTTATACGTTCGACCTCCCAGAAGAAGCAGGAGAGTACTTTGCAGGGTCACTCTCTGGTATCCTAGAAACTTCTGAAAAGAAAGGTAAGTTGTCTACCACCCAACCAATGGTAATGAGGTTCCAGGTTCGGGGAAATCAGTGAGATCTATACCACTAATGGTTGGTGGATCTACAGTATTTCTGAAGTGACGGTGAACCTAGTTTGTTACTATTATTTGCATTGATGCAATCTGGCCTTTGCCCAGTCCGGTCCCCTTCTCTTGATACTCCTATGACAACCATCAGGAAGGGGATTTTGTAGCAGGCGATGGAGTGGGACCGGGACTGGTAATCCATAAAACAATCTCAATGGTGTATCCATCTGCTTGCAGTTGGTGGGAGAACCTTTAAGATAAAGAAGGATGGAATTCTCAATGTATATATCCTTTTGGATGCATCTAAAAGTGTTGGTGAAGATACCTTTGACATCTTTAAGGAGTGTGCGAAGATTCTTGTCGGCAAGGTTTGTAATGTTCCTATATATATACATATCAACCTTGTGAGGCTGTGTCCCCTTCCCTATTGTTGAGGAGAAGGAAATACCATCGCCATGACAGTAAATATCTCGGTACGTTAAGACGTTTCTTTCACGTGGATGTCACAGTTATGTGACCAATCAAATTCAGCGATGGATCGTGTACAATATTTCCATGTATGGAAGATATCAAGGTTTGTCTGTAGGGGATAAATATTGACGTAGGAGTGTTAAGTGTGGGGAGGAAGAGTGAGGGTAGCAGAGGTCACTGTGTGGGAAATGTGGATGTAGCAGTGCATAGTGTGTGTGTGGGGACGTGAAAGAGTTTATAGGAGGAAATGTAAATGTAGCAGAGCTCAGCATGTGAAGAGATAGAGGGAATTTTGAGTTAGCGAGCAGATCTGAGTGTATGTAGGAACATGAAGCGAGCAATGCTGAGTGTATGGAGGGAGCGGGTTCTATGCAGGTAGGAAACATGAATGTAGCAGAATTGTATAGGGGGTAATATAGAGGTCACAGAGCTGTGTTTGTAGGGAATGTGGAGGTAGCAAAGCTGTGTGTTTAGGGAACATGGAGGTAGCAAAGCTGTGTGTGGAGGAAAATATGGAGGTAGCAGAGCTGTGTGTGGAGGAGAACATGGAGGTAGCAAAGCTGTGTGTGGAGGAGAACATGGAGTAGCAAAGCTGTGTGTGGAGGAGAACATGGAGGTAGCAAAGCTGTGTGTGGAGGATAATATGGAGGTAGCAAAGCTGTGTGTGGAGGATAATATGGAGGTAGCAGAGCTGTGTGTGTAACAGGCATGTATGAAGGTAGAACAAGCAGAACAGACGCACCATGCAGCTGAAAAGCATAATCAGGGTGAATATAGCTAAATTTGTTCTTCCAATGGGACTAAGTACGGTGACGGTTCCTAACGGTATGGTGTTGCCTGAAAAGGGATGCCGCTTTCAGAAAGTTTGGGGATCACTGTTTTATAGGTTCCCACTCAAAATACACTTTGGCCAAATCCAGTAATTTTGGCGGTATCAGGTAACTCGTATAGTGTATACAGGTCTCCTGACTGTCCCCTGATGTTATTTCCCTCCCATTAAACATGGACAGTCAGCCAAGCATTTCATATATATTGATGTCTTAAAGGGAATGCGACATGCGCCAAGTTTTATGTACGTCTAATAAAAGCCTGACACTTGCTAATTACAGTCCTATGAAAAAGTTTGGGCACCCCTATTAATCTTAATCATTTTTTGTTCTAAATATTTTGGTGTTTGCAACAGCCATTTCAGTTTGATATATCTAATAACTGATGGACACAGTAATATTTCAGGATTGAAATGAGGTTTATTGTACTAACAGAAAATGTGCAATATGCATTAAACCAAAATTTGACCGGTGCAAAAGTATGGGCACCCTTATCATTTTATTGATTTGAATTCCCCTAACTACTTTTTACTGACTTACTGAAGCACAAAATTGGTTTTGTAACCTCAGTGAGCTTTGAACTTCATAGCCAGATGTATCCAATCATAAGAAAAGGTATTTAAGGTGGGCAATTGCAAGTTGATCTCCTATTTGAATCTCCTCTGAAGAGTGGCATCATGGGCTACTCAAAACAACTCTCAAATGATCTGAAAACAAAGATTGTCCAACATAGTTGTTCAGGGGAAGGATACAAAACGTTGTCTCAGAGATTTAACCTGTCAGTTTCCACTGTGAGGAACATAGTAAGGAAATGGAAGACCACAGGGACAGTTCTTGTTAAGCCCAGAAGTGGCAGGCCAAGAAAAATATCAGAAAGGCAGAGAAGAAGAATGGTGAGAACAGTCAAGGACAATCCACAGACCACCTCCAAAGAGCTGCAGCATCATCTTGCTGCAGATGGTGTCACTGTGCATCGGTCAACTATACAGCGCACTTTGCACAAATAGAAGCTGTATGGGAGAGTGATGAGAAAGAAGCCGTTTCTGCACGTACGCCACAAATAGAGTTGCCTGAGGTATGAAAAAGCACATTTGGACAAGGCAGCTTCATTTTGGAAACAAAAATTGAGTTGTTTGGTTATAAAAAAAGGCGTTATGCATGGCGTCCAAAAAGAAACAGCATTCCAAGAAAAACACTTGCTACCCACTGTAAAATTTGGTGGAGGTTCCATCATGCTTTGGGGCTGTGTGGCCAATGCCGGCACCGGGAATCTTGTTAAAGTTGAGGGTCGCATGGATTCCACTCAGTATCAGCAGATTCTTGAGAATAATGTTCAAGAATCAGTGACGAAGTTGAAGTTACGCCGGGGATGGATATTTCAGCAAGACAATGATCCAAAACACCGCTCCAAATCCTCAGGCATTCATGCAGAGGAACAATTACAATGTTCTGGAATGGCCATCCCAGTCCCCAGACCTGAATATCATTGAACATCTGTGGGATGATTTGAAGCGGGCTGTCCGTGCTCGGCGACCATCTAACTTAACTGAACTTGAATTGTTTGTCCAAAATACCTTTATCCAGGATCCAGGAACTGATTAAAAGCTACAGGAAGCGACTAGAGGCTGTTATCTTTGCAAAAGGAGGATCTACTAAATATTAATGTCACTTTTCTGTTGAGGTGCCCATACTTTTGCACCGGTCAAATTTTGGTTTAATGCATATTGCGCATTTTCTGTTAGTACAATAAACCTCATTTCAATCCTGAAATATTACTGTGTCCATCAGTTATTAGATATATCAAACTGAAATGGCTGTTATAAACACCAAAATATTTAGAACTAAAAATGATTAAGATTAATAGGGGTGCCCAAACTTTTTCATAGGACTGTATGTAGAGGTTTTCTTTGCAGCAGTCACCTGACTTATGGCTGGGCTCAACCATTCTCAGAAGCCACTATACAAAGAACAATCAGTGGCACATAACTGTAACTGCCGTACAACACAACATACACACAACGTACTGAACAGATCTGTCTGATTCCAACTCTATTCTTCATATAGCAGCTGGTGAGAAGAGCTGATCGGTGGGGATCCCAGGTGTTAGACCAGGGGTAAGGAAAGTATAGCTCTCCAGCTGTTGCAAAACTACAACTCCCAGCATGCATACTTGCTCTGTTGTTCTTGGAACTCACATGGAAGTGAGTGGAGCAGGTTGGGAGTTGTAGTTTCACAGCAGCTGGAGAGCCAAAGGTTCCCTACCCCTGTGTTGGACCAACAGTGGTCTGATATTGATGTCCTATCCTATGGCCATACCCGAAACAAGTCTATGCAGCATGGAGAGGCACCGGTTGTACTGCAGATAGAACTTTCTATTTAGTGCATGTTGAACTCAAGTCCTAGGCATGAAATCAAGTATTTTTTAGTCAACCTTCTTTATGCATCTCTCCTGCCAGCAAAACATGGTGTAGGATTGGGTGGCTACTGTACAGTACCAACATATCATGCTGCATACAGAAGGGCGCAGTAGGGGGGTTACATTCATGTAGGTTTGGTTATCATGGGTTCTGGTGTCATACTAAAAATGAGATTCTCAGCTTTTGTTTGGCACCAGGATCACAATTCTAGCTGTGATACAACTGGAGATATCACCAGTTAAAGACACAATTTAGAATGGGCACTGCATGTGCTAGAACTGTGATCCTGGTGGCATATAAAAGCTCACAACCTCACCTTTAATAGGACACCAAAACCACTCTCACAGCTATTTCACATGAAAAATCAGGGAGCAGAAAGAAGGCAGAAGTGGATTTCAGTGCAGGGATTCACAGAAAGGAGACAAAAGGAAAAAAAAATTATGTTACAAAATGAATGACATAAATGCCACAAAACCAAAAAAATCTAAATTTTTAAGATACAGAACACGATTGAGAAGGACCTTATGTATCTGCGGCATCTCTGTCTCATTTTTCTTCTCCTGATAGCTTGGCCAGTTTGATATGAAGATTCAGTTTGGAGTGATCTCTTTCGCTACGCAGCCGAAAATTATCGTCAGCATTTCTAACGATGACGACTCTGAAACCGTAGAAGAGATTATTGACCAGGATCTGCAATACAGTGGTGAGAACCGCAGAGTGCACCAATGCTGATAAACAAGGGGGTGTCAGCAGCTCAGTGATTATTTATTCATCTTGTCTTTAGATCACAAGGACAAATCCGGGACAAATACCCATGCTGCCCTACTAGAAGTATACAAGATGATGTCACTGCAACAGGAGATGTATAAAGATCCGGCGGAGTGGAATTCTATTCATCATGTCATTGTACTACTGACTGACGGTGAGAGAGATGATGAATGTGCTGCAATACACTCATTATATTCTGTGCCTGTAGAGCTCATATAGACCCTCAACCAGGGAAGACCCTGAACCTGAGGATGAGTTGGGTCCATTTAAAGGGAACCTGTTACCAGAACCAGCATATCACCCCAGCCCTGCAGATAGATAGGTTACTGTCACCAGAACCAGCATATCACCCCAGCCCTGCAGATAGATAGGTTACTGTCACCAGAACCAGCATATCACCCCAGCCCTGCAGATAGATAGGTTACTGTCACCAGAACCAGCATATCACCCCAGCACTGCAGATAGATAGGTTACTGTCACCAGAACCAGCATATCACCCCAGCCCTGCAGATAGATAGGTTACTGTCACCAGAACCAGCATATCACCCCAGTCCTGCAGATAGATAGGTTACTGTCACCAGACCAGCATATCCCCCAAGCCCTGCAGATAGATAGGTTACTGTCACCAGACCCAGCATATCACCCCAGCCCTGCAGATAGATAGGTTACTGTCACCAGAACCAGCATATCACCCCAGCCCTGCAGATAGATAGGTTACTGTCACCAGAACCAGCATATCACCCCAGTCCTGCAGATAGATAGCTTAGTGTCACCAGAACCAGCATATCACCCCAGCCCTGCAGATAGATAGGTTACTGTCACCAGAACCAGCATATCACCCCAGCCCTGCAGATAGATAGGTTACTGTCACCAGAACCAGCATATCACCCCAGCCCAGCAGATAGATAGGTTACTGTCGCCAGAACCAGCATATCACCCCAGCCCTGCAGATAGATAGGTTACTGTCACCAGAACCAGCATATCACCCCAGCCCTGCAGATAGATAGGTTACTGTTACCAGAACCAGCATATCACCTCAGCCCTGCGGATAGATAGGTTACTGTCACCAGAACCAGCATATCACCCCAGCCCTGCAGATAGATAGGTTACTGTTACCAGAACCAGCATATCACCTCAGCCCTGCGGATAGATAGGTTACTGTCACCAGAACCAGCATATCACCCCAGCCCTGCAGATAGATAGGTTACTGTCACCAGACCCAGCATATCACTCCAGCCCTGCAGATAGATAGCTTAGTGTCACCAGACCCAGCATATCATCCCAGCCCTGCAGATAGATAGGTTACTGTCACCAGAACCAGCATATCACCCCAGCCCTGCAGATAGATAGGTTACTGTCACCAGAACCAGCATATCACCCCAGCCCTGCAGATAGATAGGTTACTGTCACCAGAACCAGCATATCACCCAGCCCTGCAGATAGATAGGTTACTGTCACCAAACCCAGTATATCACCCCAGGGCTGCAGATAGATAGGTTACTGTCACCAGAACCAGCATATCACCCCAGCCCTGCAGATAGATAGGTTACTGTCACCAGACCCAGCATATCACCCCAGCCCTGCAGATAGATAGGTTACTGTCACCAGAACCAGCATATCACCCCAGCCCTGCAGATAGATAGGTTACTGTCACCAGAACCAGCATATCACCCCAGCCCTGCAGATAGATAGGTTACTGTCACCAGACCCAGCATATCACCCAGCCCTGCAGATAGATAGGTTACTGTCACCAGACCCAGTATATCACCCCAGGGCTGCAGATAGATAGGTTACTGTCACCAGACCCAGTATATCACCCCAGCCCTGCAGATAGATAGGTTACTGTCACCAGAACCAGTATATCACCCCAGCCCTGCAGATAGATAGGTTACTGTCACCAGAACCAGCATATCACTCCAGCCCTGCAGGCAGATAGATTACTGCGGTGATCTGCTGGTTCTGGTGGTTTCCCTTTAATTCTTGAAACATTCCTAATCCATTAATGACTTGTTCGTCCCATCAGTCATTTCTCTATTGTAGTCCGATGAGATATTTCTTTCCACTCTTTACAGTTTTAATCTGACCATAAACAGTGCAGACTGAAATCTCCATCTACATCGCTGTTCACACTTATTTCTTACTATTTAGGCCAATCATGACTTAGATATTGAATAATATTTACATAAATTTATGACCTATTACTATTAATTTCAGGAAAAGCCAATATGGGCGGTCGCCCTGTGCACATGATAAGAAATATCACAAACTACCTGAACATCAAAGACAAGAGGGACGATTATCTAGGTGAGACCCATCTGTAATATGTTATGATATATAATATATATTGTCGTTGTCTTCAGTGTGGTGTAATGGCGATCTGTGGATGTGGGGTCCAGTCTGTACAATTCAGGCTTCTTGGTCACCACTGCAGACAATTGCTTTTACGCCCTCTTGTAGCCAGACTGTCTAATGAGACGGCTCCTGTAATCATATACATATCTGAGACATCACTACAGGATGAGTATTGTGTGTCACTTGTATATACCACACTTAAAGAGGACCTTTCTTCACCAATTCTAGGTCTTAGCATCTCTTAATAGATTCTGCTCCACTGATTCCAGCACATTTGGAATTTTCTCTTTAGCCCCCACCATTTCCAAGAAACAAGTGCAAGTAGTTTTGGTACCTGTGGGCGGTGTCAGGCAGGGGGCGTGATTCAGAGCTCCAATCAGAGGCAGCCAATGTCAGAGCTCACAATCACGCCCCTTATCTTCTCCTGCCTGACCCCGCCCTCCTGACACTAAAGAGCCTAAATAGTATATCAGGCACCAAAACTAACTTCACTGACTACTCAGGACTGGTGGGGGCTACAGAAAAAAGTCCAACTATGCCAGAATCTGTGGAGAAGCGGCTATGAAATCATGTAAAGCGCTGACCTTGTTGGAAATTATGAAAAATTCTCTTTAATGCTGATATTCACTCTCTTATTCTTGCGTTACCACATTTTCCCTCTTTTGATAGATATTTATGCATTTGGTATTGGTGAAGACACAGATAAGACTGAGCTCAGTGAGTTGGCCTCACAGAAGGAGAACGAAAGACATGTATTTATCTTGAACGATGCAGAAGATATGCAGAAAACATTCCAGAAAATTATAGGTAAAGTGCTGATATCTATCTATCTATCTATCTATCTATCTATCTATCTATCTATCTATCTATCTATCTATCTCCTATCTATCTATATATCTATCTATCTATCTCCTATCTATCTATCTCCTATCTATCTATCTCCTATCTATCTATATATCTATCTATCTATCTATCTATCTATCTATCTATCTATCTCCTATCTATCTATCTATCTATCTATCTATCTATCTATCTCCTATCTATCTATATATCTATCTATCTATCTATCTATCTCCTATCTATCTATCTCCTATCTATCTATGTATCTATGTATCTATCTATCTATCTATCTATCTATCTATCTATCTATCTATCTCCTATCTATCTATCTATCTATCTATCTCCTATGTATCTATCTCCTATCTATCTATCTATCTATCTATCTATCTATCTATCTCCTATCTATCTATCTATCTATCTATCTATCTATCTATCTATCTATCTATCTATCTCCTATCTATCTATCTATCTCCTATCTATCTATCTCCTATCTATCTATCTATCTATCTATCTATCTATCTATCTCCTATCTATCTATCTATCTATCTATCTATCTATCTATCTATCTATCTATCTATCTATCTCCTATCTATATCTATCTATCTATCTATCTATCTATCTATCTATCTATCTATCTATCTATCTATCTATCTATCTATCTATCTCCTCTATCTATCTATCTATCTATCTATCTATCTATCTATCTATCTATCTCCTATCTATCTATCTATCTATCTATCTATCTCCTATCTATCTATCTATCTATCTATCTATCTATCTATCTATCTATCTATCTATCTATCTATCTATCTATCTATCTATCTCCTATCTATCTATATCTATCTATCTATCTATCTATCTCCTATCTATCTATTTATCTATCTATCTATCTATCTAATTTCTATCATGGGCTGATATCTGTTCATTTTCTATAGATATCGCTGATTTTGGAGAAATGTGCGGCCTCAATGATGAGACTGAGAGCTCTGAGCCAAGTTTTCATCACCCTTGGAATGTGAAGATTAGAGTGAGTGTATAAGGGGTTTCCTTCTTTGGAAAAAGGACAGAGGATCTCACCCTAAAACCTAAGGGGTTAACATTAGGGTTTGCGTTGGTCCAGCTAACAGAATTGTCTCCCCCACCTCAGACTACCCCCATTCTCTTTCGTAGACGTCATCCACAAGCCCCTGCTTTGGGTCTCTTATTTCCAGTAGATGGGTCCTCACTGCCGCACATTGTTTCTCAGATGTCCATCTCTTAGACTCCTACATCCTCGAAATCGGTAAGTAAATATCTTGGCTTTAACATGCCAAGCTATCCATGCAATGTCTCAGTAGTGCAGCCTAGGGCTCTGGGCCTGTCACTACAAGTGAGCATATTGCAGCATGAAAGCAAGATATTACACCATGGAGCTAATAGTTTGATGAAAATTCGGCATTCACCTGCTGTACATACTGTAATATGCTAAGTACCTTGCGCATGCGCTCAGTAATAGTGTGTCATGTCCCAGGCATGAAAGGCGATAAACATTTGGCACATGCGTACCGTAAAGTCAATTCCTATGCGGCAACACTTGAACCCCCCATAGGGTCAGAATGTGCCGGCCATATTGCATGCAGGAGCCTTCCGCTGGGCCCGGGAGATTTGCCAACACTTCGGAGACTCCTTTTGCGCAATCCTCCCAGACATTCCAGCAGAGATTTTAGTCAACCGTGAAATGAAACAGATCTCAGATCTACGTAACTTAGAAGACGTTTTATCTTATAGGTGAAAAGACCTACAAAGCAGAAAAAATTTCCATTCACGACTGCTACGACCTGAGGCGCAAGATGGCTAGAGGGATCAGTCAGGATTACGACTACGATGTGGCGCTTGTGAAACTGAGAAGTAACGTGGAATTCTCCAAGAAGGCCAGGTAGGACCCTTAGAACAATCTTCCCCTACGTTCACCAGTTCTCCTGCAGCTCCTCCACTGGTGTAATAAAGTATTACATGGTGACCACTGAAATCCATGTAATGGGTAGACATGCTGGACTTTGTAGTGGCTCGAATACCTGACAACCCCTTTAATAGAAATGAATACTGATTCCCCCCCCCCCCCCCATGTAGGGATCACAATGTACTTTTTTCCCTATCAATATGTCTTTGTAGAATGGGAGGAAATACAGGCAAACACGGGGTGAACATACAAACTCCTTACAGATGTTGTTCCTGGTGGGATTTGAACCCAGGACCTGTTGCCCCTGATTTTTACTTTTTTTTGACAGGCCCATCTGTCTCCCCTGTACGGAGCCCGCCAACAGAGCCATGAAGAAGAAGTCAACTACAAGCTGCGATGAACACCGTAATGTCTTCTCTGTGTGTCTTGTACATCTAGAACTAGGAAATAATAGACTTATCCACTAGGTAGCGCCTTAAATGTGAGAAGGAAAGATTAATAAACAGAAACACAATCCCTGGGCGTAGCCACCGCAGCCATGGCCGCTCTTGGCCTGACACCACAATGGCCTCTCTATCGTTGCAGGCGCCTTCTTACTGAGCGGCAGTGACAGTCCGGCTGGATTTCTGTCCAGAGTTGGGAAAAGTAAAGAAGACCTGGAAGAGCTGGTTGTCAATATAAAGAGCAACAACCTGGTGAGTCCTGGGCTATCGACCCTCTGAACCTCCTCCAGCTCTTCTCTGCAATACGGCCATGATTGTCATTTTTAACAAGAGGTTCTACAGCAGCTGTTAATGTAATGACTGTATACTAATTTATCCTTCAGAGAGAAGCCTGCCTGTCGGCCATCAAAGACTCTGAGAAGTATAAAAACATCAGCGTCCATGACATGGTGTCCCCGCGCCACCTCTGTGCACAGGGGCAAATGTCCTGTAAAGGTAAGCATCTCCTCCAGCAATGAGTCCTGATGGACGGCGGCGGTCATGTCACGTTCTATTGACAGGAGCTCGAGACTAGAGCGCAGGAATGATGAGGCTTGTCTGTGAGGAGGCGGAGTCTCCATTGTGGTCCGATCTTAGACTCCGCCTCCTCACAGACGAGCCTCCGGCAGGACCAGCGTTGATTGGCCGAATGCTGTACACTGGCCAATCAACGCTGGTCAATGCGTTCCTATGAGAAAAAGTAAGCTCCCTCGTAACAGCAAGCTGGCAGGGATCCCGACTAGCAAGGACGAGCCTGCGGCACAACCAGCGCTGATTTGCCGAATGCTATACACTCAGCCAATCAACGCTGGTTCTGAATTGAATATTTACTGTGAATAGCGGGTAGTATTGGATCGAGTACGAATATTTCGAATACCGTAGTATTCTATCCAATACCTACTCGCTCATCTCTAGTCATCAGTGACCACACTGTCCTTGTGCACGTGAACACTGAGGTCTGAGATTGGCCACAGCAGTCATGGGAGTCTCACTGAAATGGAGGAAAGGGGAGGCACACCTCAGGAACAGCACCACGGCTAGGAGAACATGTCTTGTTTTATTTTACACTTACTCCACCACCAATTGGTTTTTTGGGTTAGCCCCTTTAGGATAAGGCCACACATGCAACAAAAAAGAGCTGGTTTTCCTTACAACTTCCAACTGTGATTCCCAGATTGCTGGCCCAACTTTCAACGTGGGCGTTGTATCTGGCAATTAACCCTCTGCAAGTGCACCTAACGTGACCCAATCTAATGCACATATGTATTCTTCACAAACCCCTTTTATGTTATATGGTTCCCCAAAGATAAACCGATCAGAGGTTGTCCCTATCTCCTGGGTAAGGAACTGAGGAATCCCCTACAGCACCCCCACAGGAGAAGTAAGGAATTGCACTACACTTATAGGAATTAATGGGCTGAAGTGTCGGGTCCTCCAAAGCAAGGGGCACTCACTGGCGTTACCATAATGATGCAGATCTGGAATCCATTTTCATTTATTGAAAGTTCTCAAATAGGACATTCAACCCTTGACCTTGTTGCGCAGGGGTCACATTTTGGAACCTGACTAAGGGGAGTCTGACCCTCTATGACCGATCACATGTTTTTCTCTTCCAGGTGAATCCGGTGGATCTCTCTATGTGAATACCCGGGATAGGGGAAGATTCTTCCAGGTGACGTATAAAGGAATATGTGACATCATCTGCCGATAGACCTCCTAACATCAGTCTGTATGACATCATCATACAATTAGATAGCAGAGGTTGTCACTGCACCAGCTAAATGCCCTGGATATGCTATCCTGGGGGGCAATTATTAATTATACAGTATACGGAGACTTCTCTACTCCCGAGGAGAAACTAGCATCATTGCTGCCTGAGGTGACCTATAGAAAAGCACTCCCCCCCCATAAAATACTTTGACCCAACGATTTTGTAATCTTTGGTTCCGTGGTGAGGCCACCCAAATGAAAATCGTAAGCCACGCCCCTTAACTTAACCCTGACCCCTACATAGTTAATCCTAAACAGTCAGGGTGTCATAACATTAGTTTACATATGATGGGGTTGCCTGACTATCTACACAAAGTAGACACACCCACGTCCACTGAAGCCACACCTTTTCCCATGAGGCCACGCCCCATTGTCCAAGCAAGCTATAAAATATGAAAAGGACTTACTGGCACAAATTACAACAGAATTCTGGTGCCTTTTGCTTAATAAACCTCCCATATGCAGTGAGCTCCCCCTAGTGGACGTGCAGAATATGATGATGTCCCTTCTCTTTGTATTCTCCTCCCTTTAGGTCGGGGTCCTCAGTTTTGGTACATTTAACCCTTGTGAAAAAACTCGAAGACAAACCATTTACCCCAGTTATGCTCGGGATTTTTACGTTAACGTCATGGAGGTCCTGCCCTGGCTGCACGAACATCTCCAAGGAGATCTAGAGTTCCAACCAGACGTGAACAACTACAAGAAAGTGGCGTGTCCTACATGACCTGATACCTGGTCCTGACCGCCGGTCACATGACGCGGGTGACGCTGGGCTGTATATAGCGGCTTGTTTGGTTTCTGGTCCAGTCTTCACAGATGAATGATTCCAGGCGACCTCTTAGCGATACGTTACTTACAGGCGGCTTTAGGGTGTTCACACTGCAGTATTTGGGGCAGATATTGGGACATTCTTCATATCCAAATCTTCCAAAAAATAAAACCCCACTTCAGAGGCCAAATCCCCAAATCTTTAAATTGTCGCCATTGTAATATCCTGCACTATACACACATTGTGTTATGTCGTTTGTATTCATATTTTAATGTGAGAATGTGTATTCCCCCGCCGAAGAAATAACACTGTATATAATGCTCTGTACCGTACGAACTAATAAAGCTTGTCTGCAGGAAAAGAAGTCAAATCATCACCAGACGTTATATCCTGCTATAAGCTCTAATATACGGATTTATGGACAATGTTACCTTATGAATAGAAATTCTATGAAGCCTGCAGAATTGTGAGTTCAGCTCTGGGGGATATTACAGTCAGTGACTCAGTAATACAGGGTATAATACAAGATGAGTAATGTAATGTATGTACACAGTGACTGTACCAGCAGAATAGTGAGCGCAGCTCTGGAGTGTAATACAGGATAAGTAATGTAATGTATGTACACAGTGACTGTACCAGCAGAATAGTGAGCGCAGCTCTGGAGTATAATACAGGATAAGTAATGTAATGTGTGTACACAGTGACTGCGCCAGCAGAATAGTGAGCGCAGCTCTGGAGTATAATACAGGATAAGTAATGTAATGTGTGTACACAGTGACTGCGCCAGCAGAATAGTGAGCGCAGCTCTGGGGTATAATACAGGATAAGTAATGTAATGTGTGTACACAGTGACTGCGCCAGCAGAATAGTGAGCGCAGCTCTGGGGTATAATACAGGATAAGTAATGTAATGTATGTACACAGTGACTGCGCCAGCAGAATAGTGAGCGCAGCTCTGGGGTATAATACAGGATAAGTAATGTAATGTATGTACACAGTGACTGCGCCAGCAGAATAGTGAGCGCAGCTCTGGGGTATAATACAGGATAAGTAATGTAATGTATGTACACAGTGACTGCGCCAGCAGAATAGTGAGCGTAGCTCTGGGGTATAATACAGGATAAGTAATGTAATGTATGTACACAGTGACTGCGCCAGCAGAATAGTGAGCGTAGCTCTGGGGTATAATACAGGATAAGTAATGTAATGTATGTACACAGTGACTGCGCCAGCAGAATAGTGGGCGCAGCTCTGGGGTATAATACAGGATAAGTAATGTAATGTATGTACACAGTGACTGCGCCAGCAGAATAGTGGGCGCAGCTCTGGAGTATAATACAGGATAAGTAATGTAATGTATGTACACAGTGACTGCGCCAGCAGAATAGTGAGCGCAGCTCTGGAGTATAATACAGGATAAGTAATGTAATGTATGTACACAGTGACTGCGCCAGCAGAATAGTGAGCGCAGCTCTGGAGTATAATACAGGATAAGTAATGTAATGTATGTACACAGTGACTGCGCCAGCAGAATAGTGAGCGCAGCTCTGGAGTATAATACAGGATAAGTAATGTAATGTATGTACACAGTGACTGCGCCAGCAGAATAGTGAGCGCAGCTCTGGAGTATAATACAGGATAAGTAATGTAATGTATGTACACAGTGACTGCGCCAGCAGAATAGTGAGCGCAGCTCTGGAGTATAATACAGGATAAGTAATGTAATGTATGTACACAGTGACTGCGCCAGCAGAATAGTGAGCGCAGCTCTGGAGTATAATACAGGATAAGTAATGTAATGTATGTACACAGTGACTGCGCCAGCAGAATAGTGAGCGCAGCTCTGGAGTATAATACAGGATAAGTAATGTAATGTATGTACACAGTGACTGCGCCAGCAGAATAGTGAGCGCAGCTCTGGAGTATAATACAGGATAAGTAATGTAATGTATGTACACAGTGACTGCGCCAGCAGAATAGTGAGCGCAGCTCTGGAGTATAATACAGGATAAGTAATGTAATGTATGTACACAGTGACTGCGCCAGCAGAATAGTGAGCGCAGCTCTGGAGTATAATACAGGATAAGTAATGTAATGTATGTACACAGTGACTGCGCCAGCAGAATAGTGAGCGCAGCTCTGGAGTATAATACAGGATAAGTAATGTAATGTATGTACACAGTGACTGCGCCAGCAGAATAGTGAGCGCAGCTCTGGAGTATAATACAGGATAAGTAATGTAATGTATGTACACAGTGACTGCACCAGCAGAATAGTGAGCGCAGCTCTGGAGTATAATACAGGATAAGTAATGTAATGTATGTACACAGTGACTGTACCAGCAGAATAGTGAGCGCAGCTCTGGAGTATAATACAGGATAAGTAATGTAATGTATATACACAGTGACTGTACCAGCAGAATAGTGAGCGCAGCTCTGGAGTATAAAACAAGAAGGCAGTCTAATTCAGCATCACCTCCAATTAACAGTTTGAAGGGAATGCCTTTGTAAAGGTTTGTATAATTTGGGTGCGTTCACACGATGTAACGTGCCACGTGATGTGGCACGGATACGGCATGTGAGACTTTGCGCGCCGTATACGCTCCCATTGATTTCAATGGAGATAGGATCGTATACGCTGTGTTATTTTGCGGCCGTGATTTTGCAGCTGCAAAATAATGCGGCGTATACTATCCTATCTCCCATTGAAATCAATGGGAGCGTTTACGGCGCGCAAAGTCTCACACGCCGTATACGTGCCATATCATGCGGTACGTTACATCGTGTGAACACACCCTAAGGGTGTTTTTACTGCTGACTCAGCTTTGCCTGGAGGATATTCTGGAGATGACATCAGGCCTTTATAATCTAACATTTTCCTGGATTTACTGTTATTATGCCAGTTAATCATAATCAGGACCCAGGTTATCACAGTGGATGGCGGTATATCATAAATCTTCTTCCCCTATGTCTATGCACTACAGGACAGGAGAAACACGTTTACGATGCACACACTGCCAGCCATGAAAAGAAATCAGTAAGTAGAGAATCTAACTCGCCCTAGCGGGCTGCGGGTGACTTTTTGGCCCACCTGACTTGTAGTCCTTGTCGCAGCTACAACCACTACAACCCCTATAGTTACACCAGTGGACACGGCCATGAGGGTCTAGTCTACGATCTTTGGTAGTTGTCCAAGTGATCTTTGATTATGTCCCTAGAAACTCAGTTTTAGTAAAACCCCTGTTGTCATCCAGTATTGACTCAGCAAACAAAATCATTAACTCCTGAAGAGAGATCATAGAAATAAAAGCCAGCGACTGGAGACTGCAAAATATTCCCAGAAAAAAAACAAAAAAAACCATAAAATTTTTAATTAAATGTAAATAACAGAAAATGTTTTCAACTAAATTAAATTAGATTGAATTTTTCACTGAAACTATTGTTATAAGGGTTACCTTAAAATGAAGGTTCCAACCAACTAGATTTGGAAGCAATTAAAAGTTCAATGTTTTTTCAAATAAAAATAGTGAAAAATTTGGCAGAGTTTTAAAGATTTCTTAAAGGTTATCTTCTCATACATGTAGTGTCCTCCTGATAACCTGACCACAATAAGGACATCATGGCTGGTCATCAGGAGGACACTACATGTATGAGAAGATAACCCGACCACAATAAGGACATCATGGCTGGTTATCAGGAGGACACTACATGTATGAGAAGATAACCCGACCACAATAAGGACATCATGGCTGGTTATCAGGAGGACACTACATGTATGAGAAGATAACCTGACCACAATAAGGACATCATGGCTGGTCATCAGGAGGACACTACATGTATGAGAAGATAACCCGACCACAATAAGGACATCATGGCTGGTCATCAGGAGGACACTACATGTATGAGAAGATAACCCGACCACAATAAGGACATCATGGCTGGTTATCAGGAGGACACTACATGTATGAGAAGATAACCCGACCACAATAAGGACATCATGGCTGGTTATCAGGAGGACACTACATGTATGAGAAGATAACCCGACCACAATAAGGACATCATGGCTGGTTATCAGGAGGACACTACATGTATGAGAAGATAACCCGACCACAATAAGGACATCATGGCTGGTTATCAGGAGGACACTACATGTATGAGAAGATAACCCGACCACAATAAGGACATCATGGCTGGTTATCAGGAGGACACTACATGTATGAGAAGATAACCTGACCACAATAAGGACATCATGGCTGGTTATCAGGAGGACACTACATGTATGTGAGTTTGATGCCAATAAATCTGTATTTGCCAATAAGAAGAGCGCAGTTCCTTTTTTGCCGGATTCATCCGGATTGGTCCTCTGTGTATACGCTTATACACCCATGTGGTGTTAGGAACATGCTGCCTCAACCCGAAGATTAACCCTTCAGTCTCCTTGTACTGCGATTTCAGAGTTGTGACTTGGGCTCACAACCCTACAAGGTGAGCGTCATTCCTCTGTTTAACGCTCTAAACGTTCTTTAAAAAATACTACACTACGGTCTGCTCGGTGTCTATATTCCCTTTTGTTTCTGACCACAATAAGGACATCATGGCTGGTTATCAGGAGGGGACACTACATGTATGAGAAGATAACCTGACCACAATAAGGACATCATGGCTGGTTATCAGGAGGACACTACATGTATGAGAAGATAACCCGACCACGATAAGCACATCATGGCTGGTTATCAGGAGGACACTACATGTATGAGAAGATAACCTGACCACAATAAGGACATCATGGCTGGTTATCAGGAGGACACTACATGTGTGAGAAGATAACCTGACCACAATAAGGACATCATGGCTGGTTATCAGGAGGACACTACATGTGTGAGAAGATAACCTGACCACAATAAGGACATCATGGCTGGTTATCAGGAGGACACTACATGTATGAGAAGATAACCCGACCACAATAAGGACATCATGGCTGGTTATCAGGAGGACACTACATGTATGAGAAGATAACCTGACCACAATAAGGACATCATGGCTGGTTATCAGGAGGACACTACATGTATAAGAAGAAGGACAAGGACCTGAAGCATATGTCAGGATTAGCGAAGAAATAGTTCATTGATGATGGAGTAGAGGTGCTGGATAGGCCCCCACAGTCCCAAGACCTCAACCCAATTAAACACTTGAGTGTAGAGTTGAAGAAAAAGCTGTATGTGTACCCTAGTAAGTCGACCAGTATGAGACATGCTTGAATCTGATCAAGAGCAAGACCAGAGGGATTCAGGCGGTGGTGAAAGCCAAAAGTGGATTTACAAAATAATAAAAATGTAAATTTATATCGTTAGGCGCAAATAATGGAGTAAATAGTGAAAGCCCTGCCAGGGTATAATAACCCAATATGTAAATAATAAGGTCATTACAAAAAAGTCCAGCAATGTCACGACCTCAAGTACCTCTCAATGTTGAGAGCAGTGCAGACTCTCCAACCAAGCACCCCAAACAAGTCTACACTCAGGGAAGGACAAGTTTCCCAGGGTAATGACTCGTTCATCGCAAGTCATGTCAATAAGGGACAGTAAGTCTTGCAAAGGGGGAGCCAGAGATTGCTTCCACTTCCTAGCAATTGGCCATCACCAAGATCTTACAGGCCAGTTTGCGGTGCGACAGGGGGACGAGTCCAGTTCCAAATTAAGCATCACCACCTGGGGGACCAGGGACGGGAACACCCCAGAAGACGATCCAGGAGACCGAAAACTCCCTTTGAATAGGAGGCAAGCCGAGGACAAGCCCAAAAACTATAGAGCAAAGACCCCACCTCGCCGCACAGCCTCCAGCACGATGAAGAGGATTTTGGAAACATCTGATGGATACGAGCTGGGGGAAAGAACCATCTTAGAATAACCGTATATGAGAGCGGAGTAAGGCAAAAACTCTCTGCCAGTCTTCGGTGGACCATGGCCTGTCAAGAACCTTCTCCAAGATATGTATCAGGTAAGTCTTCTGGAATTCTCTTTTTAAGACTAAAAAATAGGGTCACACATGATCTCCTCTTGACCCCGTAGCCCCGCATATCTCAGTGTTGCTGCAGAGGGACAGCCCTGTTGTTACACTTATTCCTTACAAAGTATAACCAGAGTTAATTCATGGAGACAATGAAAGTGAAAGCTGTCTCCCCTGTTATAGATTAACTCTGGCCGTCTCTGCTCAGGTCCCTGTGGGTCGCTCCTCCTTGGAGGTGTAGTCTGAACAGGACTCTTCTGACTGCTCAGCACCCCGTACAGCAGAGCTCGGGAACCCCGAGGACCGTAATGGGGCATAGACGACAGGTAGAGTCTACTCCATCAGGGGGCCTCCCCCGGGTTGTCCTCCTCCTGGGGTCAATATTTGTTGCAGGTATGTAGAATCCTCAAGTGTTGTTATTAAAATAAGACACACAAGAAATACTAGTAAGAAATGTCTGCTCATGAGCGCCCCCAATTTTGTTACCAAAAGAGATAGTAGAGATGGCAGAGAAATTGGCGGGAAATCCACCTGAGGTAAAACACATAGGCTGACTGTTTTCGCAGGTTTATAGTCGGCTCCTCTCCTTCTACATGGACGCCATTATATTGACATATGATCTGCATGTCCTGTGTCTCTGTAATGACTCTATTCTACTATATCACCCAGAGAGAAGCCTGCGTATCCGCCATCCAAGCCTCTGACAAGTACAAAAACATCAGCGTCCATGACCTGGTGTCCCCGCGCCACTTCTGTGTCCAAGGACATATGTCTTGTAAACGTAAGTGTCTCCTTCATTGATAGAAGAAGTCTTGGTTGTGTTTTGGATAGATTATCGATTGATAACACTGGATTATTTCCTTAAAGGGGTTATCCGGGATTAGTAAACATGGCTGCCTTCTTTCAGGAAAAGCTGTACTTCCTCTGATCAGGAAGTGACATCACACTACAGGGAATACCATCGATGGGGCTGATGTGTTGGCTCCTCCAGAGCGAGGGGCACTCTTTATAAATTCCAGGGTATCTTGATAGGGATCAGGCCCCCCACCCCCATGTACGGAGAGGTCACGAATACCCTCCATTGCTCTCTCATTTATAGACGTTGTCACCACATGATTTCTAGAACCTGATATTCGGGGAGTCTGACCCTTTATGACCGATCACATGATCTTCTCTTCCAGGTGAATCCGGTGGATCTCTCTTTGTGAATACTTGGGATCGGAGAAGATTCTTCCAGGTGAGATATAAAGGAATATGTGACATCATCTGCCGATAGGAGAGATACGATGACTTCAGTCTATGTATGACATCATCATACAGTTATATACTAGAGGTTGTCACTGCACCAGCTAAGTGCCCCCCAATGGGCAATACTGGGGGGCAATAACAGGATAACGCATATACTAACTATACAGTATGTGAGGTCTTCATTACCCCCAGGCCCTACTATTCCTACTAGCCCTAAGCTATGTCACATCATCAGTCACCCGGCCTTAACACAACTTGGTCCCATTCAAGTGGGCCTGAGTGCCAGGTGTAGCTTCTATACAATATATGGTGCTGTGCTTGGAAAGTAGAGATGAGCAAACTGGTTCAGATTGTCTCGATTTAGATTATGGCATGATAAGGTGGCACCCATGGGGTTTGTTTGTGGGACCCCTCTTTGCTTTTTGTATAAACTGTACAAAGGATTGGTCATCAATAGTTCAGTACCCCCAAAAATCCTAAATTCTAAAAATTTTGCTGCCTGCAACCACCACTAGGGGGAGCTCATAACATACAACATGTGTTGACCTCCATAAGCTCATGTGCAATGAGGTCCCACTTGTGAAAGGGCAGAAGAAAAAAAAACATTTGTGGTTTTTATTGAAACGGATCTTGGAGGAGCAACTTTTGGTGTCAATTTCTATAAAATATCATGAGCTGAGTATTCGGTTCTCAGGATTGACTCACAGTAACTGGATGGTGTTATCTCTCTTTGTACTTTTTCCCCTTTTTAGGTCAGGGTCCTCAGTTTTGGTACATTTAACCCTTGTAAAGATGATAACAGACAAACCTCTTACCCCAGTCACGCTCGGGACTTCTCTATTAACATCATGGAGGTCCTGCCCTGGCTGCACAAACATCTCCAAGGGGATCTGGAGTTTCAACCAGACGTGAACAACTACAAGGAAGTCACCTGTCCTACATGACCTGATACAGAGTCCTGACCGCTGGTCACATGACACTGCTGTATAGAGCGGCTTCTTCAGGCTGCAAAAAAATTGCCCAATATTAACTGAGGACCTATTTTGTGAACCCCTGCTTAATCATACATTACTTAGTGGTGCTAAATGGGTGGATTTATGGTATAACTTCCATTTCCATGCTCTTCCTGATTTTTGAACAGAATGCTGGAACTACAGTAAAGACTGACACACATGCATTATTTGCTACCTCTTGTGCAAGTCTGTACTGGGGTTTTGAGGACTGCACGTTGTATCCACCTTCTTAATGAATCAACTGTGCCCATTATTATGGAATCCCCATACTTAAATTATATTCAGACATCGCAATTATGTTATGATTCTTTGCCACTTTTTTGCTACACTCTACAATGCAGAATTTTGACCCCTTTAACATGACACAAATCCTAAGAGGAAAAATGTACATTGTGAGCTCTATGTGGGGCTCACAATCTACATTTAAAAAAAAAAAAAATCCTAAGAGGAGGCCAACTCAACTGTATTACCCAAATCACAAAGGTAGCACAATGATTTATGGCTAAACAATCTGACTTTCTTATAGAGAAATTATTGTAATTTATGGCATATTAATAAAATTATGGAATTGTTTTGTAATTTGCAGTTGTAATGATGCACCAAAATGAGAGAGTGCAGGGAATCCTAAAACTACAAAGGAGTCCCTGCACTCGTTTTGTCATTGGTGCTGCTCCCAGTCACATTAAAATCAAGCCACTGAAAGAACCTACTGCCACTGTGGCCCGGAGTAACACAATCGAAAGGTTGGGGGGTTGGGAGAAGAAGGAGCTGCCCTGTTATTCATATGAATTGCTGGGCTGCTACCACATTCACACCAGGCGCTGTCCGGCAATTCATTTGAATTGACAAGCTGCTCTTGCACTAAGGGGGGATCCAGACATGAGATACTGTGGTATATCATTGTTGTCATTGTTACTTTTGAAGAAATACTTCTGCAGTGATTCAATTGAATATTGCTAAAAGGGTTAATTGCCATTTTCATTTTTGCACTTTGACAGGTTTCACCCTATGGTCTGAGATCACTTTAGCCAGGGAGAGAGTCTAACCTGGAGGTGTGTAGCTAAGTCCGAGCAATGTTATTTGGCAGTTGGACGGAAATGAGCTTTGGCTCTGCCTACTCTTTGTAGTAAAGTTTCTGGCACAATCTGTGAGGAAGAGGTTGCAATGAGCCTTATAGCTATAACTAGGTCCTATACACTGCAGGCCGGGCCCAGCAACTTTATTGGAACCTGCACCCGGCAGATGGGACATGGTGGGTAATTTGTTAAAGCTGATGAGAAAGAAACAGTAACCAACCATCTGAAAAGAATGGAGAACCATCCGAATCCCTTGCTCGGGCCCAAGGTGGTGCCTCCATTTTGTAGAAGACTGTTTCCACTACCTTGCTGAACTGGACTAAAGACCATGAGTTGGGTATTCCATTACTAGGTGTCTTGTGAGTCCTTAATCCTGCACTAACAAGGGCAGCCCAACCACTACTAGACAGGAGACCTTTCTACCATCATTCATGTCGTAGCTCAGTGCCAAACTGGTCCCACCAGTAAAATTCATTTTGGGGTCCCACTATATAGGCACGTGTTAATATCACCGGAGAAATTCCTAATTGTGTGGGCAGCAGAAAGATACTGCAAAATCATTGGGACCCCTGCAGTGTGTCGAGAAGACGGGGCCCGGGAAGGAAAGGTCCGACTCTACACCTAGATGTCATCTCAACCGTCCAATGGACAGTATATAGAAATGAACTGGTGGAAAGACTGTACCATGGATAGATATCTGTATGAAGTACAATGAGTTGCCTGTACCGTGGCGGGGTAAGAGGGGCCCTGTGAGACTGCCTCTTAACCCCCTAACTGCCACTACCTAACCTACTGAGCTGGTGCTCTGGGAGAAGCTAAACTGCCCTCTCCTAATGGTATCTACCATCTATATAGAAAAATCAACCAACTGAAGCTCCCCGTTATTCCGAGACCTGAAGGGGTGCACGACCTTGTTCCTTCTGGACCAAAAGGCGTGTTTCTTTCAATGAAAAACAACTTGTGCTGAATAAAGCTGATCCGCACAAAAAGAAATCCAAACGAGAGAAGCTAAACTGCCCTCTCGTAATGGTATCTACCATCTGCTGTGAACAGGAAGTCACTTTATGGCTGAAGCCTAGGGGCTCCTAGCGGCCCACTAAGCTCCTCCCACCTCCTAGGAAACCCAGAATATAAGCCGTCCCTGCACAGACAGCAATACAAAAACGGCAAATTAACTCTTACATAACCAGCATAAAGCTGGAAGTGCAAATCGTTATAACTGTATAAAACATGTTACACCTCGACACGACAGACTACTACTACTCCTATCCTCTTCGCGCTCCTCCACCGCAGCGCTGTACATCCTCCACTTGTGTTACATGCAATGTTTTTGCCAAAGATAATCTCGCATTATGACCTAACCATCAGGTCCAGACTCCGAGCCCGGTCTGATCGATGTCCAAGTAATCTTTGATTATGTCCCTACAAAAAACAATTTCTGTAAAATCCGTGTTATCAGCCCGTATTGACTGAGCAAACAGCGGCAAACGGTAAACACCAGAAAACACAAACAGTATTCCAGTAAAAAAAAATTAAAAATTTCCATTATAAATAGAAATAGTAGAAAATTCTTTAATGTGGGACCGATGATCCTCAGGACAGGTGAAAAAGGGTTAACACCCGAGTTACGTCTGTTAAAAATGGATCATTGAATTGGGTTAAATTACAAGACCAATAAAATTCATCGTTTTTTTAACGGTGTCTCAAAAGCAGACGATGCAAAATGGAGGACACTTGGCCACTGAAAAGGGCGGAAGCAAAACAGGATTCCAAAATGGACATTGTCGTGTGAATACCGTTCACATCTCTGTCCAGTGCGAAGTGAGAAATACTGGGGAAAAAAAATCTGGCAAACCTGAAATTTTTGGACAAAAATAACCCAACAAGCCCCGTTAGAGTCAATGGGTTGCCTAAAGATGTGTTGTTGTCCCTCCTTAGATGGACCATTTTTCTGTTCTTCTGAACCTGCGATGGACCAGAAGAATGAAAACAATGGCAAAAATCTGAATGCGCCATTGTTCTTGGCTGACTTTAATATGGAGGGAGACAGTGGTCACCGGGGACTTACATAATAGGGTCACACATCTCCTCTTGACTCTGTAGCCCCTCATATCTCAGTGTTGCTGCAGAGGGTCAGCCCTGTTGTTAAATTTGTTCCATCCAAACCAGCAGCAGAGCTAATTCATGGGGGCAATGAAAGTCAAAGCTGTTATAGATTAACTCTGGCCGTCTCTCTGCTCAGGTCCCTGTGGGTCGCTCCTCCCTGGAGGTGTAGTCTGAACAGGACTCTTCTGACTGCTCAGCACCTCGTACAGCAGAGCTCGGGAACCCTGAGGACTGGAATGGGGCACAGACGGCAGGTAGAGTCTACTCCATCAGGGGGCCTCCTCCAGGTTGTCCTCTTCCTGGGGTCAATATTTGTTGCAGGTACGTGGAATCCTCCCTAACTTTACTTGCTATCATAAAACCTCGCCCCTACCTGTAAGTGTGGTGATGGACATGTCGCTGTGTATTCCTATATACACTGCAGCCCATCAGGCTCTGAAGAGGGGGCGCTCTCCTGGTGAATACACCGGACTCATACGTCCACCTTAGAGTTCTCTATTCTCTTCCAATCTGATATCTCATTATCTTCCACAGCTTATGCCTATAGACCATATGGACATTATAGACCAACCATTCATTGTCGGGGTGAGCTGCACAATGCGACTGCTGATGTTTACTTTACAAATGGACTATCTGAGGGAAGCGTTGCCAGATTCCAGTGTCCTCGAGGAGAATATCCATGGCCACAAAGCAGCCGCACATGCCAAAGTAATGGCGAATGGTCAGACATACAAAGCAGTGACGGGAAGATGACATTTATATCCTGTAGAAGTGAGTATAATGAGTGTGAACAATGTCATAGTCCTGAGCTAGTAGAAGACTCTGCTGTGAATGGACAGGGAGAAACTGCAGAACTTCAGATAAATGGGATGTGGGCAGAATTCACAATAAGTGATGGGAGCAGCGTGCCACGTTTCAGGTCACAAGGCTCTATTCTCAGGCATTACTACTACTGGTGAGCTGAAACGTGGCACACTGTGGGCGTAAAGGGTCACATATCCTGATATATCCTATTTGTTTGATTCCAAAGGGACATTTGGTTGATGTCCTTGAGGCGTGCGCCATTATTTGTCTGAGTCCTGTGCTGCTGGTATACTGTTTGCATAGTGGCAATATCCTATAACAGGCACCTAATAGTAACCTACTGTACTTGATGGCCATAGTTATTAAACTTACCGGTAATCCTACTTTATTGATGTAGTGGAAAGCAAAAATTGCCACGTCAGAAAAAAAATTCCTTCCGACTCCAGACTAAATCCCTGGATTAAAATCCCATCTCCAGAAATCTAATACCTAGAAATTCTGATATTTTTGTTTCCAGAAATGCATCCAGGCCACTCTCTAACTTGTTACAATGTATCAGCCATCACAAGATCTCGTGGCCGAGAGTTCCATAGACTCAACGGTCTGGCAGTAAAAATAATCCTTGTCTATGATGATGGCAAAACTGTCTCTAAGCATAGAGGATGCCCCATTGTAATGGCTACAGGCCTGGGTATAAAGAGAACATTGGAAAGAACTGGATTCTGTCCCTTCACCTATTCCTACATTGTCATCCCATAGGTGAATAACCCCACGTTTAATATATTTGCACCCTTTAATATCGTATTATCCTCCTCTATGTTCACCACTTTATAGAGCTTAGTATCGTCTGCAAATATCGAAATCCTACTCTGTAAACTCCCTGTAAATTTTCTAAAACTTTCCTGAAACTTTTTGGGATTGTCACCCACAAATCATTATGGTACTCTGGGATCTGAAGACATAGGCAAATAATTAGAGGCCCAGGGGAGATCCGGAAGTAAACACTGATACTCACTTTCCCTAACCTTTCCTGGGCTTACTCACAATGGCTGACTCTCCTTCGTATCAGGATGTTGGAACAATCACAGGCCTCAGCTGTCCCCTGGGGCCAGAAACCAACCCAAGAGGTCCACAAGGGAGCACCTGACGCTGTGAGGTAACCCAGGAGAGGTGAGGTCAGATGAGTTTCAGCTTTTATTATATTTCTACACCTTTATTGGGACTCCACTTATGATATTTTTGGGTACAATATTGTATAATAATAACAATTTCAGTTTGGACCTAAATAAAACAGGCCTAAGAACCTCTAACAAATTAGGATTTTTGTTAATCTTGGAATAAAAAGCTGTATTTACTCAAAAATGGTGCCATAAAAACCTAAATCCTCACATATCAATTGGCAGGGTAGACCAGACACTAAGGGGAGAGGTAATAGCGTCACTTTATAAGATACAATTGTGATGGATAGTTATGACAGGGACCGCCATGGGCACCTACCCAAGTCCATGAATGCTATGTACAGGAACAGACCCGTAATGTCAATTAGTTTATTCTAGTAACATTTATATTGATACAAATGTATCTACTAGTCTTAATTTTCTATTATTTTTTCCAGAATATCTATGTCCTGATCCTGTTAAATTTGAAAATGGCCGGTTTCACCCCAGAGGACCTTTTTTTGTAGACTCCAATATTACCTTCACATGTAATGATGGTTATATACCCAGAGGATCTATGGTGAGAACATGTATGGAGAATGGTACATGGAGTGGAGAGACGGCCGTCTGTGATGATGGAGGTGAGTGACTGTCCTGGGCTGGTACGGTGCAGCGATAAACTAATGCAAAACCCATATAGGAAAGGCTTGTCCATGATTAGAAACAAGGCTCTGCAATATTTCCCTCCTATCCTTGGGCTGTGTATGATGTGTAACTCATTTCCATGTAAGAGAATAGGGCAGAGCTGCAGTACCAAACACAGCCTGGGACCGAGTGTGTCACTGTTTAGAATTTGGAATGGGTGAGGATGGTTGGGATTGTCCTGCAGGCCTGGCAATGTAATATAATTGAGGAACATAAATATGGACTTTGGTGGGGACCTGGTGGACATGTGAGCAGTAAATCGCTTATTTAATTGACTGTGTATATTGTTCTAAAATGTACATAATAGAATAAAATCTGCAGTTATTATGGGAAGTAAGAAATTATTTGTTAATATTATTACCATAAAATGTTTCTATTCTTTGTGTTCTACCCCACAGTCGGCCACTGCCCTGATCCAGGGATTCCTGTGGGTGCAACTAAAAGAGGTGTCCGATATGATGTGAATGATATTGTGTTGTACAAATGTATCCCCGGCCTTACTCTATTTGGATCATCAAAAAGAACCTGTTTACAGAGCAGAAGATGGAGTGGGACCGAAGTCACCTGTCACTGTGAGTCCTGGGCACAAGAACTGCTGTTTGATGTGTTCTCCTGTTGTGACTTTCTACCTTCTTTGCTGAGATTTCCACTTTTTTTGTCAATATGCAAATGAGCTCTTTAGAGAAATATGAGCATTGCCGTTTAACATTTTAGAGCTATGGCATGACCCTCATTGCTCCAAGGAGAACATCTGCATATTGACAAAAAAAGTTGAAATCTCAGCAATAGGGACAGCAATTCACAAGGGCAAAAAACTGATTGATTGATTGATTCTTACCCTACTTATCTGCAGGGCTGGTGTGATATGCTGGTTCTGGTGACAGTAACCTATCTATCTGCAGGGCTGGGGTGATATGCTGGTTCTGGTGACAGTAACCTATCTATCTGCAGGGCTGGGGTGATATGCTGGTTCTGGTGACAGTAACCTATCTATCTGCAGGGCTGGGGGGATATGCTGGGTCTGGTGACAGTAACCTATCTATCTGCAGGGCTGAGGTGATATGCTGGTTCTGGTGACAGTAACCTATCTATCTGCAGGGCTGAGGTGATATGCTGGGTCTGGTGACAGTAACCTATCTATCTGCAGGACTGGGGTGATATGCTGGTTCTGGTGACAGTAACCTATGTATCTGCAGGGCTGGGGCGATATACTGGTTCTGGTGACAGTAACCTATCTGCAGGGCTGGGGTGATATGCTGGTTCTGGTGACAGTAACCTATGTATCTGCAGGGCTGGGGCGATATACTGGTTCTGGTGACAGTAACCTATCTATCTGCAGGCCTGGGGTGATATGCTGGTTCTGGTGACAGTAACCTATCTATCTGCAGGGCTGGGGTGATATGCTGGTTCTGGTGACAGTAACCTATCTATCTGCAGGGCTGGGGTGATATGCTGGGTCTGGTGACACTAACCTATCTATCTGCAGGCCTGGGGTGATATGCTGGTTCTGGTGACAGTAACCTATCTATCTGCAGGGCTGGGGTGATATGCTGGTCTGGTGACAGTAACCTATCTATCTGCAGGGCTGGGGTGATATGCTGGGTCTGGTGACAGTAACCTATCTATCTGCAGGACTGGGGTGATATGCTGGTTCTGGTGACAGTAACCTATGTATCTGCAGGGCTGGGGCGATATACTGGTTCTGGTGACAGTAACCTATCTGCAGGGCTGGGGTGATATGCTGGTTCTGGTGACAGTAACCTATGTATCTGCAGGGCTGGGGCGATATACTGGTTCTGGTGACAGTAACCTATCTATCTGCAGGCCTGGGGTGATATGCTGGTTCTGGTGACAGTAACCTATCTATCTGCAGGACTGGGGTGATATGCTGGTTCTGGTGACAGTAACCTATCTATCTGCAGGGCTGGGGTAATATGCTGGGTCTGGTGACAGTAACCTATCTATCTGCAGGGTTGGGGTGATATGCTGGGTCTGGTGACACTAACCTATCTATCCGCAGGGCTGGGGTGATATGCTGGTTCTGGTGACAGTAACCTATCTATCTGCAGGACTGGGGTGATATGCTGGTTCTGGTGACAGTAACCTATCTATCTGCATTGCTGGGGTGATATACTGGTTCTGGTGACAGTAACCTATCTATCTGCAGGGCTGGGGTGATATGCTGGTTCTGGTGACACTAACCTATCTATCTGCAGGGTTGGGGTGATATGCTGGTTCTGGTGACAGTAACCTATCTATCTGCAGGGCTGGGGTGATATGCTGGTCCTGGTGACAGTAACCTATCTATCTGCAGGGCTGGGGTGATATGCTGGTTCTGGTGACATTAACCTATCTATCTGCAGGGCTGGGGTGATATACTGGGTCTGGTGACAGTAACCTATCTATCTGCAGGGCTGGGGTGATATGCTGGGTCTGGTGACACTAACCTATCTATCTGCATTGCTGGGGTGATATACTGGTTCTGGTGACAGTAACCTATCTATCTGCAGGGCTGGGGTGATATGCTGGTTCTGGTGACACTAACCTATCTATCTGCAGGGCTGGGGTGATATTCTGGTTCTGGTGACAGTAACCTATCTATCTGCAGGGCTGGGCTGATATTCTGGTTCTGGTGACAGTAACCTATCTATCTGCAGGGCTGGGGTGATATGCTGGGTCTGGTGACAGTAACCTATCTATCTGCAGGACTGGGGTGATATGCTGGTTCTGGTGACAGTAACCTATCTGCAGGGCTGGGGTGATATGCTGGTTCTGGTGACACTAACCTATCTATCTGCAGGGCTGGGATGATATGCTGGTTCTGGTGACAGTAACCTATCTATCTGCAGGCCTGGGGTGATATGCTGGTTCTGGTGACAGTAACCTATCTATCTGCAGGGCTGGGGTGATATGCTGGTTCTGGTGACACTAACCTATCTATCTGCAGGGCTGGGATGATATGCTGGTTCTGGTGACAGTAACCTATCTATCTGCAGGCCTGGGGTGATATGCTGGTTCTGGTGACAGTAACCTATCTATCTGCAGGGCTGGGGTGATATGCTGGGTCTGGTGACACTAACCTATCTATCTGCAGGACTGGGGTGATATGCTGGTTCTGGTGACAGTAACCTATCTATCTGCAGGGCTGGGGTGATATGCTGGGTCTGGTGACAGTAACCTATCTATCTGCAGGGTTGGGGTGATATGCTGGGTCTGGTGACACTAACCTATCTATCTGCAGGGCTGGGGTGATATGCTGGTTCTGGTGACAGTAACCTATCTGCAGGGCTGGGGTGATATGCTGGTTCTGGTGACAGTAACCTATGTATCTGCAGGGCTGGGGCGATATACTGGTTCTGGTGACAGTAACCTATCTATCTGCAGGCCTGGGGTGATATACTGGTTCTGGTGACAGTAACCTATCTATCTGCAGGGCTGGGGTGATATGCTGGTTCTGGTGACACTAACCTATCTATCTGCAGGACTGGGGTGATATGCTGGTTCTGGTGACAGTAACCTATCTGCAGGGCTGGGGTGATATGCTGGTTCTGGTGACAGTAACCTATCTGCAGGGCTGGGGTGATATGCTGGTTCTGGTGACAGTAACCTATCTATCTGCAGGGCTGGGGTGATATGCTGGTTCTGGTGACACTAACCTATCTATCTGCAGGACTGGGGTGATATGCTGGTTCTGGTGACAGTAACCTATCTGCAGGGCTGGGGTGATATGCTGGTTCTGGTGACAGTAACCTATCTGCAGGGCTGGGGTGATATGCTGGTTCTGGTGACAGTAACCTATCTATCTGCAGGGCTGGGGTGATATGCTGGGTCTGGTGACACTAACCTATCTATCTGCAGGGCTGGGGTGATATGCTGGTCTGGTGACAGTAACCTATCTATCTGCAGGGCTGGGGTGATATGCTGGTTCTGGTGACAGTAACCTATCTATCTGCAGGGTTGAGACCATCATTTTCTTCTCTGTTGTTTTGGTGCCCTCATTGTCTTGCAATCATGGCAGACATCTCCTACTGCTCATAATGGATAATTTTCTCTCTTTTTCCCAGTCCCTAATAGGCTTCAGTTCTTGGAAAAAATTGATGGGCCTTATGTTGAGATTCTGAACGCTCACAGCAGTAAGTCACCTGACTAATGTAAGGCTGCACCAGTTAGAGGGAATTCTTATGCGGTATCTGATGGTGAAGCAGATTATATCTATATAAAGGGAAGAATATGCAAATCTGCCTTCCATGATGTAATTAGGAAGACAGTTGCTGCTTCATTGTTGCAAACCAATAGATTGGTTTGCAACAATGAGGCAGCAACTGTCTTCCTAATTACATCATGGAAGGCAGATTTGCATATTCTTCCCATAGTTCCTTGCAAAGTGGAGTGCTAAAGGATTAACAAGTCTCCACACACCTATATGGTGGTCTCTCCCTAAGGAGTGACAATATCCCCCGAACTATATCTATATAATAATACAGACGTGTTTTCCTGGCTCCTGTTCTGCTATTTTCTCTGTATTAATCCTCAGCTTTTGTTCCAGTCCTTGCTCCTGACCAGTTCTTCAGATTATCGGCCCGGTATTTGTTGTTCTATGCCTAGTTCTGACACTTGGCTACATTTCTTCAGAGTCCAACCTTCCTTGCAGAGGGTCAGAGGGAAAACTTAGGTTTTGTTCCTGATCTTGCTCCCAACATGCCCCTCAGATCATCCTGGTACTTGTAGTTCTGCTCCTAGTTCTAACCTTTGGTTATGTCTCTTCTGATTTTGGTGAAGAAACATATTTGGGAATGCAACAGGTTGTTGGAGGTCAGGCCAACATTAAAAAAAATAATTTTTGGACTAAATACAGCACGAGAAGAATCCAGATCGGTATGGCCAAGACATCATAGCTGGCTGTGATGCAGAATATGCTGCCATAGGACCTGCAACCATTAGACTGCTCGAAGAAGTAACGAAACCTCATGGACCTTCCCTTATTACTAATCTGATTCACATTCATCTCTTCTCACTCAGTTTCTGCCGTGGATGGGTTACCTTTTGAAAGCCATCAGTTTGTTGACATCTTCACCAAGAGAAAAGCAGAGTCTAATCCTGTGCTGCATCCTTATGATTTTGGAGTTTCCGTTTTACCTCACCGTGATCATACCAGGAATGGGGGGGGGGGGAGCTAGGTTATCTATTGTCCTTGCCAAAACCTAAGAGTGTGTGGGCTCTGCAATGTTCCAGTGGTTTATGATATCTAGAGAAGAAATGGCCAAAACTCTTAGGGTGCATTCACACTGAGTAAACGCTAGCTTATTTTGTAGAGTAAAATTACACTTGTAAATTTTGCTATCCCATTGACTTCAATGATATTTTTTTACAAGTGTAAAAATACGCCTGTAAAAAATACGCCTGTAAAAAATACGCCTGTAAAAATACGCCTGTAAAATGTCATTGAAGTCAATGGGATAGCAAAATTTACAAGTGTAATTTTACTCTACAAAATAAGCTAGCGTTTACTCAGTGTGAATGCACCCTTAGGGTGCATTCACACGGAGTAAAATGGAGTGTAATTTGGAGCGTTTACGGAGCGTTTACGTAAACGCTCCGTATACGCTCCGTATACGCTCCGTAAACGCTCCGTAAACGCTCCAAATTACACTCCATTTTACTCCGTGTGAATGCACCCTAAGGGTAATGTTTCTTGATGATAATCTTCTCATACATGTAGTGTCCTCCTGATAACCAGCCATGATGTCCTTATTGTGGTCAGGTTATCTTCTCATACATGTAGTGTCCTCCTGATAACCAGCCATGATGTCCTTATTGTGGTCAGGTTATCTTTTCATACATGTAGTGTCCTCCTGATAACCAGCCATGATGTCCTTATTGTGGTCAGGTTATCTTCTCATACATGTGGTGTCCTCCTGATAACCAGCCATGATGTCCTTATTGTGGTCAGGTTATCTTCTCATACATGTAGTGTCCTCCTAATAACCAGACATGATGTCCTTATTGTGGTCAGGTTATCTTCTCATACATGTAGTGTCCCCTCCTGATAACCAGCCATGATGTCCTTATTGTGGTCAGGTTATCTTCTCATACATGTAGTGTCCTCCTGATAACCAGCCATGATGTCCTTATTGTGGTCAGGTTATCTTCTCATACATGTAGTGTCCTCCTGATAACCAGCCATGATGTCCTTATTGTGGTCAGATTATCTTCTCATACATGTAGTGTCCTCCTGATAACCAGCCATGATGTCCTTATTGTGGTCAGGTTATCTTCTCATACATGTAGTGTCCTCCTGATAACCAGCCATGATGTCCTTATTGTGGTCAGGTTATCTTCTCATACATGTAGTGTCCTCCTGATAACCAGCCATGATGTCCTTATTGTGGTCGGGTTATCTTCTCATACATGTAGTGTCCTCCTGATAACCAGCCATGATGTCCTTATTGTGGTCAGGTTATCTTCTCATACATGTAGTGTCCTCCTGATAACCAGCCATGATGTCCTTATTGTGGTCAGGTTATCTTTTCATACATGTAGTGTCCTCCTGATAACCAGCCATGATGTCCTTATTGTGGTCAGGTTATCTTCTCATACATGTAGTGTCCTCCTGATAACCAGCCATGATGTCCTTATTGTGGTCAGGTTATCTTCTCATACATGTAGTGTCCTCCTGATAACCAGCCATGATGTCCTTATTGTGGTCAGGTTATCTTCTCATACATGTAGTGTCCTCTCCTGATAACCAGCCATGATGTCCTTATTGTGGTCAGGTTATCTTCTCATACATGTAGTGTCCTCCTGATAACCAGCCATGATGTCCTTATTGTGGTCAGGTTACCTTCTCATACATGTAGTGTCCTCCTGATAACCAGCCATGATGTCCTTATTGTGGTCAGGTTACCTTCTCATACATGTAGTGTCCTCTCCTGATAACCAGCCATGATGTCCTTATTGTGGTCAGGTTATCTTCTCATACATGTAGTGTCCTCCTGATAACCAGCCATGATGTCCTTATTGTGGTCAGGTTATCTTCTCATACATGTAGTGTCCTCTCCTGATAACCAGCCATGATGTCCTTATTGTGGTCAGGTTATCTTCTCATACATGTAGTGTCCTCCTGATAACCAGCCATGATGTCCTTATTGTGGTCAGGTTATCTTCTCATACATGTAGTGTCCTCCTGATAACCAGCCATGATGTCCTTATTGTGGTCAGGTCATCTTCTCATACATGTAGTGTCCCTGCCTGATAACCCGGCTACAATAAGAAAATCATGGCTGGGTTTTTGACAAGTTCCTGACCATAGAAAGTTTCTGCATTTGTGGTCGTATCCATTGGCAACTGATCAAGACAACAGACATCACCACTAAGATATTTAGAGAAAATCTTTAAAACTCTGAAGAATTTTTAAATACTTTAAAGCCTTGTGTTTCTATGGAATAGGCCAAGTTTTCAGATAATCCTCCAGAAATAATAAATCAGTCTCCGTGATCTTTCTACTTGTTTTACAGAAAAAAGCAGTGACAAAACTCTGCAAATAACGAAGGACGGGATTATCAATATCTACATTCTCATAGATGACTCGGATGGTGTTAGTAGGGGAGCATTTCAGACTATGAAGAGGAATGTGAAGATTCTTGTCAACAAGGTTTGTGCCGGTCCTGTATCTGTACCTAGTGGAGATGAGTGAACAGCGTTCTATCGAGTACATGTTCTATCGGACATCACTTTCACTCATCTCTAATTACAACGTTCAGACCAGATTTTCTGTTTCTGGCCTGGACTTCCTCGTGCGCATGGAGCCTAATATTGCAGAACTGGTCAGCACAGTTGTACCCTCTAATAGAGATAGACGACTCAAGATTTATTTCATGTTAAGGCTTGGCGGCTCAGGTTCCCTGATTCTTTTCAGGTCAGATTGTGGGGATAACGTCACTCCTTAGGGAGAGACCACCTTCTCAGGTGTGTGGAGACTTATAGCCATAGTTGCTCCACTGCAAAGGAACATGGGAAGAATATGCAAATCTGTCTCCCAAGATGTAAACAGGGAGACAGTGCCTCTGTTTGCTGCCCTCTATAGCAAGCAAGTCGAAAACGACACCTTAATTTGGCTTGAAACATAGCATAGAATACTCTTAGGGCTCCTAGGAACCTATCTATAATACATAGTGTATGACACTGTCAGGGCTCCTAGGAACCTATCTATAATACATAGTGTATGACACTGTCAGGGCTCCTAGGAACCTATCTATAATACATAGTGTATGACACTGTCAGGGCTCCTAGGAACCTATCTATAATACATAGTGTATGACACTGTCAGGGCTCCTAGGAACCTATCTATAATACATAGTGTATGACACTGTCAGGGCTCCTAGGAACCTATCTATAATACATAGTGTATGACACTGTCAGGGCTCCTAGGAATAATAATAAAAAATGTTATTTATATAGCACCAACATATTCCGCAGCGCTGTACAATTTGTAGGGTTCAAATACAGACAGAAAGATACATTACAAAGAAAGTCATTTCACACAATGGGACTGAGGGCCCTGCTCACAAGAGCTTACAATCTATGAGGTAGAGGGGGTGACACAAGAGGTAGTAGGGGCGGCATTGCTTATGCAGAGGTCAGACAATGTTGTAATAGAAGTGACTGTCATTACACAAACATAAAACTTTATGAGCCGTCACCAGTCGTGTCCTTTAACATGTGGATGGAGCTTGGACCTATAAAGTTATCCTGAGATGACATCATATCATGTGGGGAAATGTGGGAGCGGGACAGAGGAGGGTTAAGGGTTTATGTTAGAAATTGTCTTCGGCCTGTCTGACAAGATGTGTCTTTAGTTTGCGTTTGAAGCTGTAGAAATTGGGAGTTACTCTGATTGTCCGGGGTAGAGCATTCCAGAGAAGTGGTGCAGCTCCGGAGAAGTCTTGTATACGAGCGGGGGAGGTTCTGTTAATAGAGGATGTAAGTGTTAGGTCATTAAGTGAACAGAGAACACGGGTTGGGCGGTAGACAGAGATGAGGGAGGAAATGTATGGAGGTGCGGCATTATGGAGAGCCTTGAGGAGGAGGGGGAGAACTTAATATTTTATTCTATAATGAATAGGCAGCCAATGTAGTGACTGGCACAGACCCGAGGCATCGATGTAGCGTCTAGCCTGATAGATGAGCCTGGCCGCTGCATTCAGAATAGATTGTAGAGGGGAGAGCCTAGGCCAATGGCCTCTCAGAAGAATGCTGGATGTCATTAAGAGAGCATTGGACGCCTCAAGATAGCCCTAGTTCTAGTGACACTAACCTATCTATCTGCAGGACTGGGGTGATATTCTGGTTCTGGTGACAGTAACCTATCTATCTGCAGGGCTGGGGTGATATTCTGGTTCTGGTGACAGTAACCTATCTATCTGCAGGACTGGGGTGATATGCTGGTTCTGGTGACACTAACCTATCTATCTGCAGGGCCGGGGTGATATGCTGGTTCTGGTGACACTAACCTATCTATCTGCAGGGCTGGGGTGATATGCTGGTTCTGGTGACACTAACCTATCTATCTGCAGGGCTGGGGTGATATGCTGGTTCTGGTGACAGTAACCTATGTATCTGCAGGGCTGGGGTGATATGCTGGTTCTGGTGACAGTAACCTATCTATCTGCAGGGCCGGGGTGATATACTGGGTCTGGTGACAGTAACCTATCTATCTGCAGGGCTGGGGTGATATGCTGGTTCTAGTGACAGTATAAGCTATCTATCTGCAGGGCTGGGGTGATATGCTGGGTCTGGTGACAGTAACCTATCTATCTGTAGGACTGGGGTGATATGCTGGTTCTGGTGACAGTAACCCATCTATCTGCAGGGCTGGGGTGATATGCTGGTTCTGGTGACAGTAACCTATCTATCTGCAGGGCTGGGGTGATATGCTGGTTCTGGTGACAGTAACCTATCTATCTGCAGGACTGGGGTGATATGCTGGGTCTGGTGACAGTAACCTATCTATCTGCAGGGCTGGGGTGATATGCTGGTTCTGGTGACAGTAACCTATCTATCTGCAGGACTGGGGTGATATGCTGGGTCTGGTGACAGTAACCTATCTATCTGCAGTGCTGGGGTGATATGCTGGTTCTGGTGGCAGTAACCTATCTATCTGCAGGGCTGGGGTGATATGCTGGGTCTGGTGACAGTAACCTATCTATCTGCAGGGCTGGGGTGATATGCTGGTTCTAGTGACAGTATAAGCTATCTATCTGCAGGGCTGGGGTGATATGCTGGGTCTGGTGACAGTAACCTATCTATCTGTAGGACTGGGGTGATATGCTGGTTCTGGTGACAGTAACCCATCTATCTGCAGGGCTGGGGTGATATGCTGGTTCTGGTGACAGTAACCTATCTATCTGCAGGGCTGGGGTGATATGCTGGTTCTGGTGACAGTAACCTATCTATCTGCAGGACTGGGGTGATATGCTGGGTCTGGTGACAGTAACCTATCTATCTGCAGGGCTGGGGTGATATGCTGGTTCTGGTGACAGTAACCTATCTATCTGCAGGACTGGGGTGATATGCTGGGTCTGGTGACAGTAACCTATCTATCTGCAGTGCTGGGGTGATATGCTGGTTCTGGTGGCAGTAACCTATCTATCTGCAGGGCTGGGGTGATATGCTGGGTCTGGTGACAGTAACCTATCTATCTGCAGGACTGGGGTGATATGCTGGTTCTGGTGACACTAACCTATCTATCTGCAGGGCTGGGGTGATATGCTGGTTCTGGTGACAGTAACCTATGTATCTGCAGGGCTGGGGTGACATGCTGGTTCTGGTGACACTAACCTATCTATCTGCAGGGCTGGGGTGATATGCTGGTTCTGGTGGCAGTAACCTATCTATCTGCAGGGCTGGGGTGATATGCTGGTTCTGGTGGCAGTAACCTATCTATCTGCAGGGCTGGGGTGATATGCTGGGTCTGGTGACAGTAACCTATCTATCTGCAGGGCTGGGGTGATATGCTGGTTCTGGTGACAGTAACCTATCTATCTGCAGGGCTGGGGTGATATGCTGGTTCTGGTGATAGTAACCTATCTATCTCCAGGGCTGGGGTGATATGCTGGTTCTGGTGGCAGTAACCTATCTATCTGCAGGGCTGGGGTGATATGCTGGGTCTGGTGACAGTAACCTATCTACAGGGCTGGGGTGATATGCTGGGTCTGGTGACAGTAACCTATCTATCTGCAGGGCTGGGTTGATATGCTGGTTCTGGTGACAGTAACCTATCTATCTGCAGGGCTGGGGTGATATGCTGGCTCTGGTGACAGTAACCTATCTATCTGCAGGGCTGGGGTGATATGCTGGTTCTGGTGACAGTAACCTATCTATCTGCAGGGCTGGGGTGATATTCTGGGTCTGGTGACAGTAACCTATCTATCTGCAGGGCTGGGGTGATATGCTGGGTCTGGTGACAGTAACCTATCTATCTGCAGGGCTGGGGTGATATGCTGGTTCTGGTGACAGTAACCTATCTATCTGCAGGACTGGGGTGATATGCTGGGTCTGGTGACAGTAACCTATCTATCTGCAGGGCTGGGGTGATATGCTGGCTCTGGTGACAGTAACCTATCTATCTGCAGGGCTGGCTGCCTGTTGTACAGCAAACACTAGATGTTACTACCTGAACAGAACGTTACCCTGGAGGATACAATTCTATAAGTAACACCTCCTACACCTCGGTCTCATTTTTCTTGTTCTGCTAGCTCGGGGTCTATGATACGAAGGTTCAGTTCGGAGTGATCTCTTTAAAGGAGCCTGAAATTATTGTCAACATCTTAGACGATGAAGATGCCGAGTTGGTGGTGAAGATTATTGAGACTGCACTGAATTACACGGGTGAGGAGCGCACAGGGCACAGAGAAGGAAAAACATTTACAATTTTTTTAACTCTGATTTTTTTTCTGCAGATCACGAATCGGGGAGAGATATTTATGGTGCTCTGGAGGAGGTGCTGTGGATGATGTCAGTGCAGGAGGAGACGTATAAGAATCTAGGGGTGTGGGAATCTGTTCATCACATCATCATGCTATTGACTGATGGTGAGATGGTGAATGTGCCGCCTGACACTGAAAGACCACGCCATACATCATATTTCACACACAGAGAGATCTCGCCA
Source organism: Leptodactylus fuscus (assembly GCF_031893055.1). Classification (NCBI taxonomy): domain Eukaryota; kingdom Metazoa; phylum Chordata; class Amphibia; order Anura; family Leptodactylidae; genus Leptodactylus; species Leptodactylus fuscus. The sequence continues at coordinate 79,004,998 of NC_134275.1, forward strand.
AGTCTCCATGACAGTCCTGTAATACCACAGCAGGCGATGTGATGGAGGTCCGGGACGACCTAGTAGAGATGACGTATAGCCTGTAGTAGTACAAATGGCTGAGGCACCAACACCGCTGAGGTAGCGAGCACAGTACCACCCAATAAGCACCTCCTAGGTCCTGACATAGCGCCGCCTGAAGCGCTCGCTTCAGGTCGCCTCATGGGAGGTGCGGCGCTGCATAGGTGACGTTCACACTGCTATCATTCAACTCCATTGCTCTCCTTCAAAATAGGATGAGAACAACAGACTGAAACGCCAATAGAACCCAAAGGAAAAAAAAGCATCAGACATGTTGGATTTCAACATGCCCAATCCTATGTTCTGATGGCAAATAAGTTCTACCAGACACACAGTAAGCTCTTAGGGTGAATTCACACTGAGTAAACGCTAGCTTATTCTGAACGTAAAACACGTTCAGAATAAGCGGCGTCTAAAGCAGCTCCATTCATTTCTATGGGAGCGGGGATACGAGCGCTCCCCATAGAAATGAATGGGCTGCTTCTTTCACTCCGTGCAGTCCCATTGAAGTGAATGGGGAGTGCCGGCGTGTACGCTCCGGCATGAGCAGAGCTTGCCGTATACGCCGGCACTCCCCATTCACTTCAATGGGACTGCACGGAGTGAAAGAAGCAGCCCATTCATTTCTATGGGGAGCGCTCGTATCCCCGCTCCCATAGAAATGAATGGAGCTGCTTTAGACGCCGCTTATTCTGAACGTGTTTTACGTTCAGAATAAGCTAGCGTTTACTCAGTGTGAATTCACCCTTAAAGCGTCATTAAGATAAGAAATAACTTTTTCAAAAATGAATAGGTAAATCTAAGAAAGTTTTTTTTCAGACTATAAGACGCACTCTTCAGCAATGGAAAACCTTGCAAAAAAAAAGTACCAGCATCTTATAGTCCAAAGTCAGCGGAGTCCAGCCCCTCAGTGACCGGTTGCTTTATGATGGGAGGATGAGCTGATGAATCACATCTCCTGATCGGAGCACTGTACGTGTATCTGCAAGGCTCTCTATTTCCCTGGTCGACAGCGATCAGTCAGATCAGGGAAGGGCAGGGCATAATTCAGCTAGCAGACCACAGTCCGAACAGGGACCACAGCCACCAGTTACCTGGACCCCTGCCTTCATCAGCCAGTTAGGGTTATTGCTCCTTCACTATCATTGTTAGTAAAGGCCAAGTGATGTAAATTTTACAGCTTTATAAATCCCCGGCCGCCTCCTCTAACCTGTAATCAAAAATCAGGAGCCCTGGGATCTTCTAAGCAGCTGCCTAGCACTATCACAATGACAATAGTGGAGGCCACAACGCACGAGAAGGTTATAAGAAGATAGTAAAGCGTTCTCAAGTTGCCCTTCCATTCAGTTCAAAATGCAATTAAGAAATTACAGTTACAGGAATATTGGAGGTCAAGATAAGGTCTGGAGGACTCGGAAAAATTTCAGAGACAGCTGCTCATAGGATTGTCAGACTGGCAAATCAGAACCCCCACTTGAATACAAAAGACCTTCAGGAAGATTTAGTAGACTCAGGAGTTGTGGTACATTATTCTACTGCTCAGCGATACCTGCACAAATATGACCTTCATGGAAGAGTCATCAGAAGAAAACCTCTCCTACATCCTCACCATAAAATTCAGCGTCAGAAGTTTGCAAAAGAACATCTAAACAAGCAGTGGCGTAACTACTGGGGTAGCGGCTGCCACAGGGCCCGGGACATTAGGGGCCCGGTGACAGCCACTACCCCTGTATTTTTTTCTTTTTTTAATAGGCCGTCACCGGCTGGAGTTACACCAGCCGTTACGGGTCCTATTTACTTACCGATCCTGGCTGGGGCTGGGATCAGTAAGTGACGCCTCGGTCCCCACTCAGTCTTTTCAGACCCCCAAGTATAATGATCGGAGGCCCCAGAAAGGTACAGGAACATCAAAAACTATGTTACTTACCTTTCCACGCTCCGGGCAGGCTTCAGGCCTAGTTGTGTGATGTCCCTGATGCCACATGTGATGTGAGTACGTCATTAAAGAAAGCCGACACCACCGAAGACTGCAGCAGAGCGGAGATAGGTAAGTGACAGTGGTTTTTTATGTTTGTATCCCCCCTGGGTCTCCGATTATTATACTCTGGGGTCTGTGTGTGAGCTGGATACAAGGGCAGATTCTATATAAATTAAAGATAAAGAGGAGGAGAGGAGTCTAATAAGTGGAGAAGGATTACAGAGTTTCATATATTCACCTGTTCTACTCATTTATGAAGTTATTGTATAGACGGAGGTCCACTTTAAGCCCCCGGTGAGCAGCCAGAGGCCTCTGGAGATGACCCATAACAACACATCTAATCTGTCACCACACCTCAACTGCGGTTCATTGCAGCAATTTTTTTTACCTGAATAAACTTCGGCCCATTTCACTGAAGATGCCGGAGAAGTAAATCCTAAATTCTCACCTTACTGTCCATTTCAGAGTCATTAAAATTCGAATTGAAGGGGCGACCTGAGGAAATGTTGAAGAATATCAGGAAATACCTGAAGATCACAGGAGCAAGAGAAAATGATCCAGGTAAGACCTATCTGTCTTGTACAATTGCATACCTCTCAACCGTCCCGATTTCCGCGGGACAGTCCCGATTTGGGTGACATGTCCCGCGGTCCCGGTTGGAGGGAGGTATGTCCCGATTTCAACTCAGATCTGCGTCCAGAGGACGCAGATCTGAGTTGAACACACATGCGGCTGAAGGAAGGAGCTGACACAGGTCAGCTCCTCACTTCGCCGCTGCCCGCCTCTCTCCCTGACACACGCAGCTGAAGCTGCTGGCGTGCTCGCTTCGCCGCTGCGTCTCTCTCTCGCTGACACATGCGGCTGAAGCGAGGAGCTGACCTGTGTCAGCTCCTCGCTTCGCTGCTGCCGCCGGCTCCTGGCTTGTAGACGCGATGTACACGCCAGGAGCCGGCGGCAGCAGCGTACCTGTGTCAGCTCCTTCCTTCAGCCGCATGTGTCAGCGAGAGAGGCGGGCAGAGAGCGGCGAGGGAGCGGAGGAGAAGGTAAGTTTAATGTGGAGGTGGAACGTGAATCTGGGGGCAGATGAAGGAGAGGACGGCATGACATTGGGGCAGAGATGGGGGACATGAATCTGGGGGCAGAGATGGAGAGGACATGAATCTGAGGGCAGAGATGGAGAGGACATGAATCTGAGGGCGGAGATGGAGGGACATGAATCTGGGGGCAGAGATGGGGACATGAATCTGGGGGCAGAGATGGAGGGACATGAATCTGGGGGCAGAGATGGAGAGGACATGAATCTGGGGGCAGAGATGGAGGGACATGAATCTGGGGGCAGAGATGGAGGGACATGAATCTGGGGGCAGAGATGGAGGGACATGAATCTGGGGGCAGAGATGGGGGACATGAATCTGGGGGCAGAGATGGAGGGACATGAATCTGGGGGCAGAGATGGAGAGGACATGAATCTGGGGGCAGAGATGGAGGGACATGAATCTGGGGGCAGAGATGGGGACATGAATCTGGGGGCAGAGATGGAGGGACAGGAATCTGGGGGCAGAGATGGGGGACATGAATCTGGGGGCAGAGATGGAGGGACAGGAATCTGGGGGCACAGATGTGGGACATGAATCTGGGGGCAGAGATGGAGGGACATGAATCTGGGGGCAGAGATGGGGACATGAATCTGGGGGCAGAGATGGAGGGACAGGAATCTGGGGGCAGAGATGTGGGGACATGAATCTGGGGGCAGAGATGGAGAGGGCATGAATCTGGGGGCAGAGATGGAGGGACATGAATCTGGGGCAGAGATGGAGGGACATGAATCTGGGGGCAGAGATGGGGGGACATGAATCTGGGGGAAGAGATGGAGGGACATGAATCTGGGGGAAGAGATGGAGGGACATGAATCTGGGGGCAGAGATGGAGGGACATGAATCTGGGGGAAGAGATGGAGGGACATGAATCTGGGGGCAGAGATGGAGGGACATGAATCTGGGGGCAGAGATGGAGGGAACATGAATCTGGGGGCAGAGATGGAGGGACATGAATCTGGGGGCAGAGATGGAGGGGACATGAATCTGGGGGCAGAGATGGAGGGGACATGAATCTGGGGGCAGAGATGGAGGGACATGAATCTGGGGGCAGAGATGGAAGAGGTACATGAAACTGGGGGCAGATGAAGGGTGTATATGAAACTGGGGGAGAGATAGAGGGGGGACATATAATTTACGGGTGACTGTAGGAGGATTATACTGTGGGTGTAATAGTGTGGAGGGTGTATAGTGTGGAGGGTGTCATGTACACTATATAGTGTCAGATAGAGGGTGTAATGTACAATATATAGTGTCAGATGGAGGGGTGTAATGTACAATATATAGTGTCAGATGGAGGGTGTAATGTACAATGTATAGTGTCAGATGGAGGGGAGTAATGTGCAATATATAGTGTCAGATGGAGGGAGTAATGTACAATATATAGTGTCAGATGGAGGGGTGTAATGTACAATATATAGTGTCAGATGGAGGGGTGTAATGTACAATATATAGTGTCAGATGGAGGGGTGTAATGTACAATATATAGTGTCAGATGGAGGGAGTAATGTACAATATATAGTGTCAGATGGAGGGGTGTAATGTACAATATATAGTGTCAGATGGAGGGGAGTAATGTGCAATATATAGTGTCAGATGGAGGGGTGTAATGTACAATATATAGTGTCAGATGGAGGGTGTAATGTACAATATATAGTGTCAGATGGAGGGGAGTAATGTGCAATATATAGTGTCAGATGGAGGGGTGTAATGTACAATATATAGTGTCAGATGGAGAGGTGTAATGTACAATATATAGTGTCAGATGGAGGGGTGTAATGTACAATATATAGTGTCAGATGGAGGGTGTAATGTACAATATATAGTGTCAGATGGAGGGGTGTAATGTACAATATATAGTATCAGATGGAGGGGTGTAATGTACAATATATAGTGTCAGATGGAGGGGTGTAATGTACAATATATAGTGTCAGATGGAGGGGTGTAATGTACAATATATAGTGTCAGATGGAGGGGTGTAATGTACAATGTATAGTGTCAGATGGAGGGTGTAATGTACAATATATAGTGTCAGATGGAGGGGTGTAATGTACAATATATAGTATCAGATGGAGGGGTGTAATGTACAATATATAGTGTCAGATGGAGGAGTGTAATGTACAATATATAGTGTCAGATGGAGGGGTGTAATGTACAATATATAGTGTCAGATGGAGGGGTGTAATGTACAATATATAGTGTCAGATGGAGGGGTGTAATGTACAATATATAGTGTCAGATGGAGGGTGTAATGTACAATATATAGTGTCAGATGGAGGGGTGTAATGTACAATATATAGTGTCAGATGGAGGGGTGTAATGTACAATGTATAGTGTCAGATGGAGGGTGTAATGTACAATATATAGTGTCAGATGGAGGGGTGTAATGTACAATATATAGTGTCAGATGGAGGGGAGTAATGTGCAACATATAGTGTCAGATGGAGGGTGTAATGTACAATATAAAGTGTCAGATGGAGGAGAGTAAGGTACAATATATAGTGTCAGATGGAGGGGTGTAATGTACAATGTATAGTGTCAGATGGAGGGGTGTAATGTACAATATATAGTGTCAGATGGAGGGGTGTAATGTACAATATATAGTGTCAGATGGAGGGGTGTAATGTACAATATATAGTATCAGATGGAGGGATGTAATGTACAATATATAGTGTCAGATGGAGGGGTGTAATGTACAATATATAGTGTCAGATGGAGGGGTGTAATGTACAATATATGGTGTCAGATGGAGGGTGTAATGTACAATATATAGTGTCAGATGGAGGAGAGTAATGTACAATATATAGTGTCAGATGAAGGGGTGTAATGTACAATATATAGTGTCAGATGGAGGGTGTAATGTACACTATATAGTGTCAGATAGAGGGTGTAATGTGCAATATATAGTGTCAGATGGAGGGTGTAATGTACACTATATAGTGTCAGATAGAGGTTGTAATGTACAATATATAGTGTCAGATGAAGGGGTGTAATGTACAATATATAGTGTCAGATGGAGGGTGTAATGTACAATATATAGTGTCAGATGGAGGGGTGTAATGTACAATATATAGTGTCAGATGGAGGGGTGTAATGTACAATATATAGTGTCAGATGGAGGGAGTAATGTACAATATATAGTGTCAGATGGAGGGGTGTAATGTACAATATATAGTGTCAGATGGAGGGGTGTAATGTACAATATATAGTGTCAGATGGAGGGTGTAATGTACAATATATAGTGTCAGATGGAGGGGTGTAATGTACAATATATAGTGTCAGATGGAGGGGTGTAATGTACAATATATAGTGTCAGATGGAGGGGTGTAATGTACAATATATAGTGTCAGATGGAGGGTGTAATGTACAATATATAGTGTCAGATGGAGGGGTGTAATGTACAATATATAGTGTCAGATGGAGGGGTGTAATGTACAATGTATAGTGTCAGATGGAGGGTGTAATGTACAATATATAGTGTCAGATGGAGGGGTGTAATGTACAATATATAGTGTCAGATGGAGGGGAGTAATGTGCAACATATAGTGTCAGATGGAGGGTGTAATGTACAATATAAAGTGTCAGATGGAGGAGAGTAAGGTACAATATATAGTGTCAGATGGAGGGGTGTAATGTACAATGTATAGTGTCAGATGGAGGGGTGTAATGTACAATATATAGTGTCAGATGGAGGGGTGTAATGTACAATATATAGTGTCAGATGGAGGGGTGTAATGTACAATATATAGTATCAGATGGAGGGATGTAATGTACAATATATAGTGTCAGATGGAGGGGTGTAATGTAGAGATGAGCGAACACTAAAATGTTCGAGGTTCGAAATTCGATTCGAACAGCCGCTCAATGTTCGTGTGTTCGAACGGGTTTCGAACCCCATTATAGTCTATGGGGAACAGATACTCGTTAAGGGGGAAACCCAAATCCGTGTCTGGAGGGTCACCAAGTCCACTATGACACCCCAGGAAATGATGCCAACACCTCTGGAATGACACTGGGACAGCAGGGGAAGCATGTCTGGGGGCATCTAACACACCAAAGACCCTCTATTACCCCAACATCACAGCCTAACAACTACACACTTTACACACTCAATACCACCTCTCTGACAGTAGGAAAACACCTTGAAACATGTGTATTTGGCACTTGCAGTGAGGAGAGCTTGTCACCAGCAGTGAATTTGGCCCTTGTAGTAAGTTGAGGTTGGCACCAACATTTGTTTTGAAAATCAGGGTGGATTGAGCCTCTAACCAGCAGAGTTTGGGCAAATTCATGGTGGAGGGAGCCTCTAAACACCCCAGTTTGGACCAATTCATGGTGGAGGGAGACTCTAAAAACCCCAGTTTGGACCAATTCATGGTGGAGGGAGACTCTAAAAACCCCAGTTTGGACCAATTCATGGTGGAGGGAGCCTCTAAAAACCCCAGTTTGGACCAATTCATGGTGGAGGGAGCCTCTAACCAGCCCAGTTTGGACCAATTCATGGTGGAGGGAGCCTCTAACCAGCCCAGTTTGGGCAAATTCATGGTGGAGGGAGCCTCTAAACAGCCCAGTTTGGGCAAATTCATGGTGGAGGGAGCCTCTAACCAGCCCAGTTTGGACCAATTAATGGTGGAGGGAGCCTCTAAACAGCCAAGTTTTGGGAAATTCATGGTGGAGGGAGCCTCTAACCAGCCCAGTTTGGACCAATTCATGGTGGAGGGAGCCTCTAACCAGCCCAGTTTGGACCAATTCATGGTGGAGGGAGCCTCTAAACAGCCCAGTTTGGGCAAATTCATGGTGGAGGGAGCCTCTAAAAAACCCAGTTTGGACCAATTCATGGTGGAGGGAGCCTCTAATTAGCCCAGTTTGGACCAATTAATTGTGGAGGGAGCCTCTAACCAGCCCAGTTTGGACCAATTAATGGTGGAGGGAGCCTCTAACCACCCCAGTTTGGGCAAATTCATGGTGGAGGGAGCCTCTAACCAGCCCAGTTTGGACCAATTAATGGTGGAGGGAGCCTCTAAACAGCCAAGTTTTGGGAAATTCATGGTGGAGGGAGCCTCTAACCAGCCCAGTTTGGACCAATTCATGGTGGAGGGAGCCTCTAAACAGCCCAGTTTGGGCAAATTCATGGTGGAGGGAGCCTCTAAACAGCCCAGTTTGGGCAAATTCATGGTGGAGGGAGCCTCTAACCAGCCCAGTTTGGACCAATTAATGGTGGAGGGAGCCTCTAAACAGCCAAGTTTTGGGAAATTCATGGTGGAGGGAGCCTCTAACCAGCCCAGTTTGGACCAATTCATGGTGGAGGGAGCCTCTAAACAGCCCAGTTTGGGCAAATTCATGGTGGAGGGAGCCTCTAAACAGCCCAGTTTGGGCAAATTCATGGTGGAGGGAGCCTCTAACCAGCCCAGTTTGGACCAATTAATGGTGGAGGGAGCCTCTAAACAGCCAAGTTTTGGGAAATTCATGGTGGAGGGAGCCTCTAAAAAACCCAGTTTGGACCAATTCATGGTGGAGGGAGCCTCTAATTAGCCCAGTTTGGACCAATTAATTGTGGAGGGAGCCTCTAACCAGCCCAGTTTGGACCAATTAATAGTGGAGGGAGCCTCTAACCACCCCAGTTTGGGCAAATTCATGGTGGAGGGAGCCTCTAACCAGCCCAGTTTGGACCAATTAATGGTGGAGGGAGCCTCTAAACAGCCAAGTTTTGGGAAATTCATGGTGGAGGGAGCCTCTAACCAGCCCAGTTTGGACCAATTCATGGTGGAGGGAGCCTCTAAACAGCCCAGTTTGGGCAAATTCATGGTGGAGGGAGCCTCTAAACAGCCAAGTTTTGGGAAATTCATGGTGGAGGGAGCCTCTAACCAGCCCAGTTTGGACCAATTCATGGTGGAGGGAGCCTCTAAACAGCCCAGTTTGGGCAAATTCATGGTGGAGGGAGCCTCTAAACAGCCCAGTTTGGGCAAATTCATGGTGGAGGGAGCCTCTAACCAGCCCAGTTTGGACCAATTAATGGTGGAGGGAGCCTCTAAACAGCCAAGTTTTGGGAAATTCATGGTGGAGGGAGCCTCTAAAAAACCCAGTTTGGACCAATTCATGGTGGAGGGAGCCTCTAATTAGCCCAGTTTGGACCAATTAATTGTGGAGGGAGCCTCTAACCAGCCCAGTTTGGACCAATTAATGGTGGAGGGAGCCTCTAACCACCCCAGTTTGGGCAAATTCATGGTGGAGGGAGCCTCTAACCAGCCCAGTTTGGACCAATTAATGGTGGAGGGAGCCTCTAAACAGCCAAGTTTTGGGAAATTCATGGTGGAGGGAGCCTCTAACCAGCCCAGTTTGGACCAATTCATGGTGGAGGGAGCCTCTAAACAGCCCAGTTTGGGCAAATTCATGGTGGAGGGAGCCTCTAAAAAACCCAGTTTGGACCAATTCATGGTGGAGGGAGCCTCTAATTAGCCCAGTTTGGACCAATTAATTGTGGAGGGAGCCTCTAACCAGCCCAGTTTGGACCAATTAATGGTGGAGGGAGCCTCTAACCACCCCAGTTTGGGCAAATTCATGGTGGAGGGAGCCTCTAACCAGCCCAGTTTGGACCAATTCATGGTGGAGGGAGCCTCTAAACAGCCAAGTTTTGGGAAATTCATGGTGGAGGGAGCCTCTAACCAGCCCAGTTTGGACCAATTCATGGTGGAGGGAGCCTCTAACCAGCCCAGTTTGGACCAATTCATGGTGGAGGGAGCCTCTAAACAGCCCAGTTTGGGCAAATTCATGGTGGAGGGAGCCTCTAAAAAACCCAGTTTGGACCAATTCATGGTGGAGGGAGCCTCTAATTAGCCCAGTTTGGACCAATTAATTGTGGAGGGAGCCTCTAACCAGCCCAGTTTGGACCAATTAATGGTGGAGGGAGCCTCTAACCACCCCAGTTTGGGCAAATTCATGGTGGAGGGAGCCTCTAACCAGCCCAGTTTGGACCAATTAATGGTGGAGGGAGCCTCTAAACAGCCAAGTTTTGGGAAATTCATGGTGGAGGGAGCCTCTAACCAGCCCAGTTTGGACCAATTCATGGTGGAGGGAGCCTCTAAACAGCCCAGTTTGGGCAAATTCATGGTGGAGGGAGCCTCTAAACAGCCCAGTTTGGACCAATTAATGGTGGAGGGAGCCTCTAAACAGCCAAGTTTTGGGAAATTCATGGTGGAGGGAGCCTCTAAACAGCCCAGTTTGGGCAAATTCATGGTGGAGGGAGCCTCTAAACAGCCCAGTTTGGGCAAATTCATGGTGGAGGGAGCCTCTAACCAGCCCAGTTTGGACCAATTAATGGTGGAGGGAGCCTCTAAACAGCCAAGTTTTGGGAAATTCATGGTGGAGGGAGCCTCTAAAACACCCAGTTTGGACCAATTCATGGTGGAGGGAGCCTCTAATTAGCCCAGTTTGGACCAATTAATTGTGGAGGGAGCCTCTAACCAGCCCAGTTTGGACCAATTAATGGTGGAGGGAGCCTCTAACCACCCCAGTTTGGGCAAATTCATGGTGGAGGGAGCCTCTAACCAGCCCAGTTTGGACCAATTAATGGTGGAGGGAGCCTCTAAACAGCCAAGTTTTGGGAAATTCATGGTGGAGGGAGCCTCTAACCAGCCCAGTTTGGACCAATTCATGGTGGAGGGAGCCTCTAAACAGCCCAGTTTGGGCAAATTCATGGTGGAGGGAGCCTCTAAACAGCCAAGTTTTGGGAAATTCATGGTGGAGGGAGCCTCTAACCAGCCCAGTTTGGACCAATTCATGGTGGAGGGAGCCTCTAAACAGCCCAGTTTGGGCAAATTCATGGTGGAGGGAGCCTCTAAACAGCCCAGTTTGGGCAAATTCATGGTGGAGGGAGCCTCTAACCAGCCCAGTTTGGACCAATTAATGGTGGAGGGAGCCTCTAAACAGCCAAGTTTTGGGAAATTCATGGTGGAGGGAGCCTCTAAAAAACCCAGTTTGGACCAATTCATGGTGGAGGGAGCCTCTAATTAGCTCAGTTTGGACCAATTAATTGTGGAGGGAGCCTCTAACCAGCCCAGTTTGGACCAATTAATGGTGGAGGGAGCCTCTAACCACCCCAGTTTGGGCAAATTCATGGTGGAGGGAGCCTCTAACCAGCCCAGTTTGGACCAATTAATGGTGGAGGGAGCCTCTAAACAGCCAAGTTTTGGGAAATTCATGGTGGAGGGAGCCTCTAACCAGCCCAGTTTGGACCAATTCATGGTGGAGGGAGCCTCTAAACAGCCCAGTTTGGGCAAATTCATGGTGGAGGGAGCCTCTAAAAAACCCAGTTTGGACCAATTCATGGTGGAGGGAGCCTCTAATTAGCCCAGTTTGGACCAATTAATTGTGGAGGGAGCCTCTAACCAGCCCAGTTTGGACCAATTAATGGTGGAGGGAGCCTCTAACCACCCCAGTTTGGGCAAATTCATGGTGGAGGGAGCCTCTAACCAGCCCAGTTTGGACCAATTAATGGTGGAGGGAGCCTCTAACCACCCCAGTTTGGGCAAATTCATGGTGGAGGGAGCCTCTAACCAGCCCAGTTTGGACCAATTAATGGTGGAGGGAGCCTCTAAACAGCCAAGTTTTGGGAAATTCATGGTGGAGGGAGCCTCTAACCAGCCCAGTTTGGACCAATTCATGGTGGAGGGAGCCTCTAAACAGCCCAGTTTGGGCAAATTCATGGTGGAGGGAGCCTCTAAACAGCCAAGTTTTGGGAAATTCATGGTGGAGGGAGCCTCTAACCAGCCCAGTTTGGACCAATTCATGGTGGAGGGAGCCTCTAAAAACCCCAGTTTGGACCAATTCATGGTGGAGGGAGCCTCTAAACAGCCCAGTTTGGGCAAATTCATGGTGGAGGGAGCCTCTAACCAGCAGAGTTGGTGGAAATCAGGGTGGAGGGAGCCTCTAACCAGCAGAGTTGGGGGAAATCAGGGTGGAGGGAGCCTAGTATTAGCAGAATTGTGCAACGCTTATGGTGGATGAGTATGAGGATGCGGAGGAATTGGAGAGGTTGAGTACAGACATGGAGTTTCATGTTGGGGTGCTTTACACAGGTGGGCACAAAAATGACGGCTCTACCCAGTGGTGGTTCATTTTTATCAAAGTGAGCCGGTCGGCACTCTCAGCTGACAGACGGGTGCGCTTGTCAGTGATGATGCCACCGGCTGCACTGAACACCCTCTCAGATAGGACGCTGGCGGCAGGACAGGACAGCACCTCCAAGGCATATAGGGCAAGTTCAAGCCACAGGTCCAACTTCGACACCCAATACGTGTAGGGCGCAGAGGGGTCGGAGAGGACAGGGCTGTGGTCGGAAAGGTATTCCCGCAACATGCGCCTATACTTCTCACGCCTGGTGACACTAGGACCCTCCGTGGCGGCACTTTGGCGAGGGGGTGCCATCAAGGTGTCCCAGACCTTAGACAGTGTGCCCCTCGTTTGTGTGGACCGGTGAGAACTTGGTTGCCTACTGGAGGAACTGCCCTCCCTGCCGCCAACGTCACATGCTGGAAACATCTCCATCATATTCTGCACCAATTGCCTGTGGCAAGCATTGATGCGATTGGCCCTCCCCTCTACCGGAATAAAAGACGAGATGTTGTTTTTATACCGGGGGTCAAGGATAGCAAAGATCCAGTACTGGTTGTCCTCCATGATTTTGACAATACGCTTGTCGGTTGTAAAGCACCCCAACATGAACTCAGCCATGTCTGCCACAGTGTTAGTTGGCATGACTCCTCTGGCCCCACCGGAAAGTTCAATCTCCATTTCCTCCTCATCCTCCATGTCTACCCATCCGCGCTGCAACAATGGGACGATTCGAAGTTGCCCGGAAGCCTCCTGTATCACCATCACATCATCGGACAACTCTTCTTCCTCCTCCTCCTCCTCCTCCTCCTCCATTAAACGCAGTGAAGCGGACAGATGTGTGGACCTACTCTCCAGCTGTGACGGATCGGATGCTATCCCTAACTCCTCTGTGTGATCTGAGTTATCCCTGATGTCAATCAGGGATTCTCTCAGAACACACAAGAGCGGGATTGTAAGGCTCACCATCGCATCCTCAGAGCTCACCCTCCTTGTGGACTCCTCAAAGACCCGTAGGATGTCACAAAGGTCTCTCATCCATGGCCACTCATGGATGTGAAACTGAGGCAGCTGACTTTGTGGCACCCTAGGGTTTTGTAGCTGGTATTCCATCAAAGGTCTCTGCTGCTCAACCACTCTATTCAACATCTGAAACGTTGAGTTCCAGCGTGTGGGGACGTCGCACAAAAGCCGGTGTTGTGGCACATGCAGGCGTTGCTGGAGAGATTTTAAGCTAGCAGCGGCTACTGTCGACTTGCGAAAGTGGGCGCACATGCGCCGCACTTTCACCAGTAGCTCTGGAACATTGGGGTAGCTCTTTAGGAAACGTTGCACCACTAGGTTGAAGACGTGGGCCAGGCATGGAACATGTTGGAGTCCGGCAAGCTCCAGAGCTGCTACCAGGTTCCGGCCGTTATCACAAACGACCATGCCTGGGCCCAGGTGCAGCGGCTCAAACCATATTGCCGTCTCATCGAGGAGGGCATCCCTCACCTCGGAGGCAGTGTGCTGTCTGTCCCCCAAGCTGATCAGCTTCAGCACAGCCTGCTGACGTCTACCAACGCCAGTGCTGCAACGTTTCCAACTCGTAGCTGGGGTCAATCTAACAGCGGAGGAGGAGGCGGTGGCGGAGGAGGAGGCGGTGGCGGAGGAGGAGGCGGTAGAGGAGGAGGAGGAGGGGGGTGTTCTTCTCGTGTCCCTGCCAGGAATGTTAGGCGGGGAGACGAGGTACACCGGGCCAGTTTGGGAAGCAGTCCCAGCCTCAACTACATTCACCCAGTGTGCCGTCAGTGAAATGTAGCGTCCCTGTCCGCATGCACTTGTCCACGCGTCGGTGGTCAAGTGGACCTTTGTGCAAAGCGCGGAACTAAGGGCCCGCCTGATGTTGAGTGACACGTGCTGGTGCAAGGCGGGGACGGCACACCGGGAGAAGTAGTGACGGCTAGGGACGGCATAGCGAGGTGCCGCAGTTGCCATCAGGTCCAGGAAGGCGGGAGTTTCAACAAGCCGGAACGCCAACATCTCCTGGGCCAGCAGTTTAGCGATGTTGGCGTTCAAGGCTTGCGCGTGTGGGTGGTTAGCAGTGTATTTCTGCCGCCGCTCCAATGTCTGAGAGATGGTGGGTTGTTGTAAAGAAACGCCTGATGGTGCCTTTGATGGTGCAGGAGAAGGAGATAAGACAGGACCAGGGGAGGATGAGGTAGAAGTCAACAAAGTGGCGGAGGCAGATGAAGTGGTGTCCTGGCTCGTCCTCTGGAGTGCATCGCCAGCACAGTCAGCAGTGGCAGTGGCAGAGGCAGAGGCAGAGGCAGTGGCAGTGGCGTGAACGGCAGGCGGCCTTTGTCCTGCCGTTGCTGCCTGCCACTGATTCCAGTGCTTGGATTCCAAATGACGGCGCATTGAAGTGGTGGACAGGTTGCTCTTCTCAGAGCCCCTAATCAATTTCGAGAGGCAAATTGTGCAGACAACACTATATCTGTCCTCGGCGCATTCCTTGAAAAAACTCCACACCTTCGAGAAACGTGCCCTCGAGGTGGGAGTTTTTCGGGGCTGGGTACGAACTGGAACATCTTGGGAGATTCCGGGTGTGGCCTGGCTTCGCCTAAGCTGCTGACCTCTGCCTCTGCCTCTAGCTACCCTTTTTGGTGCTGCACCTGCCTCAACATCCACACTACTTTCCCCGCTTGACATCCCCCCTGTCCAGGTCGGGTCAGTGTCCTCATCATCCACCACTTCCTCTTCCAACTCCTGTCTCATCTCCTCCTCCCGCACAATGCGCCGGTCAACTGGATGCCCTGACGGCAACTGCGTCACATCATCGTCGATGAGGGTGGGTTGCTGGTCATCCACCACCAAATCGAACGGAGATGGAGGAGACTCTAGTGTTTGAGCATCTGGATACAGATGCTCCTCTGTTAGGTTCGTGGAATCGTGACGTGGAGAGGCAGGTTGAGGGACAATGAAAGGAGCGGAGAACAGCTCTGGGGAGCAGGGACAGTTTGGGTTATTGTTCTGTAAAGCTTCGGAATTTTGGGAGGAAGGAAGACAAGACTGTTGGGTAATAGGAGGAGAGGAGGCAGAGTCTGACTGGCTGCTGGACAATGTGCTGTAAGCGTTCTCTGACAGCCATTGCAAGACCTGTTCCTGGTTCTCGGGCCTACTAAGGTTTGTACCCTGCAGTTTAGTTAATGTGGCAAGCAACCCTGGCACTGTGGAGTGGCGCAATGCTTGCTGCCCCACAGGAGTAGGCACGGGACGCCCTGTGGCTTCACTGCTACCTTGCTCCCCAGAACCATTCCCCCGACCTCGCCCACGGCCTCGTCCACGTCCCTTTCCGGGAGCCTTGCGCATTTTGAATTCCTAGTTAGAAATTGGCACTGTATACCAGTAGTAAAAATTGTGGGTGCACGTAACCCCAATATATTCTTTGAATTACCAGTCAGAAACTGGCACTATATGGCAGTAGCAAGAAATGAGGGTATTTGTATTCCCAATATACTCTTTGAATTCCCAGTCAGACAATGGCACTGTATACCAGTAGTAAAAATTGTGGGTGCACGTAACCCCAATATATTCTTTGAATTCCCAGTCAGAAACTGGCACTATATGGCAGTAGCAAGAAATGAGGGTATTTGTATTCCCAATATACTCTTTGAATTCCCAGTCAGACAATGGCACTGTATACCAGTAGTAAAAATTGTGGGTGCACGTAACCCCAATATATTCTTTGAATTCCCAGTCAGAAACTGGCACTATATGGCAGTAGCAAGAAATGAGGGTATTTATAACCCCAATATATTCTTTGAATTCCCAGTCAGACAATGGCACTGTATACCAGTAGTAAAAATTGTGGGTGCACGTAACCCCAATATATTCTTTGAATTCCCAGTCAGAAACTGGCACTATATGGCAGTAGCAAGAAATGAGGGTATTTGTATTCCCAATATACTCTTTGAATTCCCAGTCAGACAATGGCACTGTATACCAGTAGTAAAAATTGTGGGTGCACGTAACCCCAATATATTCTTTGAATTACCAGTCAGAAACTGGCACTATATGGCAGTAGCAAGAAATGAGGGTATTTATAACCCCAATATATTCTTTGAATTCCCAGTCAGACAATGGCACTGTATACCAGTAGTAAAAATTGTGGGTGCACGTAACCCCAATATATTCTTTGAATTCCCAGTCAGAAACTGGCACTATATGGCAGTAGCAAGAAATGAGGGTATTTGTATTCCCAATATACTCTTTGAATTCCCAGTCAGACAATGGCACTGTATACCAGTAGTAAAAATTGTGGGTGCACGTAACCCCAATATATTCTTTGAATTCCCAGTCAGAAACTGGCACTATATGGCAGTAGCAAGAAATGAGGGTATTTATAACCCCAATATATTCTTTGAATTCCCAGTCAGACAATGGCACTGTATACCAGTAGTAAAAATTGTGGGTGCACGTAACCCCAATATATTCTTTGAATTACCAGTCAGAAACTGGCACTATATGGCAGTAGCAAGAAATGAGGGTATTTATAACCCCAATATATTCTTTGAATTCCCAGTCAGACAATGGCACTGTATACCAGTAGTAAAAATTGTGGGTGCATGTAACCCCAATATATTCTTTGAATTACCAGTCAGAAACTGGCACTATATGGCAGTAGCAAGAAATGAGGGTATTTATAACCCCAATATATTCTTTGAATTCCCAGTCAGACAATGGCACTGTATACCAGTAGTAAAAATTGTGGGTGCACGTAACCCCAATATATTCTTTGAATTACCAGTCAGAAACTGGCACTATATGGCAGTAGCAAGAAATGAGGGTATTTGTATTCCCAATATACTCTTTGAATTCCCAGTCAGACAATGGCACTGTATACCAGTAGTAAAAATTGTGGGTGCACGTAACCCCAATATATTCTTTGAATTCCCAGTCAGAAACTGGCACTATATGGCAGTAGCAAGAAATGAGGGTATTTGTATTCCCAATATACTCTTTGAATTCCCAGTCAGACAATGGCACTGTATACCAGTAGTAAAAATTGTGGGTGCACGTAACCCCAATATATTCTTTGAATTCCCAGTCAGAAACTGGCACTATATGGCAGTAGCAAGAAATGAGGGTATTTGTATTCCCAATATACTCTTTGAATTCCCAGTCAGACAATGGCACTGTATACCAGTAGTAAAAATTGTGGGTGCACGTAACCCCAATATATTCTTTGAATTCCCAGTCAGAAACTGGCACTATATGGCAGTAGCAAGAAATGAGGGTATTTGTATTCCCAATATACTCTTTGAATTCCCAGTCAGACAATGGCACTGTATACCAGTAGTAAAAATTGTGGGTGCACGTAACCCCAATATATTCTTTGAATTCCCAGTCAGAAACTGGCACTATATGGCAGTAGCAAGAAATGAGGGTATTTGTATTCCCAATATACTCTTTGAATTCCCAGTCAGACAATGGCACTGTATACCAGTAGTAAAAATTGTGGGTGCACGTAACCCCAATATATTCTTTGAATTACCAGTCAGAAACTGGCACTATATGGCAGTAGCAAGAAATGAGGGTATTTATAACCCCAATATATTCTTTGAATTCCCAGTCAGACAATGGCACTGTATACCAGTAGTAAAAATTGTGGGTGCACGTAACCCCAATATATTCTTTGAATTACCAGTCAGAAACTGGCACTATATGGCAGTAGCAAGAAATGAGGGTATTTATAACCCCAATATATTCTTTGAATTCCCAGTCAGACAATGGCACTGTATACCAGTAGTAAAAATTGTGGGTGCACGTAACCCCAATATATTCTTTGAATTCCCAGTCAGAAACTGGCACTATATGGCAGTAGCAAGAAATGAGGGTATTTGTATTCCCAATATACTCTTTGAATTCCCAGTCAGACAATGGCACTGTATACCAGTAGTAAAAATTGTGGGTGCACGTAACCCCAATATATTCTTTGAATTACCAGTCAGAAACTGGCACTATATGGCAGTAGCAAGAAATGAGGGTATTTATAACCCCAATATATTCTTTGAATTCCCAGTCAGACAATGGCACTGTATACCAGTAGTAAAAATTGTGGGTGCACGTAACCCCAATATATTCTTTGAATTCCCAGTCAGAAACTGGCACTATATGGCAGTAGCAAGAAATGAGGGTATTTGTATTCCCAATATACTCTTTGAATTCCCAGTCAGACAATGGCACTGTATACCAGTAGTAAAAATTGTGGGTGCACGTAACCCCAATATATTCTTTGAATTCCCAGTCAGAAACTGGCACTATATGGCAGTAGCAAGAAATGAGGGTATTTATAACCCCAATATATTCTTTGAATTCCCAGTCAGACAATGGCACTGTATACCAGTAGTAAAAATTGTGGGTGCACGTAACCCCAATATATTCTTTGAATTCCCAGTCAGAAACTGGCACTATATGGCAGTAGCAAGAAATGAGGGTATTTGTATTCCCAATATACTCTTTGAATTCCCAGTCAGACAATGGCACTGTATACCAGTAGTAAAAATTGTGGGTGCACGTAACCCCAATATATTCTTTGAATTCCCAGTCAGAAACTGGCACTATATGGCAGTAGCAAGAAATGAGGGTATTTGTATTCCCAATATACTCTTTGAATTCCCAGTCAGACAATGGCACTGTATACCAGTAGTAAAAATTGTGGGTGCACGTAACCCCAATATATTCTTTGAATTCCCAGTCAGACACTGGCACTATATGGCAGTAGCAAGAAATGAGGGTATTTGTATTCCCAATATATTCTTTGAATTCCCAGTCAGACAATGGCACTGTATACCAGTAGTAAAAATTGTGGGTGCACGTAACCCCAATATATTCTTTGAATTACCAGTCAGAAACTGGCACTATATGGCAGTAGCAAGAAATGAGGGTATTTGTATTCCCAATATATTCTTTGAATTCCCAGTCAGACAATGGCACTGTATACCAGTAGTAAAAATTGTGGGTGTATATAGCCCCAATTCTATTGCTAGGGGACTTGCAGGGTATTTCTGGGGTGAAGGTGGGGGGGCACACCGTTGGAACGGGTATCGGGGTATATATCGGGTATACGGGAATACACTGACAGTGTATTCCATTCAGGATCCTGGGAAAGCTGGGTTGCGGCGATTGAGCCCGTCAGTGCCACGTTACACTGACAAGCTTCTCCCTGGAATTTAGCTCTTACAAGAGCTGTTGGTTGTCTTCTCCTTCCTATCCTAGCCTGTCCCTGCCTACCCAGAATCTAAGCCCTAGCTAGCTGGACGGAAACCTCCGTCCTCGGTGAATTGCAAGCTCAGAATGACGCGAAGCTGGGCGTCGCTGTTCTTTTAAATTAGAGGTCACATGTTTTCGGCAGCCAATGGATTTTGCCTACTTTTTTCAACGTCACCGGTGTCGTAGTTCCTGTCCCACCTACCCAGCGCTGTTATTGGAGCAAAAAAGGCGCCAGGGAAGGTGGGAGGGGAATCGAGTAATGGCGCACTTTACCACGCGGTGTTCGATTCGATTCGAACATGCCGAACAGCCTAATATCCGATCGAACATGAGTTCGATAGAACACTGTTCGCTCATCTCTAGTGTAATGTACAATATATAGTGTCAGATGGAGGGGTGTAATGTACAATATATGGTGTCAGATGGAGGGTGTAATGTACAATATATAGTGTCAGATGGAGGAGAGTAATGTACAATATATAGTGTCAGATGAAGGGGTGTAATGTACAATATATAGTGTCAGATGGAGGGTGTAATGTACACTATATAGTGTCAGATAGAGGGTGTAATGTGCAATATATAGTGTCAGATGCAGGGTGTAATGTACAATATATAGTGTCAGATAGAGGTTGTAATGTACAATATATAGTGTCAGATGAAGGGGTGTAATGTACAATATATAGTGTCAGATGGAGGGTGTAATGTACAATATATAGTGTCAGATGGAGGGGTGTAATGTACAATATATAGTGTCAGATGGAGGGGTGTAATGTACAATATATAGTGTCAGATGGAGGGAGTAATGTACAATATATAGTGTCAGATGGAGGGTGTAATGTACAATATATAGTGTCAGATGGAGGGGTGTAATGTACAATGTATAGTGTCAGATGGAGGGTGTAATGTACAATATATAGTGTCAGATGGAGGGGTGTAATGTACAATATATAGTGTCAGATGGAGGGATGTAATGTACAATATATAGTGTCAGATGGAGGGTGTAATGTACAATATATAGTGTCAGATGGAGGGGTGTAATGTACAATATATAGTATCAGATGGAGGGGTGTAATGTACAATATATAGTGTCAGATGGAGGGGTGTAATGTACAATGTATAGTGTCACATGGAGGGGTGTAATGTACAATATATAGTGTCAGATGGAGGGGTGTAATGTACAATATATAGTGTCAGATGGAGGGTGTAATGTACAATATATAGTGTCAGATGGAGGGTGTAATGTACAATGTCACCACTGGACTCTGAAGTGATGGAAATGTGTTCTGTGGAGTGACCAGTCACATTTCTCTATCTGGCAGACTGATGTCTGATGGACGAGTCTGGATTTGGTGAACGATAGGAGAACTGACTGCACTGTCAACAGTAAACTTTGGTGGAGGAGGGATAATGCTATGTTCTGTTTTAGGAGTTGGTTTAACAGCTTAAGTTTGTGTTATATTGACAAGTGTCATGAAGCCAAGTATCATGTATCATGAAGCCATCATATAACTGAGCGTGATACATGAAGGGTTTAGGGGCCGGGCCATACACATGAGAAAAATCAGTTGTGATCGGCTGATCAATTAATGTTAACAATGAAACTTCCCGTAGAATGCGACAATTTAGTTGTAAAATATATACAATTATTGCTTCCAACTTTGTGGGATCAGTTTAGGGAGGGGTCTTTCCTGTTTCAGTTCTGATTGTGCCTGTGAACAAAGCAAGATCCAGAAAGGCCTGGTTGGGTGAGTTTGGCATGGAAGAGTTTGACTTGACCTGGCCACACAGAGTCCTGACCTCAACCCCAACATCTCTGAGGCGGACTGGAATGGAGACTGCAAGCCAGGACCTCTGTGGGCCCAACATCAGTATCTGACCTCATAAATGCTCTTCTGGATGGGTGTGCAAAAACTCCACCAGACACATCCAAAATTTTAAAAGAAAACCTTCTTGAAAGTGTGGAAGAAAGGGGGGAGGGGAGTAGCTCCACATTATGGCCAATCGAATTAGAATAAGAGGTCAGAAAAACTCCTGTAGGTATAATGTATATCTGTGTATTTGTATATACCCACGTGTGACGCTTATACTCACTTCAGTAATTCCACATTTCTCCTATGTTAGATGTCTATCTGATGTATATGAAAGAAGAACCAGAAGAACCAGAGTGGAGTGAACGGGACTTACATCTATCCAGAATATTGAATTTTCTCAACATAAAGATAGAATTCATGGATAAGTTTTTAGATGAAGTTATACGTACGTTATCAAATATCTAATCTCTAATATATCTTATATCTATGTTGTATCTCTGATATCACTCATATCTCCTATCTATCTATCTATCTATCTATCTATCTATCTATCTATCTATCTATCTATCTATCTATCTATCCAGGGTCGGACTGGGGTGCCTAGGGCCCACCAGTGGGATTATTTCCAGGGGCCCACCCTACTGCCATATGTAATATCGCCCGTCCAGTTTTTTGCCATTATACACGTTTAAAGTGCATTTTCACGCACAATACAGTGTGCAAAACAGCTATGGCTACACTACTACTTCCTTCATGCAACCAAAGATCGCAGTGTCCCTTTGGGACTCTTTCACATTAGTCAATGGAGTCGCATTGGGTCCCTCAGGTTGCAATGTGACTCCATTCACTAACATGAGTGAAAGAATCACAGGGCGACATCTTTGGTTGTATGACAGAAGTTATAGTGTAGCCATAGCCTTATGCTAGGTTCACAACAGCGGCAAGCTCTCCGTCATACAGGTCCACCATGGGACCAGAATGACGGAGAGGTGGACTATTAAAATGGCGGTTACACACAGACAGTGGCAGACCTCATTAACATAATGAGGTCCGCCAGGTGTCAGCCATTTTCAGGCAGATAAGGGTATGTTCACACATCAGTATGCCATCCGTCCGTTTGAATTCAGTTTGACACTTCAAAACGGACTGAGGCACATACTGATTGTATACTGACACCTTTTTATGCTGATAGCAAACGCTCTCCGTCCCCTAGAGGACAGATAAGGGAATTAAAAGTAGCAATTGTAACCAGAGTAGAGATCAGTATTAGAGATGAGCGAACACTAAAATGTTCGAGGTTCGAAATTCGATTCGAACAGCCGCTCAATGTTCGTGTGTTCGAACGGGTTTCGAACCCCATTATAGTCTATGGGGAACAGATACTCGTTAAGGGGGAAACCCAAATCCGTGTCTGGAGGGTCACCAAGTCCACTATGACACCCCAGGAAATGATGCCAACACCTCTGGAATGACACTGGGACAGCAGGGGAAGCATGTCTGGGGGCATCTAACACACCAAAGACCCTCTATTACCCCAACATCACAGCCTAACAACTACACACTTTACACACTCAATACCACCTCTCTGACAGTAGGAAAACACCTTGAAACATGTGTATTTGGCACTTGCAGTGAGGAGAGCTTGTCACCAGCAGTGAATTTGGCCCTTGTAGTAAGTTGAGGTTGGCACCAACATTTGTTTTGAAAATCAGGGTGGATTGAGCCTCTAACCAGCAGAGTTTGGGCAAATTCATGGTGGAGGGAGCCTCTAAACACCCCAGTTTGGACCAATTCATGGTGGAGGGAGACTCTAAAAACCCCAGTTTGGACCAATTCATGGTGGAGGGAGACTCTAAAAACCCCAGTTTGGACCAATTCATGGTGGAGGGAGCCTCTAACCAGCCCAGTTTGGGCAAATTCATGGTGGAGGGAGCCTCTAACCAGCCCAGTTTGGACCAATTAATGGTGGAGGGAGCCTCTAACCAGCCCAGTTTGGACCAATTAATGGTGGAGGGAGCCTCTAACCACCCCAGTTTGGACCAATTCATGGTGGAGGGAGCCTCTAACCAGCCCAGTTTGGACCAATTCATGGTGGAGGGAGCCTCTAAAAAACCCAGTTTGGACCAATTCATGGTGGAGGGAGCCTCTAAACAGCCCAGTTTGGGCAAATTCATGGTGGAGGGAGCCTCTAACCACCCCAGTTTGGACCAATTCATGGTGGAGGGAGCCTCTAAACAGCCAAGTTTGGACCAATTCATGGTGAAGGGAGCCTCTAAAAACCCGTTTGGACCAATTCATGGTGGAGGGAGCCTCTAACCAGCCCAGTTTGGGCAAATTCATGGTGGAGGGAGCCTCTAAACAGCCCAGTTTGGGCAAATTCATGGTGGAGGGAGCCTCTAACCAGCCCAGTTTGGACCAATTCATGGTGGAGGGAGCCTCTAACCAGCCCAGTTTGGGCAAATTCATGGTGGAGGGAGCCTCTAAACAGCCCAGTTTGGGCAAATTCATGGTGGAGGGAGCCTCTAACCAGCCCAGTTTGGACCAATTCATGGTGGAGGGAGCCTCTAACCAGCCCAGTTTGGGCAAATTCATGGTGGAGGGAGCCTCTAAACAGCCCAGTTTGGGCAAATTCATGGTGGAGGGAGCCTCTAACCAGCCCAGTTTGGACCAATTAATGGTGGAGGGAGCCTCTAAACAGCCAAGTTTTGGGAAATTCATGGTGGAGGGAGCCTCTAACCAGCCCAGTTTGGACCAATTCATGGTGGAGGGAGCCTCTAACCAGCCCAGTTTGGACCAATTCATGGTGGAGGGAGCCTCTAAACAGCCCAGTTTGGGCAAATTCATGGTGGAGGGAGCCTCTAAAAAACCCAGTTTGGACCAATTCATGGTGGAGGGAGCCTCTAATTAGCCCAGTTTGGACCAATTAATTGTGGAGGGAGCCTCTAACCAGCCCAGTTTGGACCAATTAATGGTGGAGGGAGCCTCTAACCACCCCAGTTTGGGCAAATTCATGGTGGAGGGAGCCTCTAACCAGCCCAGTTTGGACCAATTAATGGTGGAGGGAGCCTCTAAACAGCCAAGTTTTGGGAAATTCATGGTGGAGGGAGCCTCTAACCAGCCCAGTTTGGACCAATTCATGGTGGAGGGAGCCTCTAAACAGCCCAGTTTGGGCAAATTCATGGTGGAGGGAGCCTCTAACCAGCCAAGTTTGGACCAATTCATGGTGAAGGGAGCCTCTAAAAACCCGTTTGGACCAATTCATGGTGGAGGGAGCCTCTAACCAGCCCAGTTTGGGCAAATTCATGGTGGAGGGAGCCTCTAAACAGCCCAGTTTGGGCAAATTCATGGTGGAGGGAGCCTCTAACCAGCCCAGTTTGGACCAATTCATGGTGGAGGGAGACTCTAACCAGCCCAGTTTGGGCAAATTCATGGTGGAGGGAGCCTCTAAACAGCCCAGTTTGGGCAAATTCATGGTGGAGGGAGCCTCTAACCAGCCCAGTTTGGACCAATTAATGGTGGAGGGAGCCTCTAACCAGCCCAGTTTGGGCAAATTCATGGTGGAGGGAGCCTCTAAACAGCCCAGTTTGGGCAAATTCATGGTGGAGGGAGCCTCTAACCAGCCCAGTTTGGACCAATTCATGGTGGAGGGAGCCTCTAACCAGCCCAGTTTGGGCAAATTCATGGTGGAGGGAGCCTCTAAACAGCCCAGTTTGGGCAAATTCATGGTGGAGGGAGCCTCTAACCAGCCCAGTTTGGACCAATTAATGGTGGAGGGAGCCTCTAAACAGCCAAGTTTTGGGAAATTCATGGTGGAGGGAGCCTCTAACCAGCCCAGTTTGGACCAATTCATGGTGGAGGGAGCCTCTAAACAGCCCAGTTTGGGCAAATTCATGGTGGAGGGAGCCTCTAACCAGCCAAGTTTGGACCAATTCATGGTGAAGGGAGCCTCTAAAAACCCGTTTGGACCAATTCATGGTGGAGGGAGCCTCTAACCAGCCCAGTTTGGGCAAATTCATGGTGGAGGGAGCCTCTAAACAGCCCAGTTTGGGCAAATTCATGGTGGAGGGAGCCTCTAACCAGCCCAGTTTGGACCAATTCATGGTGGAGGGAGACTCTAACCAGCCCAGTTTGGGCAAATTCATGGTGGAGGGAGCCTCTAAACAGCCCAGTTTGGGCAAATTCATGGTGGAGGGAGCCTCTAACCAGCCCAGTTTGGACCAATTAATGGTGGAGGGAGCTTCTAACCAGCCCAGTTTGGGCAAATTCATGGTGGAGGGAGCCTCTAAACAGCCCAGTTTGGGCAAATTCATGGTGGAGGGAGCCTCTAACCAGCCCAGTTTGGACCAATTCATGGTGGAGGGAGCCTCTAACCAGCCCAGTTTGGGCAAATTCATGGTGGAGGGAGCCTCTAAACAGCCCAGTTTGGGCAAATTCATGGTGGAGGGAGCCTCTAACCAGCCCAGTTTGGACCAATTAATGGTGGAGGGAGCCTCTAAACAGCCAAGTTTTGGGAAATTCATGGTGGAGGGAGCCTCTAACCAGCCCAGTTTGGACCAATTCATGGTGGAGGGAGCCTCTAAACAGCCCAGTTTGGGCAAATTCATGGTGGAGGGAGCCTCTAAACAGCCAAGTTTGGACCAATTCATGGTGAAGGGAGCCTCTAAAAACCCGTTTGGACCAATTCATGGTGGAGGGAGCCTCTAACCAGCCCAGTTTGGGCAAATTCATGGTGGAGGGAGCCTCTAAACAGCCCAGTTTGGGCAAATTCATGGTGGAGGGAGCCTCTAACCAGCCCAGTTTGGACCAATTCATGGTGGAGGGAGCCTCTAACCAGCCCAGTTTGGGCAAATTCATGGTGGAGGGAGCCTCTAAACAGCCCAGTTTGGGCAAATTCATGGTGGAGGGAGCCTCTAACCAGCCCAGTTTGGACCAATTAATGGTGGAGGGAGCCTCTAAACAGCCAAGTTTTGGGAAATTCATGGTGGAGGGAGCCTCTAACCAGCCCAGTTTGGACCAATTCATGGTGGAGGGAGCCTCTAACCAGCCCAGTTTGGACCAATTCATGGTGGAGGGAGCCTCTAAACAGCCCAGTTTGGGCAAATTCATGGTGGAGGGAGCCTCTAAAAAACCCAGTTTGGACCAATTCATGGTGGAGGGAGCCTCTAATTAGCCCAGTTTGGACCAATTAATTGTGGAGGGAGCCTCTAACCAGCCCAGTTTGGACCAATTAATGGTGGAGGGAGCCTCTAACCACCCCAGTTTGGGCAAATTCATGGTGGAGGGAGCCTCTAACCAGCCCAGTTTGGACCAATTAATGGTGGAGGGAGCCTCTAAACAGCCAAGTTTTGGGAAATTCATGGTGGAGGGAGCCTCTAACCAGCCCAGTTTGGACCAATTCATGGTGGAGGGAGCCTCTAAACAGCCCAGTTTGGGCAAATTCATGGTGGAGGGAGCCTCTAAAAAACCCAGTTTGGACCAATTCATGGTGGAGGGAGCCTCTAATTAGCCCAGTTTGGACCAATTAATTGTGGAGGGAGCCTCTAACCAGCCCAGTTTGGACCAATTCATGGTGGAGGGAGCCTCTAACCAGCCCAGTTTGGGCAAATTCATGGTGGAGGGAGCCTCTAAACAGCCCAGTTTGGGCAAATTCATGGTGGAGGGAGCCTCTAACCAGCCCAGTTTGGACCAATTAATGGTGGAGGGAGCCTCTAAACAGCCAAGTTTTGGGAAATTCATGGTGGAGGGAGCCTCTAACCAGCCCAGTTTGGACCAATTCATGGTGGAGGGAGCCTCTAAACAGCCCAGTTTGGGCAAATTCATGGTGGAGGGAGCCTCTAAACAGCCAAGTTTGGACCAATTCATGGTGAAGGGAGCCTCTAAAAACCCGTTTGGACCAATTCATGGTGGAGGGAGCCTCTAACCAGCCCAGTTTGGGCAAATTCATGGTGGAGGGAGCCTCTAAACAGCCCAGTTTGGGCAAATTCATGGTGGAGGGAGCCTCTAACCAGCCCAGTTTGGACCAATTCATGGTGGAGGGAGCCTCTAACCAGCCCAGTTTGGGCAAATTCATGGTGGAGGGAGCCTCTAAACAGCCCAGTTTGGGCAAATTCATGGTGGAGGGAGCCTCTAACCAGCCCAGTTTGGACCAATTAATGGTGGAGGGAGCCTCTAAACAGCCAAGTTTTGGGAAATTCATGGTGGAGGGAGCCTCTAACCAGCCCAGTTTGGACCAATTCATGGTGGAGGGAGCCTCTAACCAGCCCAGTTTGGACCAATTCATGGTGGAGGGAGCCTCTAAACAGCCCAGTTTGGGCAAATTCATGGTGGAGGGAGCCTCTAAAAAACCCAGTTTGGACCAATTCATGGTGGAGGGAGCCTCTAATTAGCCCAGTTTGGACCAATTAATTGTGGAGGGAGCCTCTAACCAGCCCAGTTTGGACCAATTAATGGTGGAGGGAGCCTCTAACCACCCCAGTTTGGGCAAATTCATGGTGGAGGGAGCCTCTAACCAGCCCAGTTTGGACCAATTAATGGTGGAGGGAGCCTCTAAACAGCCAAGTTTTGGGAAATTCATGGTGGAGGGAGCCTCTAACCAGCCCAGTTTGGACCAATTCATGGTGGAGGGAGCCTCTAAACAGCCCAGTTTGGGCAAATTCATGGTGGAGGGAGCCTCTAAAAAACCCAGTTTGGACCAATTCATGGTGGAGGGAGCCTCTAATTAGCCCAGTTTGGACCAATTAATTGTGGAGGGAGCCTCTAACCAGCCCAGTTTGGGCAAATTCATGGTGGAGGGAGCCTCTAACCAGCCCAGTTTGGACCAATTCATGGTGGAGGGAGCCTCTAACCAGCCCAGTTTGGACCAATTCATGGTGGAGGGAGCCTCTAAAAAACCCAGTTTGGACCAATTCATGGTGGAGGGAGCCTCTAAACAGCCCAGTTTGGGCAAATTCATGGTGGAAGGAGCCTCTAACCAGCAGAGTTGTGGGAAAGCAGGGTGGAGGGAGCCTCTAACCAGCAGAGTTGGTGGAAATCAGGGTGGAGGGAGCCTCTAACCAGCAGAGTTGGGGGAAATCATGTTGGAGGGAGCCTAGTATTAGCAGAATTGTGCAACGCTTATGGTGGATGAGTATGAGGATGCGGAGGAATTGGAGAGGTTGAGTACAGACATGGAGTTTCATGTTGGGGTGCTTTACACAGGTGGGCACAAAAATGAAGGCTCTATCCAGTGGTGGTTCATTTTTATCAAAGTGAGCCGGTCGGCACTCTCAGCTGACAGACGGGTGCGCTTGTCAGTGATGATGCCACCGGCTGCACTGAACACCCTCTCAGATAGGACGCTGGCGGCAGGACAGGACAGCACCTCCAAGGCATATAGGGCAAGTTCAAGCCACAGGTCCAACTTCGACACCCAATACGTGTAGGGCGCAGAGGGGTCGGAGAGGACAGGGCTGTGGTCGGAAAGGTATTCCCGCAACATGCGCCTATACTTCTCACGCCTGGTGACACTAGGACCCTCCGTGGCGGCACTTTGGCGAGGGGGTGCCATCAAGGTGTCCCAGACCTTAGACAGTGTGCCCCTCGTTTGTGTGGACCGGTGAGAACTTGGTTGCCTACTGGAGGAACTGCCCTCCCTGCCGCCAACGTCACATGCTGGAAACATCTCCATCATATTCTGCACCAATTGCCTGTGGCAAGCATTGATGCGATTGGCCCTCCCCTCTACCGGAATAAAAGACGAGATGTTGTTTTTATACCGGGGGTCAAGGATAGCAAAGATCCAGTACTGGTTGTCCTCCATGATTTTGACAATACGCTTGTCGGTTGTAAAGCACCCCAACATGAACTCAGCCATGTCTGCCACAGTGTTAGTTGGCATGACTCCTCTGGCCCCACCGGAAAGTTCAATCTCCATTTCCTCCTCATCCTCCATGTCTACCCATCCGCGCTGCAACAATGGGACGATTCGAAGTTGCCCGGAAGCCTCCTGTATCACCATCACATCATCGGACAACTCTTCTTCCTCCTCCTCCTCCTCCTCCTCCTCCATTAAACGCAGTGAAGCGGACAGATGTGTGGACCTACTCTCCAGCTGTGACGGATCGGATGCTATCCCTAACTCCTCTGTGTGATCTGAGTTATCCCTGATGTCAATCAGGGATTCTCTCAGAACACACAAGAGCGGGATTGTAAGGCTCACCATCGCATCCTCAGAGCTCACCCTCCTTGTGGACTCCTCAAAGACCCGTAGGATGTCACAAAGGTCTCTCATCCATGGCCACTCATGGATGTGAAACTGAGGCAGCTGACTTTGTGGCACCCTAGGGTTTTGTAGCTGGTATTCCATCAAAGGTCTCTGCTGCTCAACCACTCTATTCAACATCTGAAACGTTGAGTTCCAGCGTGTGGGGACGTCGCACAAAAGCCGGTGTTGTGGCACATGCAGGCGTTGCTGGAGAGATTTTAAGCTAGCAGCGGCTACTGTCGACTTGCGAAAGTGGGCGCACATGCGCCGCACTTTCACCAGTAGCTCTGGAACATTGGGGTAGCTCTTTAGGAAACGTTGCACCACTAGGTTGAAGACGTGGGCCAGGCATGGAACATGTTGGAGTCCGGCAAGCTCCAGAGCTGCTACCAGGTTCCGGCCGTTATCACAAACGACCATGCCTGGGCCCAGGTGCAGCGGCTCAAACCATATTGCCGTCTCATCGAGGAGGGCATCCCTCACCTCGGAGGCAGTGTGCTGTCTGTCCCCCAAGCTGATCAGCTTCAGCACAGCCTGCTGACGTCTACCAACGCCAGTGCTGCAACGTTTCCAACTCGTAGCTGGGGTCAATCTAACAGCGGAGGAGGAGGCGGTGGCGGAGGAGGAGGCGGTGGCGGAGGAGGAGGCGGTAGAGGAGGAGGAGGAGGGGGGTGTTCTTCTCGTGTCCCTGCCAGGAATGTTAGGCGGGGAGACGAGGTACACCGGGCCAGTTTGGGAAGCAGTCCCAGCCTCAACTACATTCACCCAGTGTGCCGTCAGTGAAATGTAGCGTCCCTGTCCGCATGCACTTGTCCACGCGTCGGTGGTCAAGTGGACCTTTGTGCAAAGCGCGGAACTAAGGGCCCGCCTGATGTTGAGTGACACGTGCTGGTGCAAGGCGGGGACGGCACACCGGGAGAAGTAGTGACGGCTAGGGACGGCATAGCGAGGTGCCGCAGTTGCCATCAGGTCCAGGAAGGCGGGAGTTTCAACAAGCCGGAACGCCAACATCTCCTGGGCCAGCAGTTTAGCGATGTTGGCGTTCAAGGCTTGCGCGTGTGGGTGGTTAGCAGTGTATTTCTGCCGCCGCTCCAATGTCTGAGAGATGGTGGGTTGTTGTAAAGAAACGCCTGATGGTGCCTTTGATGGTGCAGGAGAAGGAGATAAGACAGGACCAGGGGAGGATGAGGTAGAAGTCAACAAAGTGGCGGAGGCAGATGAAGTGGTGTCCTGGCTCGTCCTCTGGAGTGCATCGCCAGCACAGTCAGCAGTGGCAGTGGCAGAGGCAGAGGCAGTGGCAGTGGCGTGAACGGCAGGCGGCCTTTGTCCTGCCGTTGCTGCCTGCCACTGATTCCAGTGCTTGGATTCCAAATGACGGCGCATTGAAGTGGTGGACAGGTTGCTCTTCTCAGAGCCCCTAATCAATTTCGAGAGGCAAATTGTGCAGACAACACTATATCTGTCCTCGGCGCATTCCTTGAAAAAACTCCACACCTTCGAGAAACGTGCCCTCGAGGTGGGAGTTTTTCGGGGCTGGGTACGAACTGGAACATCTTGGGAGATTCCGGGTGTGGCCTGGCTTCGCCTAAGCTGCTGACCTCTGCCTCTGCCTCTAGCTACCCTTTTTGGTGCTGCACCTGCCTCAACATCCACTCTACTTTCCCCGCTTGACATCCCCCCTGTCCAGGTCGGGTCAGTGTCCTCATCATCCACCACTTCCTCTTCCAACTCCTGTCTCATCTCCTCCTCCCGCACAATGCGCCGGTCAACTGGATGCCCTGACGGCAACTGCGTCACATCATCGTCGATGAGGGTGGGTTGCTGGTCATCCACCACCAAATCGAACGGAGATGGAGGAGACTCTAGTGTTTGAGCATCTGGACACAGATGCTCCTCTGTTAGGTTCGTGGAATCGTGACGTGGAGAGGCAGGTTGAGGGACAATGAAAGGAGCGGAGAACAGCTCTGGGGAGCAGGGACAGTTTGGGTTATTGTTCTGTAAAGCTTCGGAATTTTGGGAGGAAGGAAGACAAGACTGTTGGGTAATAGGAGGAGAGGAGGCAGAGTCTGACTGGCTGCTGGACAATGTGCTGTAAGCGTTCTCTGACAGCCATTGCAAGACCTGTTCCTGGTTCTCGGGCCTACTAAGGTTTGTACCCTGCAGTTTAGTTAATGTGGCAAGCAACCCTGGCACTGTGGAGTGGCGCAATGCTTGCTGCCCCACAGGAGTAGGCACGGGACGCCCTGTGGCTTCACTGCTACCTTGCTCCCCAGAACCATTCCCCCGACCTCGCCCACGGCCTCGTCCACGTCCCTTTCCGGGAGCCTTGCGCATTTTGAATTCCTAGTTAGAAATTGGCACTGTATACCAGTAGTAAAAATTGTGGGTGCACGTAACCCCAATATATTCTTTGAATTCCCAGTCAGAAACTGGCACTATATGGCAGTAGCAAGAAATGAGGGTATTTGTATTCCCAATATACTCTTTGAATTCCCAGTCAGACAATGGCACTGTATACCAGTAGTAAAAATTGTGGGTGCACGTAACCCCAATATATTCTTTGAATTCCCAGTCAGAAACTGGCACTATATGGCAGTAGCAAGAAATGAGGGTATTTGTATTCCCAATATACTCTTTGAATTCCCAGTCAGACAATGGCACTGTATACCAGTAGTAAAAATTGTGGGTGCACGTAACCCCAATATATTCTTTGAATTCCCAGTCAGAAACTGGCACTATATGGCAGTAGCAAGAAATGAGGGTATTTGTATTCCCAATATACTCTTTGAATTCCCAGTCAGACAATGGCACTGTATACCAGTAGTAAAAATTGTGGGTGCACGTAACCCCAATATATTCTTTGAATTCCCAGTCAGAAACTGGCACTATATGGCAGTAGCAAGAAATGAGGGTATTTGTATTCCCAATATACTCTTTGAATTCCCAGTCAGACAATGGCACTGTATACCAGTAGTAAAAATTGTGGGTGCACGTAACCCCAATATATTCTTTGAATTCCCAGTCAGAAACTGGCACTATATGGCAGTAGCAAGAAATGAGGGTATTTGTATTCCCAATATACTCTTTGAATTCCCAGTCAGACAATGGCACTGTATACCAGTAGTAAAAATTGTGGGTGCACGTAACCCCAATATATTCTTTGAATTACCAGTCAGAAACTGGCACTATATGGCAGTAGCAAGAAATGAGGGTATTTGTATTCCCAATATACTCTTTGAATTCCCAGTCAGACAATGGCACTGTATACCAGTAGTAAAAATTGTGGGTGCACGTAACCCCAATATATTCTTTGAATTCCCAGTCAGAAACTGGCACTATATGGCAGTAGCAAGAAATGAGGGTATTTGTATTCCCAATATACTCTTTGAATTCCCAGTCAGACAATGGCACTGTATACCAGTAGTAAAAATTGTGGGTGCACGTAACCCCAATATATTCTTTGAATTACCAGTCAGAAACTGGCACTATATGGCAGTAGCAAGAAATGAGGGTATTTGTATTCCCAATATACTCTTTGAATTCCCAGTCAGACAATGGCACTGTATACCAGTAGTAAAAATTGTGGGTGCACGTAACCCCAATATATTCTTTGAATTCCCAGTCAGAAACTGGCACTATATGGCAGTAGCAAGAAATGAGGGTATTTGTATTCCCAATATACTCTTTGAATTCCCAGTCAGACAATGGCACTGTATACCAGTAGTAAAAATTGTGGGTGCACGTAACCCCAATATATTCTTTGAATTCCCAGTCAGAAACTGGCACTATATGGCAGTAGCAAGAAATGAGGGTATTTGTATTCCCAATATACTCTTTGAATTCCCAGTCAGACAATGGCACTGTATACCAGTAGTAAAAATTGTGGGTGCACGTAACCCCAATATATTCTTTGAATTCCCAGTCAGAAACTGGCACTATATGGCAGTAGCAAGAAATGAGGGTATTTGTATTCCCAATATACTCTTTGAATTCCCAGTCAGACAATGGCACTGTATACCAGTAGTAAAAATTGTGGGTGCACGTAACCCCAATATATTCTTTGAATTACCAGTCAGAAACTGGCACTATATGGCAGTAGCAAGAAATGAGGGTATTTATAACCCCAATATATTCTTTGAATTCCCAGTCAGACAATGGCACTGTATACCAGTAGTAAAAATTGTGGGTGCACGTAACCCCAATATATTCTTTGAATTCCCAGTCAGAAACTGGCACTATATGGCAGTAGCAAGAAATGAGGGTATTTGTATTCCCAATATACTCTTTGAATTCCCAGTCAGACAATGGCACTGTATACCAGTAGTAAAAATTGTGGGTGCACGTAACCCCAATATATTCTTTGAATTCCCAGTCAGAAACTGGCACTATATGGCAGTAGCAAGAAATGAGGGTATTTGTATTCCCAATATACTCTTTGAATTCCCAGTCAGACAATGGCACTGTATACCAGTAGTAAAAATTGTGGGTGCACGTAACCCCAATATATTCTTTGAATTCCCAGTCAGAAACTGGCACTATATGGCAGTAGCAAGAAATGAGGGTATTTGTATTCCCAATATACTCTTTGAATTCCCAGTCAGACAATGGCACTGTATACCAGTAGTAAAAATTGTGGGTGCACGTAACCCCAATATATTCTTTGAATTCCCAGTCAGAAACTGGCACTATATGGCAGTAGCAAGAAATGAGGGTATTTGTATTCCCAATATACTCTTTGAATTCCCAGTCAGACAATGGCACTGTATACCAGTAGTAAAAATTGTGGGTGCACGTAACCCCAATATATTCTTTGAATTCCCAGTCAGAAACTGGCACTATATGGCAGTAGCAAGAAATGAGGGTATTTGTATTCCCAATATACTCTTTGAATTCCCAGTCAGACAATGGCACTGTATACCAGTAGTAAAAATTGTGGGTGCACGTAACCCCAATATATTCTTTGAATTACCAGTCAGAAACTGGCACTATATGGCAGTAGCAAGAAATGAGGGTATTTATAACCCCAATATATTCTTTGAATTCCCAGTCAGACAATGGCACTGTATACCAGTAGTAAAAATTGTGGGTGCACGTAACCCCAATATATTCTTTGAATTCCCAGTCAGAAACTGGCACTATATGGCAGTAGCAAGAAATGAGGGTATTTGTATTCCCAATATACTCTTTGAATTCCCAGTCAGACAATGGCACTGTATACCAGTAGTAAAAATTGTGGGTGCACGTAACCCCAATATATTCTTTGAATTCCCAGTCAGAAACTGGCACTATATGGCAGTAGCAAGAAATGAGGGTATTTGTATTCCCAATATACTCTTTGAATTCCCAGTCAGACAATGGCACTGTATACCAGTAGTAAAAATTGTGGGTGCACGTAACCCCAATATATTCTTTGAATTCCCAGTCAGAAACTGGCACTATATGGCAGTAGCAAGAAATGAGGGTATTTGTATTCCCAATATACTCTTTGAATTCCCAGTCAGACAATGGCACTGTATACCAGTAGTAAAAATTGTGGGTGCACGTAACCCCAATATATTCTTTGAATTACCAGTCAGAAACTGGCACTATATGGCAGTAGCAAGAAATGAGGGTATTTATAACCCCAATATATTCTTTGAATTTCCAGTCAGACAATGGCACTGTATACCAGTAGTAAAAATTGTGGGTGCACGTAACCCCAATATATTCTTTGAATTCCCAGTCAGAAACTGGCACTATATGGCAGTAGCAAGAAATGAGGGTATTTGTATTCCCAATATACTCTTTGAATTCCCAGTCAGACAATGGCACTGTATACCAGTAGTAAAAATTGTGGGTGCACGTAACCCCAATATATTCTTTGAATTCCCAGTCAGAAACTGGCACTATATGGCAGTAGCAAGAAATGAGGGTATTTGTATTCCCAATATACTCTTTGAATTCCCAGTCAGACAATGGCACTGTATACCAGTAGTAAAAATTGTGGGTGCACGTAACCCCAATATATTCTTTGAATTACCAGTCAGAAACTGGCACTATATGGCAGTAGCAAGAAATGAGGGTATTTGTATTCCCAATATACTCTTTGAATTCCCAGTCAGACAATGGCACTGTATACCAGTAGTAAAAATTGTGGGTGCACGTAACCCCAATATATTCTTTGAATTCCCAGTCAGACACTGGCACTATATGGCAGTAGCAAGAAATGAGGGTATTTGTATTCCCAATATATTCTTTGAATTCCCAGTCAGACAATGGCACTGTATACCAGTAGTAAAAATTGTGGGTGCACGTAACCCCAATATATTCTTTGAATTACCAGTCAGAAACTGGCACTATATGGCAGTAGCAAGAAATGAGGGTATTTGTATTCCCAATATATTCTTTGAATTCCCAGTCAGACAATGGCACTGTATACCAGTAGTAAAAATTGTGGGTGTATATAGCCCCAATTCTATTGCTAGGGGACTTGCAGGGTATTTCTGGGGTGAAGGTGGGGGGGCACACCGTTGGAACGGGTATCGGGGTATATATCGGGTATACGGGAATACACTGACAGTGTATTCCATTCAGGATCCTGGGAAAGCTGGGTTGCGGCGATTGAGCCCGTCAGTGCCACGTTACACTGACAAGCTTCTCCCTGGAATTTAGCTCTTACAAGAGCTGTTGGTTGTCTTCTCCTTCCTATCCTAGCCTGTCCCTGCCTACCCAGAATCTAAGCCCTAGCTAGCTGGACGGAAACCTCCGTCCTCGGTGAATTGCAAGCTCAGAATGACGCGAAGCTGGGCGTCGCTGTTCTTTTAAATTAGAGGTCACATGTTTTCGGCAGCCAATGGGTTTTGCCTACTTTTTTCAACGTCACCGGTGTCGTAGTTCCTGTCCCACCTACCCAGCGCTGTTATTGGAGCAAAAAAGGCGCCAGGGAAGGTGGGAGGGGAATCGAGTAATGGCGCACTTTACCACGCGGTGTTCGATTCGATTCGAACATGCCGAACAGCCTAATATCCGATCGAACATGAGTTCGATAGAACACTGTTCGCTCATCTCTAATCAGTATGTGTATCAGTCCGTTTTGAGGTGTCAAACTGAATTCAAACGGACGGATGGCATACTGATGTGTGAACATACCATAAGTCATCAGCGGTTTCTGAAACTTGGATATTGTTATGCTGGAGCTCTAGAAAAGGGCACCAGCATAACAATAGAGTGGGACATTATCTATGGGGTGGTTGGACTACAATTCTCAACAGTTCCAGGGCATCTGGAGCTGCTGGGAGTTGTAGTAATTGAAAGATTTGGGGGCATCTCTCGATTGTCCACCTCAGACAGCGGGGGGATTGGGGGTGCTAGCAGTACCATTACAATAAATTACAACATTGCAATAAATATAATGCAGTAATATTTTGTGCAGTAATACTCACAGGAGACGTCTTCCCACATTTCCCATCTCTTCCCTTTGGACCGCCATGACCACTTCTTCCAGCTGTGACTTGACTCTGTAAAGTTTGAAACACAGACATCTTTGACTCCTCACTTCTCCACACATCCAGACCATATATATATATATATATATATATATATATATATATATATATATGTCACAGCAGCCCCTGCAGCCTATATTATGCCCCACGGTGGCACAATAGACTGTGGGGCATAATAGAGGTTGCAGGGGGGCCACTGTAGGGCATAATAGAGGTTACAGGGGCCACAGTGGACCTTTCAAGCTCTATTATGCCCCACAGTTGCACACCCATGAGCTATTATTATACTCGGGGGTCTTTTCAGACCCTGAGTATAATAATCGGAGCCCCAGGGTTGGTGAGAGAACATAATAAACACTGTTACTCACCTCGCCGGGATCTGATTTTACTCCTAGCAGGCTTTGGGCCTATATGGTAATGTGTCAGACGTCACGTGGTCTGGGATATTACCATATAGGCCCAAAGCCTGAGCTAGCAGTAACATATAGGCCCAAAGCCTGTGGTAGCAGTAACAGCCTGTTACCATACAGGCCCAAAGCCTGTGCTCGCAGTAACAGGTTATTACTACTACCACAGGCTTCAGGCCTATATGTTACTGCTAGAACAGACTTCGGGCCTATATGGTAATATTCCAGACCACGTGACGTCTGGGCATTAACATATAGCCCCGAAGCCAGCTAGGAGTAACACTGGATCCCGGAGAGGTGAGTAACACTGGTTATTATGTTCCCTCACCTCCCCTGGGGCCCCGATTATTATACTCAGGGTCTGAAAAGACCCCTGAGTATAATATTAGCGGCAGTGGGATCGCGGCCTGGCCCGGGCCTATTCACTACCGCCCGCCGCGGCCTAAAGTACAAGGGGAAGCGGGGGCGGCAGTGAGCAGGTCCGGGTTGGTAAATAGGCCGCTGCCTGCTGGTAGATACTCCAGCAGGCAGCGGCCTATTATAAAACAAAAAAAAAAGTTATTATACTTACCGTCCGACCGCGCGCTGCTGCTCCCGCATCCTCTTCTGTCAGACGTCTGTGTATCAGCGTAGGCGGCGTGATGACGCCGCCTACGCTGATACGTAGATGGCTGAACAAGCGCAAGGAGATCGGTAGCTCTCCTTGCGCTGGTTCTTAGGATTAGGGGAGGGGCCCTAAGCGCCTCCCCTAATCCTCCTCTGACATGTGCAGGGGCCCGATTGAAATCATTTTAGCATAGGCAGGGGCCCGATCATCAATGGGGTGGTTAGGGGCCCGATCGGGCCCCTGCCTATGCTAAAATGATTAGTAGTATAGTCCGGGCCCGGGGGCCCACCGGGGGATCCCCCGGTGCTCCGGCGGGCCAGTCCGACCCTGTATCTATCTATCTCATATCCATCTATTTTGTATCTCTCATATATCTCATAATGATTTCTCTCTCCAGGTATCAGTAAATATGGGGAAATGTGCGGCCTCAATGATGGAAAGTCATTTAATGCCATTCTTCTTAATCCTTGGCTTGTGGATATCATAGTGAGTATAGAAGTGGTTCGGTCCTTACCAAGGCTTAGGGCCCTCTAATTGATCTTATGTGGAGCCCTGAAGGACAGAGCAGTAACACAGGCAAACACGGCAGGTGGAACATGAGCCATTTTTTCCATATACCTGTAGGCTGGGTAATGGTAAATTAGAGCATTCCCATGTACGTGACGGTGATCACACGGGTTCTTCTGGCCTCTATAACTGACAATTCCATTGGGTTAAAACAGGCTTCCATGAGCCTCCGCACTGTATGTACTCAGGATCTCCCCGGGTGGGGGGTGGGGGGGAGTGTGTGTTCAACCGGCAGGGACCGTTGTCACGTGCCGCGGAGGGGGGCCTGAGCTGCGCATGGGCAGGAGTGGTGGCACGGCATAGGAAGGGCATGGGTGCGGGAGCGTGTGCATGGGGGAAGAGGCCAGGTGCGCGGATGAGGGAGGGGCCAGGGCCGCACTGGAGGTGGGTCGTGCAGGGGGTGAGGGGGCAGCGGACGAAGTCGCGGGTAATGCTAGTCCTCTATATAACTATCCAGTATATAACAAGCTTCTATATAACTATCCTCTTTTCTAGCTTGAAGACGAAAGTATGAACTTTGGGACCCTCATTTCCGGCAGATGGGTCCTTACCACAGCCCATTGTTTCCCAAACATCAGTAGAATATCCGAATACTTGTTCCGCATTGGTAATAAATATTTTGGTTTTAATATCACACACTATTCTTACAATGCCTCAGTAGTGCAGCCTCAGGCTCTGGGCCTGTAACTTCCAGCAATCTATTACCATGACAGTCAGGAGCCTATTGAAAGCTCCCAGGCTTGTCTGGCATTAACTTCTATGACAGATTACTCTGTGCCACCTGTAATAGAAGTGCCAGAAATTTGGGGGCAACAGTGGTTAGCCTTGCAGCGATGGAGTCCTGGGTTCAAATCCCGCCAGGAACAACATCTGCAAGGAGTTTGTATGTTCTCACCGTGTTTGTGTGGATTTCCTCCCATTCTACAAAGACGTACTGATAGGGAAAAAAACGCACGTTATAATCCATATATATATATACAGTATATATATATATATATATATATATATATTATATCCCTATATGGGGCTCACAATCCCCCCTTCTCTAGAATAAAATTGAGAAACATACACATTAGGTATCTCTGTGTCCAAAATCGCCCGGTCTACAAACTCATAAATAGCGGTTTTTCCCACATGTGGCGGGAAATAACATCGAATGAGCCCAAACCTATTTTATCGCTACTATTAAAAATTTGACTAAAAAGTGATGAAAGCAACAGACATTCTCCAGAACAGAACTAAAGTAAAAAGCATAGCTGCCCCCCCAAGAAGCGCCCTATACAGGGGAACACAGAAATGTCACATAATTTATAGATGTCAGAATGTGGCGACTCGAAGATAATTTACATTTTTTATTTTTTGCAAATTTTGGATGTTTTTAAGGGGTTAAAATGTAAATAAAACTCTATAAATTTGGTGTCCCCAGAATCACACCGAACCGTAGAATACAGGGGTCATGTCACTTTGGCTGCTCAGTAAATGCCATAAAAATGAAGCTCGTAAGAAAGTCGCACAAACGCAGTTTTTCTCCAGTTCCACCCCATTCTGATTTTTTTTCCCCAGCTTTCCAGTATATGGTATATAATAGAGATGAGCGAGTTGTATTCGATCGAATACCTCGCCGCCATAGGAATGCATGTAAGCGGCCGAACACCAAGGGGTTAAGCACATCGAATATTCGTTGGCTACTAAAGGAATGGGAAATATTTAGGAAGTTCTTAGACTTCTCCCTCCTGCTCAATCCACTACTTGCTTTGTCTCAAAAAAAAAAACAACCCGCAGCAAAATCCGCAGCAGAAAAAGCTGCCTTTCTGCAATGTGGGGCCTCCGCCTAAGGCTGCGCTCAACTCTACCTCATATTCTCAGTTTGGAAACTCTGTGGCCGTGTCTGTCCAATTTTTTTGGACTTGTGTTAAAAAGGATAGACCCCATAATAGTCAATGGTGTCTATCAGGTTGCATTTGTGTCTGTCTGACCTCTGATGAACCAGAACAATGGACAGCACAACTCTGAACCTACCATTAGTTTAAAATGAAAGCCACTGTCTCATATTCAACATTTTTGGCGCGTCGGAGGAAACTTACACTAACATGGGGAGAACATACAAACTCCTTGCAGATGTTGTCTGGCAGGATTTGAACCCAGGACCCCATTGCTACAATGCTAAGCACTGAGCCACCGTGAAAAGTTTAACATGTTTGCAAATATAGTTACAAATTTTGCCGAGTTTTATCGTTTTCCTCTGACCATCTTACTGGTGACAGTTGTCTTGATCGGTACCAATGGATAAATGTAGGAGCTTTCTATGGTTTGGGGATTTGGTCATGGGTAAACCCCTGTAACTCTCCGCTCCTGGCTCCCCATACAGTATAATGTCAGTTCGAGTCCGCAGCTTATACCACATCTTATCTCATGTCTTACAGATGGAGATAATTACAAAGCAGAAGAAATTTTCATTCACGACTGCTACAACCCGAGCCGTAAATTGGATAGAGGGATCCCTCACGATTACGACTAAGAGAAGGCCCTAGACACTTGGGGATAGGGACGCCATGACAGGGGGGAGGATTAGGGAACGGAGAGGGTTAACATTGAAGAGTGAGAGCGGGAAAAATGGAGGTGGAGTCAGAGGTTATTTAGGTTAGTGGGGGGGTTAGGCTGAGGTCAGTCTAGAGGTAACGGCGACAGAGAGTGGACGGACTTACCTGGATGTCATGGCGGATCTGGAGGCCCTGCGTGCTCTGCTGCGTGCTGCAGCCGACGTCCACGGAGAACAGACCCTGGAGGGCCTGTTTGCGGAGGTTCGGGGGTCCCCTGGTCCGGGCTCGCCTGCCCGGGCCTCTTCATCCCGCGCTCGGAGGTCACGGCCTCCGGAGCGCTACTCGCCTGATAGGGGACGGGCGGCTAGGCAGCATTCACGGAGCCCCAGGAGGGACCCTTCGGCCGCGGGCGCCCAGGTCAGCTCCCCTGGTGCTCGCCCGTCGGCGGGGAGGAATCCGCTCAGCAGCCGCAGCCGTCCGGAAGGTGGGTCGGCCATCCCTCCCCCACCTTCCTCTTCATCTGTCCGGACCCGTGCGGCGGCCTCTCGCGAGCCTGCGGGGAGGCGTGCCCGGCGCGAAGTGTCTGCGGGCGGGGACCACCCAGTGGGTGGGGCTTCCGGCCCGTTTCCTGTGACGGCGTCCGAGAGCGCCGGGATTACTGCGGCCTGTGTTCCCTGCGTGGCCGGGCCTTCTACACGCGGGAGTTCGGGCCTGGGCCGGAAGAGGCCGGCTGAAGTGGGGGCTGTGCCCAAGACGGCGCGTCGGCGTTCCAGGAGGGATGCGGGCTTGCCTTCTCCCTCCCGTGGTGATGATCGGTCCTCTGACCTGGAGGAGGGCCAGTGTTCCCCTGCGGCCTCTGCTTCCCCTGAGGATTCCGGACCTGTGGCGGCTGATCTTGGAGCGTCCTTGAGGCAGCCTGGTGAGCTTGTGGGGTCTTCTTTCTCTTCTTCTGCTGGGGGGGTTTCCCGGGGTGGGGGTAGGGGTGTAGAGTCTGGGGAGGTGGTGTCTGGTGGCGTTGTCGCGAGTGGGGGTGCTGGGGAGTCTGGGGCCTTGCTCGGGCGGATTGTGGGGTTGTTGCAGCAGCTGGTGGGGGAGCGCTCGGG
This sequence comes from Leptodactylus fuscus, assembly GCF_031893055.1. NCBI lineage: Eukaryota > Metazoa > Chordata > Amphibia > Anura > Leptodactylidae > Leptodactylus > Leptodactylus fuscus. The sequence continues at coordinate 79,047,253 of NC_134275.1, forward strand.
GCCTGCTGGTCCTGCGCGGGTGTGGTTGGGTCCTGACGCCGGGGTTTTGCCGCCGGTTGGTAGTGGGCCTGTTGTTTTGGGGGTTGAGTCGGGCGCGGTACCTGCGTTGGGGGCGGCCGTCGCGGATGCTGGGTGTGGCGTCGACATGCCGGTGCCCTCGGGGTCAGGGAAAACCGGGACTGAGAAGGCAGTTGATTTGGTGCGCTTGGATGATAGGGCGAAAGGGGAGGTTTATGTCTGTTTTGAGGGCCCTCTGGGTGCCCATCTGAAACAGGACGTGCGTGACAACATTTGGAAAGGGGAATACGTGGAGATTTTTTCTCTGCTTCCTCTTGACAAATTTAACCTTGATAAGGTTAAGCCTAGTGGTTCCAAAAAGGACGACGAGGAAAAACGGCGGTATCGCCTCATTCCCCGCACGTTCTTGAACTGGCTGCAGGCTTTTGCTATTCTGGCGAGTGTGATTGGGGAAAAGGAGTCGGAACATTGTTCCGCTCTTTTTGGGTATATGGATGCCGTAGGGGAGGCTCATCGGGTCTATGGTGGAGTTGCTTGGCTCCGCTATGATGAGCAGTTTCGCCAGCGGAAGGCGGTTCGTCCTAGCCTGCGCTGGGATCACAAGGATATCTCCTTGTGGATGCGTTTGATGGCGGCTCCTGCTAGCCAGCCCTTTCGGGGGGGGGGGCCGGTGGTTCGGGCTCTGCGGCCGGATCCCCGGGTACACAGCGTAAGGGCTATTGCTGGCTCTTCAATGAGGGCTTGTGCAAATTCGGGGCCACTTGTCGCTTTAAGCATGAGTGCTCCGGGTGTGGGGGAAGTCACGGCCTCCACAAGTGTTTTCGGAAAGGAAAGGGTAAAGGGGGCGATGGTGTGGACAAGAGGGAGGACTCCGGTGAGGGTCGCGGCAATGCGGCCTTTCCTAAATAGGTACCCAGACCGGGCGGCTGCCCGGCTCTTGGAGGAGGGTTTTAGTGAGGGTTTCCGCATCCCCTTCGATGCGTCTGCCCCGGTTTTTCTCCCGGGCAATTTAAAATCTGCCCGGGAGCATCCGGAGGTTGTTAGGGACAAGCTGCGGAAGGAGGTCGAGCTGGGCCGCATGGCTGGCCCCTTTGAGTCTCCTCCGTGGCCCAATTTGAGGGTGTCGCCTTTGGGGGTGGTGCCGAAGCGGGAACCTAACAAGTTCCGGCTTATTCACCATTTGTCCTTCCCGGCGGGGTCGTCCGTCAACGACGGGATCGACCCCTCTTTGTCCCGAGTCTCCTACGCTTCTTTTGACCGCGCAGTTGCGTTGGTCCGTAAGGCCGGTCCGGGGGCCCTCATGGCCAAAACGGACATTGAAGCGGCCTTCCGTTTGTTGCCGGTTCATCCGGACAGTTTTCATTTGTTGGGGTGTTTTTGGGAGGGTGCCTTTTATGTCGACTGTTGTTTGCCTATGGGATGTGCCATTTCTTGTGCGTATTTCGAGGCATTTAGTTCCTTTTTAGAGTGGGTAGTCCGTGATGTCTCCGGTATGTCGGCGGTTATCCATTACCTGGATGACTTCCTCTGTGTTGGGCCTCGGGGTTCTGCTGATTGTCTGGTCCTGTTGCGGACGGTTGAGCGGGTGGCAGAGTTGTTTGGGGTCCCGTTGGCTCCGGAGAAGACTGAGGGGCCGGCGCCGGTGATGAAGTTCTTGGGTATTGACTTGGACTCGGTCCTCATGGAATCGCGCTTGCCGGCGGATAAGCTTCAGGACCTTAAGGAGTCTCTACGGCTTTTTCAGGGTGTTCGTAAGGTTCGTCTTCGGGAAGTTCAGTCGTTGTTGGGCAAACTTAATTTTGCCTGTCGCATTATGCCGATGGGGCGTGTTTTTTGTCGCAGATTGGCGGCCTTGACTTCTGGAGTGCAGTCGCCTCATCACTTCGTGCGCCTTACGGCGGACGTGAGGGCGGACTTGGTTGTGTGGGTGGATTTTTTGGGACGTTTTAATGGGCGTTCTTTGTGGTTGCCGGCGGCGGTGTCCAGCGCCGAGTTAGATTTGTTTACGGATGCTTCCGGTTCTCTGGGTTTCGGGGCTTATTTCCAGGGACGTTGGTGTGTTGGCGAGTGGCCGGCCTCTTGGGTTGAGAGCGGTCTGGTGAGGAATTTGGCCTTGCTGGAACTGTTCCCCATTGTGGTGGCCGTTGAGTTGTGGGGTGCGGCGTTTCGTGACCGTCGGGTGTGTTTCCACTGTGATAATAGTGCGGTTGTTTTCATTATCAATTCTCAAACTGCCTCTTCCCCTCCGGTCGTGTCTTTGATGCGTTATTTAGTCATGCGCTGTTTGGATTTGAATGTGCTGGTGTCTGCGCGTCATGTTCCGGGGATTGATAATTCTGTGGCTGACGCTCTGTCTCGGTTTCAGTTTGGCAGGTTCCGGGAGTTGGTGCCGGATGCAGCGGCGGTGGGCGAGGATTGCCCGCCCCATCTATGGTCCTTGGTGTCCGTTCCGCGGCTGAGCTCGTCCGTCGGTCGGTGACTGCGCCGACTTGGGCCCGATATCAGCAGATTTGGCGTGAGTGGGAGAGGGATTGCACTTTAGTGGGGGGTGTTGGTTCAGACGAGAGTAGAGTGTTGTTGTTGTTGTCCTGGGTGGGTGATGCTTTCGCTGCGGGCCGCTCAGCGTCGGCCATGTCGCAGCGTTTGGCCGGTTTGGCGTTTTTGTTTCGACTTCAGGGTGTTCGCGATGTCACAAAGGACTTCGTGGTCCGCCAGGCCATGAGGGGCTTTCGGCGCGGGGTTGTCCGGCGGGATCTCCGCCGGCCAGTCTCCTTTTCGTTGCTTTGTCGACTGTTGGGTTGTTTGCCGGGATTGTGTTCTTCGAGTTATGAGGTGGCGCTTTTTCGCACAGCTTTTCTTCTCGCGTTTTTTGGGGCTTTTCGGGTGGGTGAATTAGTTAGCGCCTCGGTGGCTGCCTCTGGGGGTTTACAGTTTTCGGATGTGTCGTTTTTTGATGATAGGGTGGAGTGCCATTTGCGCCGTTCAAAAACTGATCAGGTCGGCCGGGGCCGGTTGATCGTGTTGTTTCTCTCTGGGGTTGGTGATGCGTGCCCGGTTCGGGGAGTTTCGGAATTTTTGGGTCTGCGCGGTTCCTGCCCAGGTTCCTTTTTGTGTCATGTGGGCGGCGGGTCGCTGTCGCGCTTTCAGTTTGTTGCGGTCTTTAGGAAGGCGCTTGCGCTTGTGGGTGAGGTGCCGACTGACTACGGCACCCACTCCTTCCGCATCGGCGCCGCCACGGAGGCTTCTCGTTGGGGTCTTGGGGATGATGTTGTCCGGCGCATTGGTAGGTGGGAGTCGGATCGATTTCGCCTCTATGTTCGCCCTGCGTTGTTGTCTTGACGGGTGTTTGGGATGGGCCTTTTTTTTCTTGCTTCCTTGTCCCTACATGGGGATGGGGGGTGGGGGGTCGGGGCTGTCTCTGTTTTGTTGGTCTCTGCTTTTAGTGGTCCCCTTTTTTGTTTTCTAGGTCCTTGCCTGATATGGATCCTCGGGCATTCTTTTGTTTTTTGGGGTGCTATCCGTGCGGAAGCGCGTCCGGATGGTCGGCAACTCGGCCTGAGTCGTGATGATGCCGTGGTGCGCTGGTTGGGCGTTCGCGGCCTGACGTGGAGTCGAGTGTTGCCCGAGTTTCATTTTTACAGTAGGGTGGATCGCCCCCCGCACATTGTGGTTCTGCACGCGGGGGGGAATGATTTGGGGGTTCGCTCCTCCAGGGAGTTGATTAGAGATATAAAGTTTGATATTTTGCGTTTGCTTACTGAATTTCCAGGTTTGGTGGTTGTGTGGTCCGACATCGTGTCCCGCCTGGTTTGGCGCCATGCGAGGTCGGCCGCGCGTATCGACAAGGCCCGTATCAAGGTCAACCGTGCTGTGTCCCGTTTTGTCCTTCGTAATGGCGGTGTAGTGGTGCGTCATCGGGAGCTTGAGGTGCCGTCTCTGGAGCATCTGCGGAGTGATGGCGTTCATTTGAACGCCATCGGTGCGGATCTCTGGATGTTAGGTTTGAGGGATGGGGTAGAGCGTGCTTTTCTGCGGTGGCGGGACTCCCGGTCATAAGGGGTCATGTCCGTGAGTCTGTGGCCGGGGGTTGTTGGGGGTTAGATGCCTATTGGCCAGTTGATAGGACCTCATTGTTGGTATGGGTTCCTTAGTGGGGGTTGTTTGATGACCGGTACGTCCTCTAATTGGGCTTGGGTCCCTTTAGGGGTCTGACTGGTGTTTAATCTAATGGTTGTTGACTCTGCCCGAGGTAGGAGTTATCGCGCCTGGGCAGATTGGGGGTGTGGCTTATTCCCAAGGTGGAATATGCCAGCATGTTCAGCTCTTATAAGGGGTTAACGTTACATCTGGTTATCTTATTGATTTAAGGGGGGTTGTACTTTGTAGGCACCGCCTCACCCTTTACACCCCTTTGGGGCGGTGCTAGTATTTGCCGTTTGTATTTAAGGTTGTTAATAAAATCGGCCTTTAATTAGGCCATTTAAATCCAACAGGTGGTCAGTGTCTTATTGTTAAGGTATAAGGTTTAGCTTGACTTATACATGTGATTATTCGGAGAGGAACTTATTCCTCCTCCCCAGGTCAAGAGAAGGCCCTAGACACTTGGGGATAGGGACGCCATGACAGGGGGGAGGATTAGGGAACGGAGAGGGTTAACATTGAAGAGTGAGAGCGGGAAAAATGGAGGTGGAGTCAGAGGTTATTTAGGTTAGTGGGGGGGTTAGGCTGAGGTCAGTCTAGAGGTAACGGCGACAGAGAGTGGCCCGCCCGCCCTCCCCTTTTTTGCTGGTGGGTTGTGGTTTGTTAGGGCCGGGGGTTGTTGGGGGTTAGATGCCTATTGGCCAGTTGATAGGACCTCATTGTTGGTATGGGTTCCTTAGTGGGGGTTGTTTGATGACCGGTACGTCCTCTAATTGGGCTTGGGTCCCTTTAGGGGTCTGACTGGTGTTTAATCTAATGGTTGTTGACTCTGCCCGAGGTAGGAGTTATCGCGCCTGGGCAGATTGGGGGTGTGGCTTATTCCCAAGGTGGAATATGCCAGCATGTTCAGCTCTTATAAGGGGTTAACGTTACATCTGGTTATCTTATTGATTTAAGGGGGGTTGTACTTTGTAGGCACCGCCTCACCCTTTACACCCCTTTGGGGCGGTGCTAGTATTTGCCGTTTGTATTTAAGGTTGTTAATAAAATCGGCCTTTAATTAGGCCATTTAAATCCAACAGGTGGTCAGTGTCTTATTGTTAAGGTATAAGGTTTAGCTTGACTTATACATGTGATTATTCGGAGAGGAACTTATTCCTCCTCCCCAGGTCATGATGTGGCCCTTGTGAAGCTGAGCAGTACAGTGACATTCTCCAGGGGTGCCAGGTAGGACTCTCTAAATACAGAGTCACCACTAGGGGGGGCTGGACTGCATACAAGTGTTTGCCCTCCTGATTCAATGCTTAAAGGGATTCTATCATTAGAATCCCTGTTTCTATAAAGACCATGTCGGAATAGCCTTTATAAAAGCTGCTCTTCTCCTACCTTTATTACTCTGATCCACGCCGCCGTTCCGGTGTTATTTGGTTTTTTTCGCCATATGCAAATGAGTCTTCAGGAAGCACAAGGGGTGTTTCTCATTTGCTCAAAAAGCACAGGGGATGTCCCCTGTGCCATCCGAAGACTCTCCAGCGACGCCTCTCGCTTCTTTTCCCAACTGCCTCTTGCCGCATCATCAACCGAAAGAGCCAACTGCGCATGTCTGTTCAGCCATTTTCTTGTGGCCTCTTACATGAGCATCCGTTCGGCCACAGGAAAATGCTCTACCAGCTGAAGACGCAGTCGATGACGCCACAAACAAGTGGTTGGGAGAAGAAGACAGAGGCATCGTTGGAGAGTCTTTGGACAGCACAGGAGACACCCCCTGTGCTTTCTTAAGATTCATTTCCATGTGGAAAAAAAACAACTAAATAACACCGGAACGGTGGCGCGGGTCGACTATTCAGGAAGGCCTACTCCCCCCAATAACACTATCACCACACTGCCATCTGAATTGTCTCCCCCTCTCCTTCTGTCTCTACCCCCTTCCCCCATAGATTGTAAGCCCTCGCGGGCAGGGCCCTCTACCCCACTGTGCCAGTCAGTCATTGTTAGTATCATATCTACCTGTATATACTGTGTACTGTATGTAACCCCCAAATGTAAAGCACCATGGAATTAATATAATAATGTAAAGCACCATGGGATTAATATAATAATGTACAGAGCACCATGGAATTACTATAATAATGTACAGAGCACCATGGAATTACTATAATAATGTACAGAGCACCATGGGATTAATATAATAATGTACAGAGCACCATGGGATTAATATAATAATGTACAGCAGCATGGAATTACTATAATAATGTACAGAGCACCATGGGATTAATATAATAATGTACAGAGCACCATGGGATTAATATAATAATGTACAGCAGCATGGAATTACTATAATAATGTACAGAGCACCATGGGATTAATATAATAATGTACAGCACTATGGAATTAATATAATAATGTACAGAGCACCATGGGATTAATATAATAATGTACAGCACTATGGAATTAATATAATAATGTACAGAGCACCATGGGATTAATATAATAATGTACAGAGCACCATGGGATTAATATAATAATGTACAGAGCACCATGGGATTAATATAATAATGTACAGCAGCATGGAATTACTATAATAATGTACAGAGCACCATGGGATTAATATAATAATGTACAGCACTATGGAATTAATATAATAATGTACAGAGCACCATGGGATTAATATAATAATGTACAGAGCACCATGGGATTAATATAATAATGTACAGAGCACCATGGGATTAATATAATAATGTACAGCACCATGGGATTAATATAATAATGTACAGCACCATGGGATTAATATAATAATGTACAGCACTATGGAATTAATATAATAATGTACAGAGCACCATGGGATTAATATAATAATGTACAGATCACCATGGGATTAATATAATAATGTACAGAGCACCATGGGATTAATATAATAATGTACAGAGCACCATGGGATTAATATAATAATGTACAGCACCATGGGATTAATATAATAATGTACAGAGCACCATGGGATTAATATAATAATGTACAGAGCACCATGGAATTAATATAATAATGTAAAGCACCATGGGATTAATATAATAATGTACAGAGCACCATGGGATTAATATAATAATGTACAGCGCACCATGGAATTAATATAATAATGTACAGAGCACCATGGAATTAATATAATAATGTACAGAGCACCATGGAATTAATATAATAATGTACAGCACGATGGGATTAATATAATAATGTACAGAGCACCATGGGATTAATATAATAATGTACAGCACTATGGAATTAATATAATAATGTAAAGCACCATGGGATTAATATAATAATGTACAGAGCACCATGGGATTAATATAATAATGTACAGAGCACCATGGGATTAATATAATAATGTACAGAGCACCATGGGATTAATATAATAATGTACAGAGCACCATGGGATTAATATAATAATGTACAGAGCACCATGGAATTAATATAATAATGTAAAGCACCATGGGATTAATATAATAATGTACAGAGCACCATGGGATTAATATAATAATGTACAGAGCACCATGGAATTAATATAATAATGTACAGAGCACCATGGAATTAATATAATAATGTACAGAGCACCATGGAATTAATATAATAATGTACAGCACCATGGGATTAATATAATAATGTACAGAGCACCATGGGATTAATATAATAATGTACAGAGCACCATGGGATTAATATAATAATGTACAGCACCATGGGATTAATATAATAATGTACAGAGCACCATGGGATTAACATAATAATGTACAGAGCACCATGGGATTAATATAATAATGTACAGAGCGCCATGGGATTAATATAATAATGTACAGCAGCATGGAATTACTATAATAATGTACAGCACCATGGGATTAATATAATAATGTACAGAGCACCATGGAATTAATATAATAATGTACAGAGCACCATGGGATTAATATAATAATGTACAGAGCACCATGGGATTAATATAATAATGTACAGAGCACCATGGGATTAATATAATAATGTACAGCACCATGGGATTAATATAATAATGTACAGAGCACCATGGGATTAATATAATAATGTACAGCACCATGGGATTAATATAATAATGTACAGAGCACCATGGAATTACTATAATAATGTACAGAGCACCATGGAATTACTATAATAATGTACAGAGCACCATGGGATTAATATAATAATGTACAGAGCACCATGGGATTAATATAATAATGTACAGCAGCATGGAATTACTATAATAATGTACAGAGCACCATGGGATTAATATAATAATGTACAGAGCACCATGGGATTAATATAATAATGTACAGCAGCATGGAATTACTATAATAATGTACAGAGCACCATGGGATTAATATAATAATGTACAGCACTATGGAATTAATATAATAATGTACAGAGCACCATGGGATTAATATAATAATGTACAGCACTATGGAATTAATATAATAATGTACAGAGCACCATGGGATTAATATAATAATGTACAGAGCACCATGGGATTAATATAATAATGTACAGAGCACCATGGGATTAATATAATAATGTACAGCAGCATGGAATTACTATAATAATGTACAGAGCACCATGGGATTAATATAATAATGTACAGCACTATGGAATTAATATAATAATGTACAGAGCACCATGGGATTAATATAATAATGTACAGAGCACCATGGGATTAATATAATAATGTACAGAGCACCATGGGATTAATATAATAATGTACAGCACCATGGGATTAATATAATAATGTACAGAGCACCATGGGATTAATATAATAATGTACAGCACTATGGAATTAATATAATAATGTACAGAGCACCATGGGATTAATATAATAATGTACAGATCACCATGGGATTAATATAATAATGTACAGAGCACCATGGGATTAATATAATAATGTACAGAGCACCATGGGATTAATATAACAATGTACAGCACCATGGGATTAATATAATAATGTACAGAGCACCATGGGATTAATATAATAATGTACAGAGCACCATGGAATTAATATAATAATGTAAAGCACCATGGGATTAATATAATAATGTACAGAGCACCATGGGATTAATATAATAATGTACAGCGCACCATGGAATTAATATAATAATGTACAGAGCACCATGGAATTAATATAATAATGTACAGAGCACCATGGAATTAATATAATAATGTACAGCACGATGGGATTAATATAATAATGTACAGAGCACCATGGGATTAATATAATAATGTACAGCACTATGGAATTAATATAATAATGTAAAGCACCATGGGATTAATATAATAATGTACAGAGCACCATGGGATTAATATAATAATGTACAGAGCACCATGGGATTAATATAATAATGTACAGAGCACCATGGGATTAATATAATAATGTACAGAGCACCATGGGATTAATATAATAATGTACAGAGCACCATGGAATTAATATAATAATGTAAAGCACCATGGGATTAATATAATAATGTACAGAGCACCATGGGATTAATATAATAATGTACAGAGCACCATGGAATTAATATAATAATGTAAAGCACCATGGGATTAATATAATAATGTACAGAGCACCATGGGATTAATATAATAATGTACAGAGCACCATGGAATTAATATAATAATGTACAGAGCACCATGGAATTAATATAATAATGTACAGAGCACCATGGAATTAATATAATAATGTACAGCACCATGGGATTAATATAATAATGTACAGAGCACCATGGGATTAATATAATAATGTACAGAGCACCATGGGATTAATATAATAATGTACAGCACCATGGGATTAATATAATAATGTACAGAGCACCATGGGATTAACATAATAATGTACAGAGCACCATGGGATTAATATAATAATGTACAGAGCGCCATGGGATTAATATAATAATGTACAGCAGCATGGAATTACTATAATAATGTACAGCACCATGGGATTAATATAATAATGTACAGAGCACCATGGAATTAATATAATAATGTACAGAGCACCATGGGATTAATATAATAATGTACAGAGCACCATGGGATTAATATAATAATGTACAGAGCACCATGGGATTAATATAATAATGTACAGCACCATGGGATTAATATAATAATGTACAGAGCACCATGGGATTAATATAATAATGTACAGCACCATGGGATTAATATAATAATGTACAGAGCACCATGGAATTACTATAATAATGTACAGAGCACCATGGAATTACTATAATAATGTACAGAGCACCATGGGATTAATATAATAATGTACAGAGCACCATGGGATTAATATAATAATGTACAGCAGCATGGAATTACTATAATAATGTACAGAGCACCATGGGATTAATATAATAATGTACAGAGCACCATGGGATTAATATAATAATGTACAGCAGCATGGAATTACTATAATAATGTACAGAGCACCATGGGATTAATATAATAATGTACAGCACTATGGAATTAATATAATAATGTACAGAGCACCATGGGATTAATATAATAATGTACAGCACTATGGAATTAATATAATAATGTACAGAGCACCATGGGATTAATATAATAATGTACAGAGCACCATGGGATTAATATAATAATGTACAGAGCACCATGGGATTAATATAATAATGTACAGCAGCATGGAATTACTATAATAATGTACAGAGCACCATGGGATTAATATAATAATGTACAGCACTATGGAATTAATATAATAATGTACAGAGCACCATGGGATTAATATAATAATGTACAGAGCACCATGGGATTAATATAATAATGTACAGAGCACCATGGGATTAATATAATAATGTACAGCACCATGGGATTAATATAATAATGTACAGCACCATGGGATTAATATAATAATGTACAGCACTATGGAATTAATATAATAATGTACAGAGCACCATGGGATTAATATAATAATGTACAGATCACCATGGGATTAATATAATAATGTACAGAGCACCATGGGATTAATATAATAATGTACAGAGCACCATGGGATTAATATAACAATGTACAGCACCATGGGATTAATATAATAATGTACAGAGCACCATGGGATTAATATAATAATGTACAGAGCACCATGGAATTAATATAATAATGTAAAGCACCATGGGATTAATATAATAATGTACAGAGCACCATGGGATTAATATAATAATGTACAGCGCACCATGGAATTAATATAATAATGTACAGAGCACCATGGAATTAATATAATAATGTACAGAGCACCATGGAATTAATATAATAATGTACAGCACGATGGGATTAATATAATAATGTACAGAGCACCATGGGATTAATATAATAATGTACAGCACTATGGAATTAATATAATAATGTAAAGCACCATGGGATTAATATAATAATGTACAGAGCACCATGGGATTAATATAATAATGTACAGAGCACCATGGGATTAATATAATAATGTACAGAGCACCATGGGATTAATATAATAATGTACAGAGCACCATGGGATTAATATAATAATGTACAGAGCACCATGGAATTAATATAATAATGTAAAGCACCATGGGATTAATATAATAATGTACAGAGCACCATGGGATTAATATAATAATGTACAGAGCACCATGGAATTAATATAATAATGTAAAGCACCATGGGATTAATATAATAATGTACAGAGCACCATGGGATTAATATAATAATGTACAGAGCACCATGGAATTAATATAATAATGTACAGAGCACCATGGAATTAATATAATAATGTACAGAGCACCATGGAATTAATATAATAATGTACAGCACCATGGGATTAATATAATAATGTACAGAGCACCATGGGATTAATATAATAATGTACAGAGCACCATGGGATTAATATAATAATGTACAGCACCATGGGATTAATATAATAATGTACAGAGCACCATGGGATTAACATAATAATGTACAGAGCACCATGGGATTAATATAATAATGTACAGAGCGCCATGGGATTAATATAATAATGTACAGCAGCATGGAATTACTATAATAATGTACAGCACCATGGGATTAATATAATAATGTACAGAGCACCATGGAATTAATATAATAATGTACAGAGCACCATGGGATTAATATAATAATGTACAGAGCACCATGGGATTAATATAATAATGTACAGAGCACCATGGGATTAATATAATAATGTACAGCACCATGGGATTAATATAATAATGTACAGAGCACCATGGGATTAATATAATAATGTACAGCACCATGGGATTAATATAATAATGTACAGAGCACCATGGAATTAATATAATAATGTACAGCACCATGGGATTAATATAATAATGTACAGAGCACCATGGGATTAATATAATAATGTACAGAGCACCATGGGATTAATATAATAATGTACAGAGCACCATGGAATTAATATAATAATTTACAGCACCATGGGATTAATATAATAATGTACAGAGCACCATGGGATTAATATAATAATGTACAGAGCACCATGGAATTAATATAATAATGTACAGAGCACCATGGAAATAATATAATAATGTACAGCACCATGGGATTAATATAATAATGTACAGCACCATGGGATTAATATAATAATGTACAGAGCACCATGGGATTAATATAATAATGTACAGAGCACCATGGAATTAATATAATAATGTAAAGCACCATGGGATTAATATAATAATGTACAGAGCACCATGGGATTAATATAATAATGTACATAGCACCATGGAATTAATATAATAATGTACAGCACCATGGGATTAATATCATAATGTACAGAGCACCATGGAATTAATATAATAATGTACAGAGCACCATGGGATTAATATAATAATGTACAGCACCATGGGATTAATATAATAATGTACAGAGCACCATGGGATTAATATAATAATGTACAGCACCATGGGATTAATATAATAATGTACAGAGCACCATGGGATTAACATAATAATGTACAGAGCACCATGGGATTAATATAATAATGTACAGAGCGCCATGGGATTAATATAATAATGTACAGCAGCATGGAATTACTATAATAATGTACAGCACCATGGGATTAATATAATAATGTACAGAGCACCATGGAATTAATATAATAATGTACAGAGCACCATGGGATTAACATAATAATGTACAGAGCACCATGGGATTAATATAATAATGTACAGAGCACCGTGGGATTAATATAATAATGTACAGCACCATGGGATTAATATAATAATGTACAGAGCACCATGGGATTAATATAATAATGTACAGCGCACCATGGAATTAATATAATAATGTAAAGCACCATGGGATTAATATAATAATGTACAGAGCACCATGGGATTAATATAATAATGTACAGCGCACCATGGAATTAATATAATAATGTACAGAGCACCATGGAATTAATATAATAATGTACAGAGCACCATGGAATTAATATAATAATGTACAGCACCATGGGATTAATATAATAATGTACAGAGCACCATGGAATTAATATAATAATGTACAGAGCACCATGGAATTAATATAATAATGTAAAGCACCATGGGATTAATATAATAATGTACAGAGCACCATGGGATTAATATAATAATGTACAGCGCACCATGGAATTAATATAATAATGTACAGAGCACCATGGAATTAATATAATAATGTACAGAGCACCATGGAATTAATATAATAATGTACAGCACCATGGGATTAATATAATAATGTACAGAGCACCATGGGATTAATATAATAATGTACAGAGCACCATGGAATTAATACAATAATGTACAGCACCATGGGATTAATATAATAATGTACAGAGCACCATGGGATTAATATAATAATGTACATCACCATGGGATTAATATAATAATGTACAGAGCACCATGGGATTAATATAATAATGTACAGAGCACCATGGAATTAATATAATAATGTACAGAGCACCATGGAATTAATATAATAATGTACAGAGCACCATGGAATTAATATAATAATGTACAGAGCACCATGGAATTAATATAATAATGTACAGCACCATGGGATTAATATAATAATGTACAGAGCACCATGGGATTAATATAATAATGTACAGAGCACCATGGAATTAATACAATAATGTACAGCACCATGGGATTAATATAATAATGTACAGAGCACCATGGGATTAATATAATAATGTACAGCACCATGGGATTAATATAATAATGTACAGAGCACCATGGGATTAATATAATAATGTACAGAGCACCATGGAATTAATATAATAATGTACAGAGCACCATGGAATTAATATAATAATGTACAGAGCACCATGAAATTAATATAATAATGTACAGCACCATGGGATTAATATAATAATTAGAGATGAGCGAACAGTGTTCTATCGAACTCATGTTCGATCGGATATTAGGCTGTTCGGCATGTTCGAATCGAATCGAACACCGCGTGGTAAAGTGCGCCATTACTCGATTCCCCTCCCACCTTCCCTGGCGCCTTTTTTGCTCCAATAACAGCGCAGGGTAGGTGGGACAGGAACTACGACACCGGTGACGTTGAAAAAAGTAGGCAAAACCCATTGGCTGCCGAAAACATGTGACCTCTAATTTAAAAGAACAGCGACGCCCAGGTTCGCGTCATTCTGAGCTTGCAATTCACCGAGGACGGAGGTTTCCGTCCAGTTAGCTAGGGCTTAGATTCTGGGTAGGCAGGGACAGGCTAGGATAGGAAGGAGAAGACAACCAACAGCTCTTGTAAGAGCTAAATTCCAAGGAGAAGCTTGTCAGTGTAACGTGGCACTGACGGGCTCAATCGCCGCAACCCAGCTTTCCCAGGATCCTGAATGGAATACACTGACAGTGTATTCCCGTATACCCCATATATACACCCCAAATCCCCGTTCCAACGGTGTGCCCCCCCACCTTCACCCCAGAAATACCCTGCAAGTCCCCTAGCAATAGAATTGGGGCTATATACACCCACTATTTTTGCTACTGCCATGTAGTGCCATTGTCTGACTGGGAATTCAAAGACTATATTGGGGTTACAAATACCCTCATTTCTTGCTACTGCCATATAGCGCCAGTTTCTGACTGGTAATTCAAAGAATATATTGGGGTTACGTGCACCCACAATTTTTGCTACTGGTATATAGTGCCATTGTCTGACTGGTAATTCAAAGAATATATTGGGGTTATAAATACCCTCATTTCTTGCTACTGGTATATAGTGCCATTGTCTGACTGGGAATTCAAAGAATATATTGGGGTTACAAATACCCTCATTTCTTGCTACTGGTATATAGTGCCAGTTTCTGACTGGGAATTCAAAGAATATATTGGGGTTATAAATACCCTCATTTCTTGCTACTGGTATATAGTGCCATTGTCTGACTAGGAATTCAAAGAATATATTGGGGTTACAAATACCCTCATTTCTTGCTACTGCCATATAGTGCCATTGTCTGACTGGGAATTCAAAGAATATATTGGAGTTATAAATACCCTCATTTCTTGCTACTGGTATATAGTGCCATTGTCTGACTGGGAATTCAAAGAATATATTGGGGTTACAAATACCCTCATTTCTTGCTACTGGTATATAGTGCCATTGTCTGACTGGGAATTCAAAGAATATATTGGGGTTATAAATACCCTCATTTCTTGCTACTGGTATATAGTGCCATTGTCTGACTGGGAATTCAAAGAATATATTGGGGTTATAAATACCCTCATTTCTTGCTACTGGTATATAGTGCCATTGTCTGACTGGGAATTCAAAGAATATATTGGGGTTACAAATACCCTCATTTCTTGCTACTGCCATATAGTGCCAGTTTCTGACTGGTAATTCAAAGAATATATTGGGGTTACGTGCACCCACAATTTTTGCTACTGGTATATAGTGCCATTGTCTGACTGGGAATTCAAAGAATATATTGGGGTTACAAATACCCTCATTTCTTGCTACTGGTATATAGTGCCATTGTCTGACTGGTAATTCAAAGAATATATTGGGGTTATAAATACCCTCATTTCTTGCTACTGGTATATAGTGCCATTGTCTGACTGGGAATTTCAAAGAATATATTGGGGTTATAAATACCCTCATTTCTTGCTACTGGTATATAGTGCCATTGTCTGACTGGGAATTCAAAGAATATATTGGGGTTACAAATACCCTCATTTCTTGCTACTGGTATATAGTGCCAGTTTCTGACTGGGAATTCAAAGAATATATTGGGGTTATAAATACCCTCATTTCTTGCTACTGGTATATAGTGCCATTGTCTGACTGGGAATTCAAAGAATATATTGGGGTTATAAATACCCTCATTTCTTGCTACTGGTATATAGTGCCATTGTCTGACTGGGAATTCAAAGAACATATTGGGGTTATAAATACCCTCATTTCTTGCTACTGGTATATAGTGCCATTGTCTGACTGGGAATTTCAAAGAATATATTGGGGTTATAAATACCCTCATTTCTTGCTACTGGTATATAGTGCCATTGTCTGACTGGGAATTCAAAGAATATATTGGGGTTACAAATACCCTCATTTCTTGCTACTGGTATATAGTGCCATTGTCTGACTGGGAATTCAAAGAATATATTGGGGTTACAAATACCCTCATTTCTTGCTACTGCCATATAGTGCCAGTTTCTGACTGGTAATTCAAAGAATATATTGGGGTTACGTGCACCCACAATTTTTGCTACTGGTATATAGTGCCATTGTCTGACTGGGAATTCAAAGAATATATTGGGGTTATAAATACCCTCATTTCTTGCTACTGGTATATAGTGCCATTGTGTGACTGGGAATTCAAAGAATATATTGGGGTTACAAATACCCTCATTTCTTGCTACTGCCATATAGTGCCATTGTCTGACTGGGAATTCAAAGAATATATTGGGGTTACAAATACCCTCATTTCTTGCTACTGGTATATAGTGCCATTGTCTGACTGGGAATTCAAAGAATATATTGGGGTTATAAATACCCTCATTTCTTGCTACTGGTATATAGTGCCATTGTCTGACTGGGAATTCAAAGAATATATTGGGGTTACAAATACCCTCATTTCTTGCTACTGGTATATAGTGCCATTGTCTGACTGGGAATTCAAAGAATATATTGGGGTTACAAATACCCTCATTTCTTGCTACTGCCATATAGTGCCAGTTTCTGACTGGTAATTCAAAGAATATATTGGGGTTACGTGCACCCACAATTTTTGCTACTGGTATATAGTGCCATTGTCTGACTGGGAATTCAAAGAATATATTGGGGTTACAAATACCCTCATTTCTTGCTACTGGTATATAGTGCCATTGTCTGACTGGTAATTCAAAGAATATATTGGGGTTATAAATACCCTCATTTCTTGCTACTGGTATATAGTGCCATTGTGTGACTGGGAATTCAAAGAATATATTGGGGTTACAAATACCCTCATTTCTTGCTACTGCCATATAGTGCCATTGTCTGACTGGGAATTCAAAGAATATATTGGGGTTACAAATACCCTCATTTCTTGCTACTGGTATATAGTGCCATTGTCTGACTGGGAATTCAAAGAATATATTGGGGTTACAAATACCCTCATTTCTTGCTACTGGTATATAGTGCCATTGTCTGACTGGGAATTCAAAGAATATATTGGGGTTATAAATACCCTCATTTCTTGCTACTGCCATATAGTGCCAGTTTCTGACTGGTAATTCAAAGAATATATTGGGGTTACGTGCACCCACAATTTTTGCTACTAGTATATAGTGCCATTGTCTGACTGGGAATTCAAAGAATATATTGGGGTTACAAATACCCTCATTTCTTGCTACTGGTATATAGTGCCATTGTCTGACTGGGAATTCAAAGAATATATTGGGGTTACAAATACCCTCATTTCTTGCTACTGCCATATAGTGCCAGTTTCTGACTGGTAATTCAAAGAATATATTGGGGTTACGTGCACCCACAATTTTTGCTACTGGTATATAGTGCCATTGTCTGACTGGGAATTCAAAGAATATATTGGGGTTACAAATACCCTCATTTCTTGCTACTGGTATATAGTGCCATTGTCTGACTGGGAATTCAAAGAATATATTGGGGTTATAAATACCCTCATTTCTTGCTACTGGTATATAGTGCCATTGTCTGACTGGGAATTCAAAGAATATATTGGGGTTACAAATACCCTCATTTCTTGCTACTGGTATATAGTGCCATTGTCTGACTGGGAATTCAAAGAATTTATTGGGGTTACAAATACCCTCATTTCTTGCTACTGCCATATAGTGCCAGTTTCTGACTGGTAATTCAAAGAATATATTGGGGTTACGTGCACCCATAATTTTTGCTACTGGTATATAGTGCCATTGTCTGACTGGGAATTCAAAGAATATATTGGGGTTACAAATACCCTCATTTCTTGCTACTGGTATATAGTGCCATTGTCTGACTGGGAATTCAAAGAATATATTGGGGTTACAAATACCCTCATTTCTTGCTACTGGTATATAGTGCCATTGTCTGACTGGTAATTCAAAGAATATATTGGGGTTATAAATACCCTCATTTCTTGCTACTGGTATATAGTGCCATTGTCTGACTGGGAATTCAAAGAATATATTGGGGTTACAAATACCCTCATTTCTTGCTACTGCCATATAGTGCCAGTTTCTGACTGGTAATTCAAAGAATATATTGGGGTTACGTGCACCCACAATTTTTGCTACTGGTATATAGTGCCAATTTCTAACTGGGAATTCAAAATGCGCAAGGCTCCCGGAAAGGGACGTGGACGAGGCCGTGGGCGAGGTCGGGGGAATGGTTCTGGGGAGCAAGGTAGCAGTGAAGCCACAGGGCGTCCCGTTGCCTACTCCTGTGGGGCAGCAAGCATTGCGCCACTCCACAGTGCCAGGGTTGCTTGCCACATTAACTAAACTGCAGGGTACAAACTTTAGTAGGCCCGAGAACCAGGAACAGGTCTTGCAATGGCTGTCAGAGAACGCTTACAGCACATTGTCCAGCAGCCAGTTAGACTCTGCCTCCTCTCCTCCTATTACCCAACAGTCTTGTCCTCCTTCCTCCCAAAATTCCCAAGCTTCACAGAACAATAACCCCAACTGTCCCTGCTCCCCAGAGCTGTTCTCCACTCCTTTCATTGTCCCTCAACCTGCCCCTCCACGTCAGGATTCCACGAACCTAACAGAGGAGCATCTGTGTCCAGATGCTCAAACACTAGAGTCTCCTCCATCTCCGTTCGATTTGGTGGTGGATGACCAGCAACCCACCCTCATCGACGATGATGTGACGCAGTTGCCGTCAGGGCATCCAGTTGACCGGCGCATTGTGCGGGAGGAGGAGATGAGACAGGAGTTGGAAGAGGAAGTGGTGGATGATGAGGACACTGACCCGACCTGGACAGGGGGGATGTCAAGCGGGGAAATTAGTGTGGATGTTGAGGCAGGTGCAGCACCAAAAAGGGTAGCTAGAGGCAGAGGCAGAGGTCAGCAGCTTAGGCGAAGCCAGGCCACACCAGGAATCTCCCAAGATGTTCCAGTTCGTACCCAGCCCCGAAAAACTCCCACCTCGAGGGCACGTTTCTCGAAGGTGTGGAGTTTTTTCAAGGAATGCGCCGAGGACAGATATAGTGTTGTCTGCACAATTTGCCTCTCGAAATTGATTAGGGGCTCTGAGAAGAGCAACCTGTCCACCACTTCAATGCACCGTCATTTGGAATCCAAGCACTGGAATCAGTGGCAGGCAGCAACGGCAGGACAAAGGCCGCCTGCCGTTCACGCCACTGCCACTGCCTCTGCCACTGCCTCTGCCTCTGCCACTGCCACTGCTGACTGTGCTGGCGATGCACTCCAGAGGACGAGCCAGGACACCACTTCATCTGCCTCCGCCACTTTGTTGACTTCTTCCTCATCCTCCCCTGTTCCTGTCTTATCTCCTTCTCCTGCACCATCAAAGGCACCATCAGGCGCTTCTTTACAACAACCCACCATCTCTCAGACATTGGAGCGCCGGCAGAAATACACTGCTAACCACCCACACGCGCAAGCCTTGAACGCCAACATCGCTAAACTGCTGGCCCAGGAGATGTTGGCGTTCCGGCTTGTTGAAACTCCCGCCTTCCTGGACCTGATGGCAACTGCGGCACCTCGCTATGCCGTCCCTAGCCGTCACTACTTCTCCCGGTGTGCCGTCCCCGCCTTGCACCAGCACGTGTCACTCAACATCAGGCGGGCCCTTAGTTCCGCGCTTTGCACAAAGGTCCACTTGACCACCGACGCGTGGACAAGTGCATGCGGACAGGGACGCTACATTTCACTGACGGCACACTGGGTAAATGTAGTTGAGGCTGGGACTGCTTCCCAAACTGGCCCGGTGTACCTCGTCTCCCCGCCTAACATTCCTGGCAGGGACACGAGAAGAACACCCCCCTCCTCCTCCTCCTCCTCCACCGCCTCCTCCTCCGCCACCGCCTCCTCCTCTGCCACCGCCTCCTCCTCCGCTGTTAGATTGACCCCAGCTACGAGTTGGAAACGTTGCAGCACTGGCGTTGGTAGACGTCAGCAGGCTGTGCTGAAGCTGATCAGCTTGGGGGACAGACAGCACACTGCCTCCGAGGTGAGGGATGCCCTCCTCGATGAGATGGCAATATGGTTTGAGCCGCTGCACCTGGGCCCAGGCATGGTCGTTTGTGATAACGGCCGGAACCTGGTAGCAGCTCTGGAGCTTGCCGGACTCCAACATGTTCCATGCCTGGCCCACGTCTTCAACCTAGTGGTGCAACGTTTCCTAAAGAGCTACCCCAATGTTCCAGAGCTACTGGTGAAAGTGCGGCGCATGTGCGCCCACTTTCGCAAGTCGACAGTAGCCGCTGCTAGCTTAAAATCTCTCCAGCAACGCCTGCATGTGCCACAACACCGGCTTTTGTGCGACGTCCCCACACGCTGGAACTCAACGTTTCAGATGTTGAATAGAGTGGTTGAGCAGCAGAGACCTTTGATGGAATACCAGCTACAAAACCCTAGGGTGCCACAAAGTCAGCTGCCTCAGTTTCACATCCATGAGTGGCCATGGATGAGAGACCTTTGTGACATCCTACGGGTGTTTGAGGAGTCCACAAGGAGGGTGAGCTCTGAGGATGCGATGGTGAGCCTTACAATCCCGCTCTTGTGTGTTCTGAGAGAATCCCTGATTGACATCAGGGATAACTCAGATCACACAGAGGAGTTAGGGATAGCATCCGATCCGTCACAGCTGGAGAGTAGGTCCACACATCTGTCCGCTTCACTGCGTTTAATGGAGGAGGAGGAGGAGGAGGAGGAGGAAGAAGAGTTGTCCGATGATGTGATGGTGATACAGGAGGCTTCCGGGCAACTTCGAATCGTCCCATTGTTGCAGCGCGGATGGGTAGACATGGAGGATGA
This sequence comes from Leptodactylus fuscus, assembly GCF_031893055.1. NCBI lineage: Eukaryota > Metazoa > Chordata > Amphibia > Anura > Leptodactylidae > Leptodactylus > Leptodactylus fuscus. The sequence goes on from NC_134275.1 coordinate 79,068,897, forward strand.
GGAGGAAATGGAGATTGAACTTTCTGGTGGGGCCAGAGGAGTCATTCCAACTAACACTGTGGCAGACATGGCTGAGTTCATGTTGGGGTGCTTTACAACCGACAAGCGTATTGTCAAAATCATGGAGGACAACCAGTACTGGATCTTTGCTATCCTTGACCCCCGGTATAAAAACAACATCTCGTCTTTTATTCCGGTAGAGGGGAGGGCCAATCGCATCAATGCTTGCCACAGGCAATTGGTGCAGAATATGATGGAGATGTTTCCAGCATGTGACGTTGGCGGCAGGGAGGGCAGTTCCTCCAGTAGGCAACCAAGTTCTCACCGGTCCACACAAACGAGGGGCACACTGTCTAAGGTCTGGGGCACCTTGATGGCACCCCCTCGCCAAAGTGCCGTCACGGAGGGTCCTAGTGTCACCAGGCGAGAGAAGTATAGGCGCATGTTGCGGGAATACCTTTCCGACCACAGCCCTGTCCTCTCCGACCCCTCTGCGCCCTACACGTATTGGGTGTCGAAGTTGGACCTGTGGCTTGAACTTGCCCTATATGCCTTGGAGGTGCTGTCCTGCCTGCCGCCAGCGTCCTATCTGAGAGGGTGTTCAGTGCAGCCGGTGGCATCATCACTGACAAGCGCACCCGTCTGTCAGCTGAGAGTGCCGACCGGCTCACTTTGATAAAAATGAACCACCACTGGATAGAGCCTTCATTTTTGTGCCCACCTGTGTAAAACACCCCAACATGAAACTCCATGTCTGTACTCAACCTCTCCAATTCCTCCGCATCCTCATACTCATCCACCATAAGCGTTGCACAATTCTGCTAATACTAGGCTCCCTCCAACATGATTTCCCCCAACTCTGCTGGTTAGAGGCTCCCTCCACCCTGATTTCCCCCAACTCTGCTGGTTAGAGGCTCCCTCCACCCTGATTTCCACCAACTCTGCTGGTTAGAGGCTCCCTCCACCCTGCTTTCCCACAACTCTGCTGGTTAGAGGCTCCCTCCACCCTGCTTTCCCACAACTCTGCTGGTTAGAGGCTCCCTCCACCCTGCTTTCCCACAACTCTGCTGGTTAGAGGCTCCCTCCACCCTGATTTCCACCAACTCTGCTGGTTAGAGGCTCCCTCCACCCTGCTTTCCCACAACTCTGCTGGTTAGAGGCTCCCTCCACCATGAATTGGTCCAAACTGGGCTGTTTAGAGACTCCCTCCACCATGAATTTGCCCAAACTGGGCTGGTTAGAGGCTCCCTCCATCATGAATTGGTCCAAACTGGGGTTTTTAGAGGCTCCCTCCACCATGAATTGGTCCAAACTGGGTTTTTTAGAGGCTCCCTCCACCATGAATTGGTCCAAACTGGGCTGGTTAGAGGCTCCCTCCACCATGAATTGGTCCAAACTGGGCTGGTTAGAGGCTCCCTCCACCATGAATTGGTCCAAACTGGGCTGGTTAGAGGCTCCCTCCACCATGAATTTGCCCAAACTGGGCTGGTTAGAGGCTCCCTCCACCATGAATTTGCCCAAACTGGGCTGTTTAGAGGCTCCCTCCACCATGAATTGGTCCAAACTGGGCTGTTTAGAGGCTCCCTCCACCATGAATTGGTCCAAACTGGGCTGTTTAGAGGCTCCCTCCACCATGAATTGGTCCAAACTGGGCTGTTTAGAGGCTCCCTCCACCATGAATTGGTCCAAACTGGGGTTTTTAGAGTCTCCCTCCACCATGAATTGGTCCAAACTGGGGTTTTTAGAGGCTCCCTCCACCATGAATTTGCCCAAACTGGGCTGTTTAGAGGCTCCCTCCATCATGAATTGGTCCAAACTGGGGTTTCTAGAGGCTCCCTCCATCATGAATTGGTCCAAACTGGGTTTTTTTGAGGCTCCCTCCACCATGAATTGGTCCAAACTGGGCTGGTTAGAGGCTCCCTCCACCATGAATTGGTCCAAACTGGGCTGGTTAGAGGCTCCCTCCACCATGAATTTGCCCAAACTGGGCTGTTTAGAGGCTCCCTCCACCATGAATTGGTCCAAACTGGGGTTTTTAGAGGCTCCCTCCACCATGAATTGGTCCAAACTGGGGTTTTTAGAGGCTCCCTCCACCATGAATTTGCCCAAACTGGGCTGTTTAGAGGCTCCCTCCATCATGAATTGGTCCAAACTGGGCTGGTTAGAGGCTCCCTCCACCATGAATTGGTCCAAACTGGGTTTTTTAGAGGCTCCCTCCACCATGAATTGGTCCAAACTGGGCTGGTTAGAGGCTCCCTCCACCATGAATTGGTCCAAACTGGGCTGGTTAGAGGCTCCCTCCACCATGAATTGGTCCAAACTGGGCTGGTTAGAGGCTCCCTCCACCATGAATTTGCCCAAACTGGGCTGGTTAGAGGCTCCCTCCACCATGAATTTGCCCAAACTGGGCTGGTTAGAGGCTCCCTCCACCATGAATTTGCCCAAACTGGGCTGTTTAGAGGCTCCCTCCATCATGAATTGGTCCAAACTGGGGTTTTAGAGGCTCCCTCCACCATGAATTGGTCCAAAATGGGTTTTTTAGAGACTCCCTCCACCATGAATTTGCCCAAACTGGGCTGGTTAGAGGCTCCCTCCACCATTCATTGGTCCAAACTGGGCTGGTTAGAGGCTCCCTCCACCATGAATTTGCCCAAACTGGGCTGGTTAGAGGCTCCCTCCACCATGAATTTGCCCAAACTGGGCTGGTTAGAGGCTCCCTCCACCATGAATTTGCCCAAACTGGGCTGTTTAGAGGCTCCCTCCACCATAAATTGGTCCAAACTGGGCTGTTTAGAGGCTCCCTCCACCATGAAGTGGTCCAAACTGGGGTTTTTAGAGGCTCCCTCCACCATGAATTGGTCCAAACTGGGGTTTTTAGAGACTCCCTCCACCATGAATTTGCCCAAACTGGGCTGGTTAGAGGCTCCCTCCATCATGAATTGGTCCAAACTGGGGTTTTTAGAGGCTCCCTCCACCATGAATTGGTCCAAACTGGGGTTTTTAGAGGCTCCCTCCACCATGAATTGGTCCAAACTGGGTTTTTTAGAGGCTCCCTCCACCATGAATTGGTCCAAACTGGGCTGGTTAGAGGCTCCCTCCACCATGAATTTGCCCAAACTGGGCTGTTTAGAGGCTCCCTCCACCATGAATTTGCCCAAAGTGGGCTGTTTAGAGGCTCCCTCCACCATGAATTGGTCCAAACTGGGGTTTTTAGAGGCTCCCTCCACCATGAATTGGTCCAAACTGGGCTGTTTAGAGGCTCCCTCCATCATGAATTGGTCCAAACTGGGCTGGTCAGAGGCTCCCTCCACCATGAATTTGCCCAAACTGGGCTGTTTAGAGGCTCCCTCCACCATGAATTGGTCCAAACTGGGGTTTTTAGAGGCTCCCTCCACCATGAATTTGCCCAAACTGGGCTGTTTAGAGGCTCCCTCCATCATGAATTGGTCCAAACTGGGCTGGTTAGAGGCTCCCTCCACCATGAATTGGTCCAAACTGGGTTTTTTAGAGGCTCCCTCCACCATGAATTGGTCCAAACTGGGCTGGTTAGAGGCTCCCTCCACTATGAATTGGTCCAAACTGGGCTGGTTAGAGGCTCCCTCCACCATGAATTGGTCCAAACTGGGCTGGTTAGAGGCTCCCTCCACCATGAATTGGTCCAAACTGGGCTGGTTAGAGGCTCCCTCCACCATGAATTTGCCCAAACTGGGCTGGTTAGAGGCTCCCTCCACCATGAATTTGCCCAAACTGGGCTGTTTAGAGGCTCCCTCCATCATGAATTGGTCCAAACTGGGTTTTTTAGAGGCTCCCTCCACCATGAATTGGTCCAAACTGGGCTGGTTAGAGGCTCCCTCCACCATGAATTGGTCCAAACTGGGCTGGTTAGAGGCTCCCTCCACCATGAATTGGTCCAAACTGGGTTTTTTAGAGGCTCCCTCCACCATGAATTGGTCCAAACTTGGCTGTTTAGAGGCTCCCTCCACCATGAATTGGTCCAAACTGGGGTTTTTAGAGGCTCCCTCCACCATGAATTTGCCCAAACTCTGCTGGTTAGAGGCTCCCTCCACCATGAATTGGTCCAAACTGGGGTTTTTAGAGGCTCCCTCCACCATGAATTTGCCCAAACTCTGCTGGTTAGAGGCTCAATCCACCCTGATTTTCAAAACAAATGTTGGTGCCAACCTCAACTTACTACAAGGGCCAAATTCACTGCTGGTGACAAGCTCTCCTCACTGCAAGTGCCAAATACACATGTTTCAAGGTGTTTTCCTACTGTCAGAGAGGTGGTATTGAGTGTGTAAAGTGTGTAGTTGTTAGGCTGTGATGTTGGGGTAATAGAGGGTCTTTGGTGTGTTAGATGCCCCCAGACATGCTTCCCCTGCTGTCCCAGTGTCATTCCAGAGGTGTTGGCATCATTTCCTGGGGTGTCATAGTGGACTTGGTGACCCTCCAGACACGGATTTGGGTTTCCCCCTTAACAAGTATCTGTTCCCCATAGACTATAATGGGGTTCGAAACCCGTTTGAACACACGAACATTGAGCGGCTGTTCGAATCGAATTTCGAACCTCGAACATTTTAGTGTTCGCTCATCTCTAATAATAATGTACAGAGCACCATGGGATTAATATAATAATGTACAGAGCACCATGGAATTAATATAATAATGTACAGCACCATGGGATTAATATAATAATGTACAGCACCATGGGATTAATATAATAATGTACAGCACCATGGGATTAATATAATAATGTACAGAGCACCATGGAATTAATATAATAATGTACAGAGCACCATGGAATTAATATAATAATGTACAGAGCACCATGGAATTAATATAATAATGTACAGCACCATGGGATTAATATAATAATGTACAGAGAACCATGGGATTAATATAATAATGTACAGAGCACCATGGGATTAATATAATAATGTACAGAGCACCATGGGATTAATATAATAATGTACAGCACTATGGAATTAATGGCGCTATATAAATAAATAATAATAATTAGCTTGGGACCCCATTCTATGAAACCTCTGTACAAGAGGATCCCGCTCTGGCAGACTTGAATCATCTTTGGATCATGTGGACTGCCATATATTACTATTAGCCTCTGCCTGTGACTGCCCGTGACAGGCGTCTGCGTGTTGTTGTCGTCAATGATCCGCCTATATTCAGCAAATTGCTGCCATCAATGATTCGCCTACTCTGGCAGCTCTCAAGCTGTCCTGCTCTTGAACTTGTTCCTCGCGCCAGGCCTGTAATTGTTCTAGTATCTCAGCAGTTGGCTGGGACACCATATAATGAACATGTTGTTGGCATTGTTGATCTGCCTGCTCCGGCAGCTCTCAAGCTGGCTTGCCACTGAACTTGTTCCTTGCACCAAGCCTATGATTGTTGCGGCATCTCAGGAGCTTGCTGGGACACCATGTAATGAGTGCGTTGTTGGCGTTGATGATCCACATGCTCCGGCGTTTCAGCGGCTCTAAGAGCCGCTTGGCACCTAGCTTCCTCAATCCCCCAGAGCTCCGCTTGAGAACTCTGTGACTTCTGGCTTCCTTCATAGGTCTCATTGTTTTAGAATTTTACAACAAATTAGATTTTCTTTTTCCTGCCATGTTTAAAATTGGCAAGTTGCAAGTTTGGAATAAAGGGGTTTTCCCATTTCAGTGAGTCAGCACTGCCTGGAGCAGATCTGATAATATGCAAATGCTTGTACACCATGTGTTATGTGTGTTTACATAGAGAGGTAACAGACCTGGCTTTATCAGCAAACTGCAATTAGTTGAGATAAGCTGCTTCCAAGAGCAGTGTAATGTAGTATGTGAACATAAATTCATAACAGTTGTGAAGCCATGTCATTTACCGGGATAAAAAGTAGCCTGTGTGTTAATCAAGGTTACAAACTATCAAATTTCATCCAAATCCATTCAGCCGTTTTTGTGTGAAAGAGTAACAAACATCCAAACTTTCATGTTTATAATATTAGTAGGATTACTAGGATAGGATGGGCAATGCAGGAAAAATACCTGCAAAGTCATTTGTTTGCTGGGGGTCCTGGGAGCAGGAAATAAAGTGATGGGCTGATCACCCCAGGGGTTGCTTTCTAAAAGGGCTCAATATAATGTCCCATAGTGGCCCCTCCACACAGTATAGTGTCCCAGTGGTTCCGTCACACAGTATAGTGCCCCAGTGGCCCCTCCACACAGTATAGTGTCCCAGTGGTTCCATCACACAGTATAGTGTCCCAGTGGCCCCTCCACACAGTATAGTGTCCCAGTGGTTCCATCACACAGTATAGTGTCCCAGTGGTTCCGTCACACAGTATAGTGCCCCAGTGATTCCGTCACACAGTATAGTGTCCCAGTGGTTCCGTCACACAGTATAGTGATCCAGTGGTTCCGTCACACAGTATAGTGTCCCAGTGGTTCCATCACACAGTATAGTGTCCCAGTGGTTCCGTCACACAGTATAGTGCCCCAGTGATTCCGTCACACAGTATAGTGTCCCAGTGGTTCCGTCACACAGTATAGTGTCCCAGTGGTTCCGTCACACAGTATAGTGTTCCAGTGGTTCCGTCACACAGTATAGTGCCCCAGTGGTTCCGTCACACAGTATAGTGTCCCAGTGGTTCCGTCACACAGTATAGTGTCCCAGTGGTTCCGTCACACAGTATAGTGCCCTAGTGGTTCCGTCACACAGTATAGTGTCCCAGTGGTTCCGTCACACAGTATAGTGTCCCAGTGGTTCCGTCACACAGTATAGTGCCCCAGTGGTTCCGTCACACAGTATAGTGTTCCAGTGGTTCCGTCACACAGTATAGTGTCCCAGTGGTTCCGTCACACAGTATAGTGTCCCAGTGGTTCCGTCACACAGTATAGTGTCCCAGTGGTTCCGTCACACAGTATAGTGTCCCAGTGGTTCCGTCACACAGTATAGTGCCCCAGTGGTTCCGTCACACAGTATAGTGTCCCAGTGGTTCCGTCACACAGTATAGTGTCCCAGTGGTTCCGTCACACAGTATAGTGTTCCAGTGGTCCCGTCACACAGTATAGTGTCCCAGTGGTTCCGTCACACAGTATAGTGTCCCAGTGGTTCCGTCACACAGTATAGTGTCCCAGTGGTTCCGTCACACAGTATAGTGTCCCAGTGGTTCCTTCACACAGTATAGTGCCCCAGTGGTTCCGTCACACAGTATAGTGCCCCAGTGGTTCCGTCACACAGTATAGTGTCCCAGTGGTTCCGTCACACAGTATAGTGTCCCAGTGGTTCCGTCACACAGTATAGTGTCCCAGTGGTTCCGTCACACAGTATAGTGTCCCAGTGGTTCCGTCACACAGTATAGTGCCCCAGTGGTTCCGTCACACAGTATAGTGTCCCAGTGGTTCCGTCACACAGTATAGTGTCCCAGTGGTTCCGTCACACAGTATAGTGTCCCAGTGGTTCCGTCACACAGTATAGTGTTCCAGTGGTTCCGTCACACAGTATAGTGTCCCAGTGGTTCCGTCACACAGTATAGTGTCCCAGTGGTTCCGTCACACAGTATAGTGTCCCAGTGGTTCCGTCACACAGTATAGTGCCCCAGTGGTTCCATCACACAGTATAGTGTCCCAGTGGTTCCATCACACAGTATAGTGTCCCAGTGGTTCCATCACACAGTATAGTGTCCCAGTGGTTCCGTCACACAGTATAGTGTCCCAGTGGTTCCGTCACACAGTATAGTGTGTCCCAGTGGCCCCTCCACACAGAGGGACTTTCTTTGTAACTGCTCTATGGTCATTTCTACACTTGACAACCCCTTTAATAATGATTTTTGTTCTGACAGGCCCATCTGTCTCCCCTGTACGGAGCCCGCCAACAGAGCCATGAAAAAGAAGAAGACCGCCAGCTGCGATGAACACCGTAATGTCCCGTCTTGTCCGTCTCGTACAGTAGGAAACTGTCTAGAAGAAAGTAGTTGTTGTTCACAGCGACCAATCACAGCGCAGCTTTCATTTCATATTCTGATTTTGAAAAATGAAAGCTGAGCTGTGATTGGTTAGAATGGGCAAGTCAAATTGTGCAAGATTAGAAAAGATGGCTGCTTTCTTCTTCTCAGGAAGTGACATCATGTGCATTGGTCACATGGCCATGCGGCAGCTCAATCCCTTTCATTGTAATGTGACTGAGTTACCATGTGACCAACAGACATGATGTCACTTCCTGAGAAGAAAAAAGCAGCCATGTTTTCTAATCTTGTACAAATCCTTTAAAGGGATTCTCTCTTTCAAACACATTTTTTTCTGAGTAACACTTCGGAATAGCCTTAAGAAATGCTATTCTTCTCCTACCTTTCGTTGTCTTCTTCGCGCCGCCGTTCCGTAGGAATCCCGGTTTTTAACGGTATGCAAATCGGTTCTCGGGCCCCAGCGCTCAAACAGGACTGGGGGCGTTGCCAATGCTGCGAGAGAACTCTCCAGCGCCGCCTCCATCTTCGTCAGCAACGTCCTCTTCATCCTATTCTTTGGGTGCAGGTTTCAGACTTCTAGGCCTCGGGCAGAGCAGACTGCACATGCCCACAGGCCACAAGAAAATGGCCGCTTAAACCCCACAGTGAGATCATGTGGTTTCGAGAGGTTGCCATTACTATCAGGAGGCCAATCAATAGCCTTGCCCTTAGTCTATGTACAATATACTGCAATATAAAAATATTGCAGTATATTGTACAGGGAATCAAGTGATCGCAGGTTCAAGTCCCTTTGTGAGATAGGAAAAAAAAATTAAATAAAGTAAATTGAAAGTTTTAAATAAATTATAAAAATAAAGAAATAAAAAATTCAAAGAATCTCTTGCTCTTTCAAAAACAATGTAAACAAAATTTTTTACAAAATCGGTATTGATATGTGTGTATAAGTCCAGACAATCCAAAATTAATTTATTCATTTTTTGGGGGAAATACTCCAATTAACCCCTTCCCGCCGATGGCAGTTTTTGATAACTTTTTTATTTCTCCGCTCCTAGAGCCATATGAGGTCTTAATTTTTGCGGGACAAATTTTTCTTCATGATGCCACCATTATTTATTCTATATAATGTACTGGGAAGCTGGAAAAAAATTCAGAATGGGGTGGATTTGAAGAAAAAATGCATTTCTGCGACATTCTTAAGGGCTTCGGTTTTACGGCGTTCACTGTGCAGCCACAATGACCTGTCCCCTGTATTCTGTGTTTCGGTACGATTCCGGGGATACCAAATTTATATGGTTTTATTTACATTTTGACCCCTTAAAAAAAATCCAAAACTGTGTTAAAAAATTTTTTTTTCTAAAAGTCACCATATTCCGACAGGCGTAACTTTTTTATATGTCCGTGTACGGGGATGCATAGGGCGTCTTTTTTTGCGGGACCGGGTGTACTTTGTAGTTCTACCATTTTCGGGAAATTCTTTTGCTTTGATCACTTTTTATTCAAATTTTTATCAGAATCAAAACAGTGAAAAAACAGCGGTTTGGCACTTTTGACTATTTTTCCCGCTACGGCGTTTACCGAATAGGAAAAAATATTTTTATAGATTTGTAGAGCGGGCGATTTCGGACATGGGGATACCTAACATGTATGTGTCACAGTATTTAACTACTTTTATGTGTTCTAGGGAAAGGGGGTGATTTGAATTTTTAATACTTTTTATATTTTTTGATATTTTTTTTTAACTTTTTAAAAAAATTTTCTTTTGCATTTATTAGACCCCCTAGGGGTGTTGAACCCCAGGGGTCTGATCACTAATGCAATGCATTACAACGCTAATGCATAGACCAGCCTGCAAAAGAAAGAGCTTGCAGACAAGCGTGGGAGCCTTGTAAAGGGCAGTAGATACCCGGCGGCTATGGCGGCCGCCCGGCTCCCAGGCGGTCGCCATAGTTACACACCCGACATGCGCCGTACTATTACGGCGGATGTCGGAAAGGGGCTAATGAGTTTTGATCACCTCACTTCTGGCCCACAAAAAAAGTTAACAAAAGTTGTATATACCAGAAAATGGTACCAATAAAAACTATAGCTCTCCCCCACAAAAAAGACCCGTCGCATGGTACCGTCAACAAAAAATGTAAAAAAAAAAGGTATGGACGTTTTAATTACAACGCCTCCAAGAAAATAGTTTGCTGTCCAAAAATTGGGTTTTATTTGTTAAGTGATAAACTATAGCAGAAGTTACATTTAGCCGAAACCTCATCATTCCATACAAGACACTTGTCCGCCAAAAAACGGACAAATGGAACGGATGAGGAAAGGACACGCAAAGACCATTACAACGGACGTAGATGTGTCAAGAATAATATGATAAATAATGTGTATATAAGACGATAGAGGACTTGTAGGACTATTGGGTTACTTGTCCCCTATAATGGCCTCTCTGTCATCTCAGGCGCCTTCTTACTGGGCCGCAGCGATTTGCCGGCTGAATTTGTTTACAGATCGGATTATATGTATAAGCCCATGGGATGGAAGGGCGTCCGTATAAAGAGCGACAATCTGGTGAGTCCATATGTCAATGTGATGGAACGTCTGAACCCCCTCCGACCCTCACTGTACAAATGAGGGGTAAATCAATGTAGCAACCCTCCTGTGGTTTTGTTATTATACTGATCCCACGTTGATCAGCTGATCCCGGTGCCAGAAGCTTCTGCATTGACCAGTACCCTGAACCCACCGCTATAAGAGCAGAGCTGCTTCCAGTCCCGTCCACACCAGTCGCTTCTGGCATTTGGAAACAGCTGGATCACAACAACATATTGGCAAGTGGGAGGTCACATTGTATAGACTGGGACAGAATGAGCAGAGTCATCTCATCATTGGACGAGTTAATGACAGTGCTATTGTATGGCAGGATAGTAGCAGTATCGACACAGATAAGGTTCTAGATGTCACGCCCTGCTGTCAGTATTATGCATTAGCTGGGGGAAGAAATTTTATGCTGGCCCGCTCCACCCTGTAGTCCTCCCCACGCCAAGACCCCATTCAGGAATTGACAGCACGATTTACAACAATCTCCAGTGTCTCAGTAATGCCTGTATACTGCTGTATCCTCCAGACTGAAGCCTGCGTATCCGCCATCCAAGACTCTGACGAGTACAAAAACATCAGCGTCCATGACCTGGTGTCCCCGCGCCACCTCTGCGTACAGGGGCAAATGTCTTGTGAACGTAAGTGTCTCCTTCATCTATAGAACAATTATTGGTATAATGTAATATTCTGTCCTGTGTAGGCCGGAGCGCTAGAATAGGTGTCTTTACTTTTGCAAAAGTTATAGATGTCAACTTCTGGCCATGTGGTGGCGCTGCAGGGGATTGAATACTTTTTGCTAATTTGCTTGGCAGGGGATGGTTGGGTTCTTAATAGTGAGACAATGTGATCGGCCGATTGTTGTAGTCGGAGGCATAACATGAAGCTCCTGAGCCTTGAGGCAAAGTCTGTGTTCTGCAGTCTCTTCAAAAAGTTGGCATAAAATGTTAATATTACGTTTTTTGCTGACTTGCTCTGGGGCTGATACATTAGCCCGGGGGGAATGCAGACTCCTAACCTGAACTGCTCTAAGACCCAGCAGCTCCTGGGTGATGTCAGGATGCTAGCTCATATCCCTAACGGTAAGCAGATCACAGGCTGTCTCTATGTCCAGGGAGCGTGGAACCTCCCTACAGCACCCCCACAGGAGACATAAAGAATTACACCATTCTTATTCTCATCAATAGGCCGATGTGTTGGGCCAGGAAAGAGGCAAACCTAGAAATTGTTCTCACTGATTGATGGGGATTTGGAACCCCCCCTCACATCAATGTACTGAGAGTCCTCCTATACGACATCATTCACCCATTACATCTATTGTCACTGCTGGAAATGAATAAGGGAGGACCGATCCTCTATAAGCGATCACATGATCTTCTCTTCCAGGTGAATCCGGTGGATCTCTCTTGGTGAATATCCGGGATCGGGGAAGATTCTTCCAGGTGAGATCATCTGCTTGTAGAAGAGGCCTCATGGTTGTTATTGCACCAGCTAAGCGCCCCCTGCTGTGTAATACTGGGGGCAATAACAGGGGATTGCATATATACTCATTGAGAAAATATCCTGTACCTAGATAGAAATGTTAAATTGATCCAAAACTCATCCTGCAGTTCTGTCCCAGTCACATATGTAAATGATCACAGGTTTGCACTGATTGGCTACCACATGGGGGGTGCTTCCCTATCGTCCTATAAAAAGACTCTCAGAGGCTACTTTTGGGTAGTGCACATCTTTATGAGATATCACTGACTGCTTGATATGTCTCTGTGACATGGTCAAAGTCATTTTGCCCAGTTGCCAGAAGATGAAAAGCAGGATGGTCATTTCCAATGAATTTCCTGCCATCAAGGCCTTCCTTACGTAGCCTTTAGCAGATGTTGGGCGCAGTGGTTACGTACGGCGACACACACACGTCTCACAGACTCCAGCCAGCCCAACAGTAGAGGATCATCTGATCCACAGTAATGTTCCCACAGTTTCCTTGTCCACCATCCAGACACAGGAGAAGGCTTCATTGCACCCGTCTCCAGATACTAAGGAAATTTGGTTCCACATCACCCCGTATGTGTCGTGTCCTTGACAGCAGGCCAGCAACACGTTTGTTTGTCGTGATGTTGTCAACAAGAAACGTGGACTGCTGTGGAATGGAACTGGATGGTCTTCGGTTCTGTTTGGGATTTGATGACGGTCGGGTTGGAGTGAAACCTCATTGGCAGTTTCTATTGAAATGGATTTGGGAAGTTCTTGGAGCAAATATCTATAAACTATCCCCTGTCCTGTGTGTTCGGTTCTCAGGTCAGACTCGCAGTAACAGGATGGTGTCGCTTCTCTTTGTATTGTCCTCCCTTTAGGTCGGGGTTCTCGGTTTCGGCACATTTAACCCTTGTGACGTCAGTTATAACACAGAAGCCTACCCCAGTCACGCCCGGGACTTCTCTATTAACGTCATGGAGGTCCTGCCCTGGCTGCACAAACATCTCCAAGGAGAACTGGAGTTTCAACCAGATGTGAACAACTACAAGGAAGTCGCCTGTCCTACATGACCTGATACAGAGTCCTGACCGCCGGTCACATGGCACTGGGGACCTGCTCTATAATGTACCCTGAGGCCCCAAAGACTCCTTGATGAATAACATTACTTACTAATCATGCGGATTTGTATTATTTCCATTATATTCTTCCTGCTTTTTCAATAAAATGCCAGTTCAACAGTAAAGACTGACACATAGTTGTTATTTGCTAAAAGCCAGTTATACAACCCTGTACCGGGACTGCACACTGTCTGTGGTTAACATGACTTGATACCCGGTCCTGACCGCCGATCACATGACACTTTTGACGTTGTGTTGACGCGGCTTCATTCAAGTCTTTTCCATCTCAAAATCTGCTTCAAAAAATATCCTTAAAGGGATCCTACCATTAACATGCTTTTTTATCTCGATAACACGTAGGAATAGCCTTAGGAAAGACTATTCTTCTCCTATCTTTAGAGGTCTTCTCCGCGCCGCTGTTCCGTAGAAATCCCAGTTTTTGTTGGTATGCAAATGAGTTCTCTTGCAGCACTGGGGGCGTTCCCAATGCTGCAAGAGATCTCTCTAGCGACGCCTCCATCTTCTTCAGGGACGTCTTCTTCCGGCGCTTGGGGTCATACTTGTAGGCCTCGGGCAGAGCAGACAAGAAAAATGGCCGCTTACACAGTAGAATCCCTTTAAAGAGCTAATCCCTGGGGAGTCCCAAGTTTCGGATTCCCACAATAGAATCCCTGTCCCAAGGTTAGGTCATCAATGGTTAACTCTTGAAACCTTTAACCTGCTTCATTCGCCTAGACCAGGCTCTCCAGCTGCTGTGACACTACAACTCCCAGCATGCTCCTTTCACTTCCATGGGAGTTCCAAGAACAGCTGATCAAGCATGCATGCTGGGAATTGTAGTTTCACAACAGCTGCAGTGCCGAATGTTACCTACCCCTGGCCTAGACCAAAGGGAACATCAGGGTTCTCCTAATGTAGCACCACTAAGACCTGACAAGCCCCGGACATATTGGATTAGGAGGACACACAGGCGTAGTTCCCGCACTATAATCCTCAGGGGCCGTCTTCTAGGTACATATCGAACATGGCAGCTCCTATAGACTGAGGAGAGTCGCAGTACATATTTATTATACAGTATTCAACATTTACAAGTTACACTGAAAGCCGATCACTAAACGACACCACTAATTTCCTTGCAAGGTTTTCTCACCATAGCTTTCGACGCCATGTCAGAACAGGTCATATATTGTAAGTGGGGTCCTAAGAGGATCTGATATCAGTCTCCGCCCCCGCGGGGCAGTCACATGTGCAGACTCCTATTTACAAAGTGGTGTGGAGGCTCCTAAAATTCTATGGCAAGAAAACCCCAATATCCAACACCGCTGCACTTGTATGAGCCGCCTGACGCCTCCTGGCTCCTTTCTTATACAGTCTTACAAGGAGATTCATCTTCTGCACTGGTTACCCAGTAGTGTTGCCTGTGCCGGAGGATGATACGGTGAAGTAATCTTCTGAGTAGATGACTTGGGCTCTCTTGTCTTTGTGGGATCCCTTGACACTGTTGTGGAAGGCTGCAGAGAGGAGACGTGATAGGTTTAGTCCATTGATTTGTTTGCTTAAAGGGATTCTACCATTAGAATCAAATCTTTTGTCGATCACACGAAGAAATAGCCTTAAGAGAGGCGATTCTTCTCCTACCTTTACAATTCTTCTCCTAGCCGCCGTTCTGTAGAAATCACGGTTTTTGTCAGTATGCAAATGAGTGCTCTTGCAGCACTGGGGGCGGGTCCCAGCACTCAAACAGCACTGGAGGCGTCCCCAATGCTGCATGTCTTCTTCCAGAGCTGGGGGTCTCATTTCTAGGCCTCAGGCAGAGCCGACTGCGCATGCCTGCGGTCACAAGAAAAATGGACGCTTAGACAGTAAATGCCCATTTTCTTGTGGCTGTGGGCATGCGCAGTCGGCTCTGCCCGAGGCCTAGAAATGAGACCCCCAGGGCCTGAAGAAGATGCGTGAAGAGGCCGTTCCTGAAGAAGATGGAGGCGGTGCTGGAGAGTTTTCTCATAGCATTGGGGATATCCCCAGTGCTGTTTGAGCGCTGAGGACCGCCCCCAGTGCTGCGAGGGAACTCATTTGCATACTGACGAAAACTGGGATTTCTAATGAACGGCGGCGCGGAGAAGACATCTAAAGGTAGGAGAAGAATTGCCCAAAACTTTGATTTTAATGGTAGAATCCCTTTAAAGGGTAGGCTCAGACTTATTGCTCACATTTATCCGAATTGGCAATATTAATAGTCTGGATTAGAAATGTCCTGCCGTTATGCACACAGCTTCTATACAGTCCTATGCGTCTGCCTGGTTACAGACTACAAACATACCCTACGTGTAGCCAGATCAGACAGACATACACTGCAATATGAAAGGGCTGATAACAGGGAACAATAGACTGTGTAGGCAAGTTTAGGATGCACAACGTATCAGATTTGGGAGACCCGCGGATGAGCCGCCACCCAATACTCACCCAGCTGACCCCACACGGACTTCTCTATGGCTGCATCCAGCATGGGCTGCTTCCGGGCTATGCTGACCTTCACTGAGATATCCTCGATCATGGTGTTATTAAGCTGGAAAAATCCAGAAAGAGAAGTCAAAGCAGAGACCACAGTGGAATACCAAGCACAGCGCCACACACTGTATAGTGGCTGTGTTTGGTATTGCAGCTCAGCCCCATTCACTTGATTAGGACTGAGCTGCATATAGCGTATGGACAAATGTGACATCACTGGCCTGTGAAACAAAAGCAGCACTTATCCGAGCACCTGTCGCTTCCATCAGCTGATCTGTGGGGGTTCTGGATATCGGACCCCACCAATCAAGTATTGATGACCTATGGATAAATCATCAATATTTGACTCCTGTAAAAAATCCCTTTAACACTATTTCTGCAGGGGATTTACAGTCTATCCTGCCCAGCTTCTTCTCTAGTGCACACCCAGTCAGTACAGACCCGCTGATAAATGGCGGCACGTTCTTACCTCCTGGATTGCCTGGTCTGCCGATTCCATCTTCTCAAATGTGACAAACGCACAGCTGTACGGGAAGAAACACAAGGTCAGATTATTCCCACTCACTTATTCCTCCCCTACTAATCCTCCCGATGGGTTCTTACTTCCGTGGAGGATCAGTCGCAAGATCAATGATCTTCCCATACTTGGAGAAGGAATCGGTGAGCATCTGCTTCTTCATGCCCACGCCATGAACATACACTGTGTTTCCTTTCCTGGGTGCACGACGTTCTGGGAAAGAATCTGACCCTGTGTATAGGAGGGATCAGAACAGGAGAGCGTTACCTATACCGTTACATTGAAGACCCTCCTCTATATCACCACCTATTCTGCGATACACTGGAGGATCAGCGGTCACTGACTACTGTAGGTCCTCCATTCTGCGTGGCACAGATTAGCTCCACGCTAGAGAGTCATATAATCCATGAGATTAGATAATCTAAAACAGCGCCACGCTTGCACACTGGCTGTAACTGGTATTGCAGTTTAGACCAATTCACTTGAATGAAGCAGAGCTGCAATACCAGACACGGTAGAAAGTAGTGCTGTTCTTTGACATAAGCAGCCATGTTATTCTAAGCGGGGCATCAGATTGTTAGCTCCTAGGGTCAGGGGCCGATGCTATTACAATCGGTGTGAGCATACGCACTCCTATGGAAGCCTTCTCTGTCTCGTTCCCTCTCTCGATCTCTGTCACTGCGATCCCTTTCCCTGTCTCTTTCCCGTTCGCGCTCTCGATCTCTCCCACGGTCTCTTTCGAAAGGCTCCCGCTCTCCTCCTCCACGTCGTCCTTCTCGGTCGCTCTCTCTGTCCTCCGCCTCTCTCTCGGGGTCTCGCATGCGCTCACTGGAGCTGACGAAACTGAGAAGGGAAGACAAAAAAAAAATAAGACTACATGCACAACAGAGTGTAGTGGGGGCAAGGCATCTTCTGTCCCAATTCATTTCAATGGGGGAAGGGGGGTAGTGTTCCAATCCGTTCCGATTTTGCGGAGCGGGACAGGACCAGTTCCATAACCATTAGAACAAAATGGAGCATCAGGCCTGTGTGCACGAGGCCTCGGGGGCAGGGAGGTCAGAGGAGGCCAATGGAGGAGACTTACCTCTCATACAGAGACTTCCTTTGGTTGCGCCTTGAAGTCTGGAGATAGAAAAGTGAAGCCACGTTATACAGAAGTCTCGGATTTGACGGCGTCTACCGCCTGGAATCTCCCCACTGTGTTTACCTCATTCGGATCCTCATCTACAGAGACGCTGCGCTGGAAAGGCTGGAAAGTGGGCGCTGGGCCCTTATCGGGGTCCTGAAGGCAAGAACGAGAGGGGTCAGCGCAGCTCAAACAACTGCCCACTATAAGACATTGGGCGGTCCCATATAGACAGCACCTTAAGTTTGCCCTCTAGTGTCCGAGAGCGTTTAAATCCACTGTTTTTGGTCCCCGATTTAATAGCACTGATGGCGCCGGTCTTCACCAGCATCTTGGCTTGTTCTGTGGCTGTAGCGGTGTCCACTGCTGGTTGGTCTGATAAAGCTGGAGAAAAAGACACAAACCGTTATATACAGAGGTTAATAGCGCCACTCGTGTGTGTGTGGGCTGTGCCAGGTATTACAGCTCAACCTAATGAAAGTAAATGCTGCAGTACCGGACATTGCCATTGGAGGGGAGTGGTGCTATTTCTAGGATTAATAAACAGGCCCATTATATATCCTACATCAGAGCCATCAATGACATAAGTATAGGAGAATGACTTACATCTCTTGATGCCGGCCTGGCTGGTCTGGTTGGTGGAGGTCTGCTTCTTCAGAGCCAGCAAGGCTTTTTTCTGGTATGGGACAGGCATTGAAAAGCGTTAGAGCAATAAAGGGTTATCCAGAACTAGGTTGCTTTCTTTACTAAGCAGTGCCCCTCTTATCTACAGGTTGTTTGTGGTATTACAACTCAGCCCTATTCATTGCAAAGGCGCTGCAAGAGATCCTGCCATACAGAACACAAGCCATGGACAGGGGCGGCGCCATTTCTGGCCATGGTTTTCTAACCCTGGGCAACCTCTCTGAGCCAAACATGGGCCCAGTACTGTATGATCTAATGACAGCAGCCCTGATCCAGAATCAATCAATGTGCAGGTTAGTCAGACCAGGGTGGCCAGATATAGCTTGTCTCTCCAAGCCTGACCAATCTGGATCTGATTTCTTGGCAATGGCCATCCTACTGGTGCAACCATCTGCCTTGTGCCTATCGGACCTCACCATTAAAGATACAGAACTATCCTAGTCATGTGATGATGACAAAGCTGCACAACTCGTCACAATGACAGTACAGATATCAGAGCTGCGCTGTAACTATCACATGACCAGAAGAGATTTCGGATTCAAGGACAGCAAGCAGAGGTCCTGAAACCCACCGAGAACTCATAAAGGATAACGCCCATCACTGAGCTACTGAACGATAGTTATCTGAGACTCCACTGGAAAGGGTTAACCAGGGACGCTCTCTGTCCAAAGAAGGGTACCGGATACCACGCCGCATGACCCAAACCAGCAACTAGCCCCCGACTCATTCTGTATTCTTCCACCTCTTCTGTGTGTAATATTAAAGCCGCCCCCATAGTACAGGTTATTATTACCTGCCCCAAATAGCATCTGGGGTAAATAAAGGTTTATACAGTCCCTGGACAGTCCCTTTAAGAACCCCAAAGACTCTTTATTTTAGCAAACCTTCTTTTTAAGCTTTGCAAATTTCCTCTGTAGAGCTTCCTCTTCTTCTGTCAAGACGGGGGGCAATGAAACCATGGTGAGTGGGGGGAGGTGATACCTAAAAAGGAAGGGGAGGAGTTTACATAGACAGGTACACACAGAGCACCGCTTCACGTTATAGTTACAGATCTGAAGGCCTTGTCTAAATGGAAGTGTATTAGCGATATCCCTGTTACATACCGTATAGATTCGAGTATAAGCCAAATTTTTCAGCACAGTTTTTGTGCCGTTTTTATGACCAGCTGCAATGGTAATGTATAGAATCTCCCTTAAAATAGTGAAAAAAAAAAAAAGATGCTTAAAAAAATAAAGTAAATAAAAGTTGTAAATCACTTCTTTCCCTAGAATACATATAAAAGAAGAAAATGGCTGTGACACACATACACATGAGATCTCCCTGTGTCTACTGAATATAGGGGATCTGCAGTGCTCCTGTTCCATCGGGAAGGGGTTAATAGGAGCACTGCAGATCCCCTATATACAGCCAGACTGAATTCCAAGAGGGGGAAAAAAAAAAAAAACAGTCCTCAAGCTCAGGGAAGGGGCAGACAGACACCAAAACACCCCCTCCCCTTCCCCAGCATCTACTGTACCCAAAAACTTCCACCATTTTAATTTTTGAAGTTTCCCAGCAGCTGCTGCATTCCCCCCCTCGGCTTATACTCGAGTCAATAAGTTTTCCCAGTTTTTCGTGGTAAAATTAGGGGCCTCGGCTTACACTTGAGTATATACGGTAATTCATATACCGTAGGTGAAACATCAAGGATCCCCATTGACCCTGCAAACTTTGACTCTTTACATGCACAGCGCTTCTCCATCCACCCGCTATATAGGGAATGGCAATAAGAGATCCCTGTGCAGGTAATAAGACCAGCGCTGTATAGTGAGGATCGCAGGAGTCTGGCAGCAAGATCCTTAACCCTTCAGTGTCTATCATACACCACTACCATAGACATATCATTATGATAGACACCATGATAGTACTTAAGGGTTAAGTTCATAAAGGTACGGCAGACACAACCTGCATCACTTGTAACAGCAGAAAAAGACTCTACAACTTTCTAACAGCCTTAGGCAACATACAGAGAAACGTGCGCAGCGAACGGTCCATGAGGAAACTGCACAGATGGCATATGGATAATCTCTGTGTGCCAACCGTGCCCGCCACGGACCCATTCATTTCATGGAGTGAGCCCGGGCTACCAAAAGGGACAAGAATAGGACCTGTCCTGAGTTGTGGACTTGTGATAACACAACTTGTGTGTGTACATGGCCATAGAAAATAACCGGCCAGTATCCTAGCACAGAGACAACGCAGACACTTGTGTACATGGAGCCTTAGTGCGGCAGTTCTTCGTCACTTTTACATCACCGCTTGCTGTCACTGAGTAGAAATGTTGTTTATCTGGAAATCCTGTCTAGCTGACACAGGGGCGGGGATCGTCACAGTGCATCGGCACCGCCCTGTCACGAATCATGCACCTGCGTCAGTCTATAAGGTGATCACGCTCTGGATGTGACGCGCCATTCACTGACAGCAAGCAAAGAGCCTGAAAATGGCGAGGAATCAATAGACAAAGCATAGAAGAAAGCCTAGAAGGTCTCAGCTCATCAGTGATATTTGATGACTATAAGACTATAGAACTGCCTTACTGAGGGAAGAAAGCAGCGAATACAAGTCGTATATGTCATATCATGGATTCAGGGGCTCTCAGAATAACCTGACCCCCCAAAAAATCCCCAAAACATCACCCTCCACTGGTTCTATGCATTGCACTGTAAACACCTACAAAAACATCGCACAGAAGCCGCAGACCGTTATAAAGGCTCAAACAAACGCAAATACACAACAAAACCCGCACAATATCTGGTATTTACCTCTGCTGCTAAATCTCCGTCGCACTTTTTATACGTCACCGTCAGTTATCCGGCTACTGCCAACCAGCGGCGTCGCGTTCGCCAACCAGTGACGTCAGTCTTGCCTTTCAACCAACCACAGCTGCGTGCTAGTCAAACGTTTCCGCCCCAGTAAGGCGTTGATTGGTCACGTGACTACAATCGCTGCCGCCACAGTTTGAAGTCCCTGACCAATCAGCGGGCGGGTGTGATGGGCCGGGCGCGCTGCTGGTCCTCGGTTGTTCCTCCTGGTAGCAGAATGGAGGCTCCGGTCAGCAGCATGGAGTGTATCTGTGTTATAGCACCATTATGGGGGTTGCTATTGGTAAAAGTGTAGTAGCAACCACTTTTATAGGCCTTATATGGTCGCCCTAAAATCTGAAGTCTCTTCATTGCTGCAAATTGAGTCTGTTCAATACCTGCACCCCCCTGACAGGTCACTGCCCTCCATGCTGATGCTCTCCAATACAGGACTCGCCCCTGGACCTTCCCCTATACGGCTCCTACACACTGAGCCATGGGCTTATCCCGGGAAACATTAACATAAAATAAATCAGAAATTTGGATTATATAAGAAAAAATAAAGGACAAAAAAACCTGGATGTTTTTGGTATTTGGTTACTGCAGATTTTTTTTTTTTTTATATGTTTGTCTTTTTATTATTGTATTAAAACAGGAAAAGTGAAGATTTTGTCCTGGAAATACGTTAACCCATAGAGCGCTGCATGGCGGCCACAAGGCCTGCTTATAAGAGGCTAGGAGAATACCACAGACATAGTAAAGGAATATGATGTTTGGGGACTCGGGAGGCTGCACCTCTGTCACTGCCAGGAGGGTCTATACACAGGAAGATGAGACCTGGGCTAACAGCGCTGAGCGCCCACTGCTGTTTGCACCCTGATACTGCAGACAGTTTATTTTAGCAATGTCTTATCATCAGATTGTGTCTTGTGCATATGGAGACCCCTCGGGATATATCTAGTGAGAAGAGAGGACACCTGTGTACCCTGCAGGGGGCGCAGCACACACTGTCCTCTGACAAATCATCCTAGAGATACCGTATAGCAAACAGCATTTTTGGGAGGTTTGCGTGGCGTCTAGATTGACCAGTGTTCCCAGAGTCTGGAACGTTTTCCCTTTTATCAGACGTTACTGGAGATTTGGCAAGTGTGTCCGAGCCTTACAGGTGCAACATTTCACCATCTTACTAGGAATCCCCCCATCCGTCTGCTCTATTAGGTGTTTCATGTGAATGGGCTACACCCACAAATCTCACAGAATATGGTGTAAGGTCTTATCACATCATAAACCGCGGCGTCTCTGCGGCTAGTCACATGTCCATATTTGTGATGGATTCTGTAAATTAAGAAATAAGCCGGGTCTCACCTCTGATGGATGTACAATGGACGGCTCCATCTGCTTTTCACTACAGTCATGTGACTATAGCCCAAGCAACATAGCAAATCTCCCCCTAAGCCATGGATTTTGGCAAGGGGTCAGCACCCAGCACATTCCACAACATACAAGCTTGTGCTGCTGTTAGGACTAAGGGAAACCAGATTCTCTACATACTCCTCCATTCCTGTATACGGCTGGGGTCTGGTATTGCTCCATCCAGTTGACAGGAGGAGGTGTCAGACGCAACCTATGGACATTGGGGGGAATCTAATTTGGTGTAGGGGAGTGGAAACATGGCACACGGCTCTCTCTTGCACCCATGCTGTTCCACGTGCTCCTTCTGGGCACCATTCGCCGCTTTGTACCAGGCTGGTGCGGGGACGCCTCGGCCTGAGAAATTTACCACAACTTATGCTGGTGCGTGAACTCTACGCCAGTCCCTGACCATGTTGATTTCTAATTTGGTGCACAGGAGCGCTCATGAATTATTAAGAGGCCGTAAGAGTCGGGAACTTCATTATGGCTGCCATACAGTATACCAGTCTTAACACAACCCCATTGTCTTTGATGGAAATCTGTCCCAGTCAGTGGCCCTTAGGGGCCCCAGTGCTAGCTTATACTCACGGGCCCCTTACTTTCTCCTTGTCCCGTCACATATAATGATACAAAGCACCAGCGAGACCACAAACGGGTTTATTTCATGGATTACTGTAATTTACAGCAATAAGGACCTGGCTGAAGCGGCCTGAGCGCCGGTCACTACAAGTCCCAGCAGTCACCATATAATCTCTAGCAGATATGACCGCCTCTGCTTCTCACCCGATCTCATTGTCCAACTGAAGAAGAGGGGGCGCCTCCCCCAATACTGTCCTGGGGGCAAAACCTCATAGAGGTTAAACGACAGCCCTGAACCACAGAAGTCATATCAGTGGAAATCCGGTCAGGCGTTCCCTACATAGTCCTGATGTATGTATTACCTCATCTTCAGCCATGAAAGCCTCGGCCATGTCCTAAATCAGCACAGAAGGAAAAGAGGGGCAGGGTTAGGAAACAAGAGCACTACAAAAACCAGCAGGGCTGGAAGGAGGTGTCTGAGAACAAGCTGCTGTATCTGCTGCTGTCTGACAACATGCATGACAAACAGAAGATATTAAAACACACTGATTCCAATGCAGTTGGAATTTTTTCTCTAGCCCCCACCATTCCTGAGCAATCCAGGCAGTTACTTTTGGTGTCGGATATTCTATCTAGACTCTCTAATAACAAATGGGTGATGTCAGGCAGGAGCAGCAGGGGGGCGTGGCTCCGAGCCCTGCCCCTGATTGGAGCTCTGAGGCACGCCCCTTTGCCTCTCCCTGCCAGACACCGCCCACTTGTTATTAGAGAGTCTAGAATCAGTCTATCAGACACTAAAACTAACAGCACTGATTGCTCAGGAATGGTGGGGGCTAGAGAAAAAATTCCAACAGTGCCAGAATCCGTGGGACAGCATGAAAAGAACTAGAGTTCCTCTTTAAGGAATCCCACCCTCCTCACTTCCATAATACCATGTTTAATATTAACCTCTAAGAGACAGATCACTGTGTGTACAAGCTTGCAGCAAAGACTATATCCCTCTTGATAAGCTGTGAAGCGGCATCCATCTTGGCGCAAAGTGTGGCATCTCCCACCAGTCGAGCAGCAGAGCGCACGTCCCGGCAGGCTTCATCCAGACGCTGCACGCAACGCACAATCAGGCCTTCCTGGATGTCAGTCAGTGTCATAATCTCAGAGAAGGGCTGGAAATAGAGAAGAAGAAAGTGAGGAGGAAATCTAACAGATTGTAATATCACATGTAGAGCCGAGCGCTGTGACCGGGGGGCGCCGAGGCGACTGTGCAAAGTACTGTACCAAAATCTCAGCTGTGAAAAGTATTAGGTCTCTGCAGATTCACTAACAGCAAGAAGAGAGCTTTCAAATGAAGACACTTATATTAAAACATTGCAGAACTTTTCAGTATATGATTATATATCTATACACACACATATACAGTATATATATACAGGAGGAGCAGACTGTATTGTAATATATATATACTGTATATACAATGCTGCTGGTATATAGGGGAGGGGATCATTACCATGCCACGAGCCCATTCATACACGACCTCCGTCAGACCAAACTTGTACTGCGCAACAAAATCCTCTACAGATTCCCGTAGTCCGCACTCCCTCTGAATCAGCGCCAACCGTTCTGCCAACTCCTTCACCTTCTTCACACCCTGAGGGTAAGATCAGAGACGGACTAGTAGTATTATAGTAGTTATATTCTTGTACATAGGAGCAGTATTATAGTAGTTATATTCTTGTACATAGGAGCAGTATTATAGTAGTTATATTCCTGTACATAGGAGCAGTATTATAGTAGTTATATTCTTGTACATAGGAGCAGTATTATAGTAGTTATATTCCTGTACATAGGGGCAGTATTATAGTAGTTATATTCTTGTACATAGGAGGTAGTATTATAGTAGTTATATTCCTGTACATAGGAGTAGTATTATAGTAGTTATATTCTTGTACATAGGAGCAGTATTATAATAGATATATTCTTGTACATAGGAGGTAGTATTATAGTAGTTATATTCTTGTACATAGGAGCAGTATTATAGTAGTTATATTCCTGTACATAGGAGTAGTATTATAGTAGTTATATTCTTGTACATAGGAGCAGTATTATAGTAGTTATATTCTTGTACATAGGAGGTAGCATTATAGTAGTTATATTCTTGTACATAGGAGTAGTATTATAGTAGTTATATTCTTGTACATAGGAGCAGTATTACAGTAGTTATATTCTTGTACATAGGAGTAGTATTATAGTAGTTATATTCTTGTACATAGGAGTAGTATTATAGTAGTTATATTCTTGTACATAGGAGCAGTATTATAGTAGTTATATTCTTGTACATAGGAGTAGTATTATAGTAGTAATATTCTTGTACATAGGAGTAGTATTATAGTAGTTATATTCTTGTACATAGGAGCAGTATTATAGTAGTTATATTCTTGTACATAGGAGTAGTATTATAGTAGTTATATTCTTGTACATAGGAGCAGTATTACAGTAGTTATATTCTTGTACATAGGAGTAGTATTATAGTAGTTATATTCTTGTACATAGGAGTAGTATTATAGTAGTTATATTCTTGTACATAGGAGCAGTATTATAGTAGTTATATTCTTGTACATAGGAGGTAGCATTATAGTAGTTATATTCTTGTACATAGGAGTAGTATTATAGTAGTTATATTCTTGTACATAGGAGCAGTATTACAGTAGTTATATTCTTGTACATAGGAGTAGTATTATAGTAGTTATATTCTTGTACATAGGAGTAGTATTATAGTAGTTATATTCTTGTACATAGGAGCAGTATTATAGTAGTTATATTCTTGTACATAGGAGTAGTATTATAGTAGTAATATTCTTGTACATAGGAGTAGTATTATAGTAGTTATATTCTTGTACATAGGAGCAGTATTATAGTAGTTATATTCTTGTACATAGGAGTAGTATTATAGTAGTTATATTCTTGTACATAGGAGCAGTATTACAGTAGTTATATTCTTGTACATAGGAGTAGTATTATAGTAGTTATATTCTTGTACATAGGAGTAGTATTATAGTAGTTATATTCTTGTACATAGGAGTAGTATTATAGTAGTTATATTCTTGTACATAGGAGGTAGTATTATAGTAGTTATATTCTTGTACATAGGAGTAGTATTATAGTAGTTATATTCTTGTACATAGGAGTAGTATTATAGTAGTTATATTCTTGTACATAGGAGCAGTATTATAGTAGTTATATTCTTGTACATAGGAGGTAGTATTATAGTAGTTATATTCTTGTACATAGGAGTAGTATTATAGTAGTTATATTCTTGCACATAGGAGTAGTATTATAGTAGTTATATTCTTGTACATAGGAGCAGTATTATAGTAGTTATATTCTTGTACATAGGAGTAGTATTATAGTAGTTATATTCTTGTACATAGGAGCAGTATTATAGTAGTTATATTCTTGTACATAGGAGCAGTATTATAGTAGTTATATTCTTGTACATATAATAATCTGATGGACAGTGAACATTATTGGTAACTCGCAGACAATGATGCAGGTTTGTTGTATATACTATTCTATATTTTCTGGTCAGGACATGTCTGACATGATTGGGCTATTGATTTAGAGTCATATGTATGTTGCTGGATAGTTTTTCTTGACTCTTACGTGCTATGTTTTCATTATACTATTGTTGTATATACGTCAGTTGTGTTCTTACTTCTTTTAATGTATCTGTCAGTCGTGGTTCACACTGTGTTTTATGCTGGAAGACGAGGCAGGAGAGTAGAGCAGCGATTTCCTCGGGGTTGAGAGGAGACAGCGCTCCATCCAGTACCAGCTCCGTAACCAACAATTCATGACTGCTAACTTCACAAGCCACGCGACCCTTCAGCTGCACGGCTCCGCCATCATCTATGTACTGCAGTGTGCGCAGGACCTGACATCACAGGAGGAAGGAGGCGAGAACAAGCAAAGAGTCAACCACAACGTCTGGCACAGGACAGGACCTGCTGACCCCTCCGCAGTCATCTCCATTTGACTTACATCGATCCTTTGCTGGTACTCAGGTAGGAGGCTCAATGACTGGTCAGAGGTCAGGAAGCGGAGACGATCCAGCTCGTCCATCACCTGCGATCTCTGCTCCATACGGAGATACTATAAGGACAATATAACCATGAAGCATAGGAGTAATAGAGGAGGCAAGGAGTTGATACGGTGTATACAGTCAGTGATGACATCACCTGGGACGTGAATCGAGGGCTGTTGGGGCTGCTGAAGCCTCTCAAGGCTCCTTCCAGTCTCTTCATTCTGCTGACCCCCTCCACCACCTCCAGCTCCTTCAGCTGCAGATCATTGACGGGGCAGAGCGATGTCAGTGATCCCGGGGGCAGGTCCGCCAGCCGAGACAGCTCCTGCGTCACACCGGACACTGCCGGGCCTGGGGGGTCATTTCTGTGATTGGAAGAAAAAATCATTTTGGTCAATCACTAAGAGACGGCCACGGAGTGGAGAGATTTTTATTTCATAGTCGTCTAGCTGAGTTACCTGAAGCGGGGGGTTTGGCTCCTGGCAACGTCATCGAGAACCTTATCGGCATGGACCCTCAACGTCTTACCGGTGATCATAAGGATTTCTGAGGAGCGGAGTTTAAGCAGCTTGTAGTCACATGGTCCTAGAGAGGAAGCAGCTCCATTAATACGACCACAGTTACTTGTCTCAGTCACTTGAGATACAACACTGTGCAAAAAATATAGGCAGGTGTGGAAAAAATGCTGCAAAGTGCGAATAGAAGGGTTAATGGTTTATCATCGATTACCAAAATGAAGAAAAGAGAAATGTAAATGCCATCAATATTCGGTGTGACCTTTGCCCTTTGGAGGAGGAGGAGTCCTGGAAGCAATGATATGGCCGCCACAGGTATAGCCCTGATCTCATCATCATCCAGTCTGTCTGGGATGACATGAAGAGACAGACGGACTGGAGTAAGCCTACATCCACAGAAGATCTGGGCTTAGTCCTCCAAGATGGCGGCGCACAGTGCTATATACTTATACTCAAGCTCCATACATCAGGAGCTGGTGCAGCGCTATACAGTATGTGAAGCCACACACCATAATCTTTTTACTTCTTCTTACCCTCCGGCCTGAAGACTTTGCCCATTAATAGATCATCTGGACATGGAGCCATGTTCTTCTCCCCACGCTCCGCAGGGGCCGTCTTACCATCTTGCTTCTTCTCACACAGCACCAGTGTAGTATAGACTCTATTGGTGGCGTCTGAAGACACCTGGGGTACAGAAGACAATGCGTTGGGTGCTCTGCACAAGCTCCTACGTCTTGTGTAGGATCCCGGTTGAGGCCTACCTGCAGGATGACACCCGGCACCCAGGGGTGATACTCGGTGCTGATGATGATGATACGTCCCGCGCTTAGACACTTCATGCCATTCATGGACTCTACCACTTTTTTCTAGGTAAGAAGACATGTAGAGAACGTAAGACAATGTGCGTCAAGCTATCTGCTCAGTGATATTTACCATTCTGTAGGGCGCAATGACAGAACACTCCACTCCTTTGGTTTCCCATATTGATGGGTTCCTACTCCTTATACATTGATATGTCCATCGGAGTACACGGACCCACACGGTGTCTGCTCTACTAGATATAACTATAGTACCTGCAGCATCTCCCTGGTGCGGACGAGTTCCTGCACGGTCACAAAATAGTCATAGAGATCTGCAAGATCCCCGGAGCATTCGATGTCTCCCATGTCGCCCAGCGTCTTGGTCAGGACCTTTATGCGTTGTTCATGGGCCTGCAAAATAAACACAGTTATTAGCATGTAAGTCGGCGTTATGTACAACTACAACTCCCAGCATGCCCTGACAAACAAGCTTCTAATCAGCAAAAATATCCTTAAAATGATTGATTTTCCTCCACAGTGCGGCCGTGCTGAGATCCAAGGATGGGAATACTTTGGTTACAGAGACTTACAGGCGATAACTCACCTTGCTATCTTTCTGGGTTCGGGCTTCAGCAAAACTCCTCTTCATCATGTCCTCTACTCGGAGAGCCTCGACCCGGAGGAGGTTCAGGATCATGGAGTAGGTGAGGCGGAACTGGGACTGCAGCAGGGTGGGCTTCCCCTGGACAGACAGAAATGGCGCACAATTAGGTTATAGACTACTTGTTATAAGGGAACTCTGTTTCTCAGCGCAGTGGCCATGACTTGGCCTTCTTTGCTCCTCCACCTTCCCGTCCTCACCATCATCATCTTGTGCAGATCGCTCATCTCGGGGACATCGGATTTACACAATATGATCACCATTCCGGTAGTATCCAGCCCTCGCCGCCCGGCCCGTCCTGCCATCTGTATATATTCTCCTGCATGAGGAAACATTGGCTGTTACTGCACCACCTGTAGGAGTGAAGACAACCCGAAGGCTCCTCTCCATTACCCCGTGTCACAGCAGAGACGTTACATACCCGGAGTCAGGTCTCTGAAGTTGGTACCATCGTGTTTCCTGATTGAGTCAAACACCACGGTACGAGCCGGCATGTTAACCCCCATAGCAAATGTCTCTGTGGCAAACAGGATCTGAGGAACACAGAAAAAAAATCATTATTAGAGATGAGCGAGTAGTATTTGACGGAGTAGGTATTGGATAGAACACTATGGTATTCAAAATATTCGTACTCGATCGAATACTACTCGCTATTTGCAGTAAATATTCGATTCAGAGCCAGCGTTGATTGGCCGAATGCTATACAGTGTATAGCCTGCGACAAATCAGCGCTGGTTCTGCAGCAGGCTCGTCCTTGCTAGGCAGGAAAGCTGGCAGCTTGCTGTTACGAGGGAGCTTACTTTTTCTCATAGGAATGAACTGAACAGCATTGATTGGCCAGTGTACAGCATTCGGCCAATCAACGCTGGTTCTGCCGGAGGCTCATCTGTGAGGAGGCGGAGTCAAGATTGGACCACAATAAAGACTGCTGTGGTCCGAGCTTAGACCCCGCCTCCTCACAGACGAGCCACTGGCAGAACCAGCGTTGATTGGCCGAATGCTGTACACTGGCCAATCAATGCTGGTCAATGCATTCCTATGAGAAAAAGTAAGCTCCCTCATAACAGCAAGCTGCCAGCTCTCCTGACTAGCAAGGACAAGCCTGCTGCAGAACCAGCGCTGATTTGCCGCAGGCTCGACCTTGCTAGCCGGGAGAGCTGGCAGATTGCTGTTATGGGGAAGCTTACTTTTTATCAGCGCAACTGCAAGCGCTGTGCAGTTAAAGTGCACGGACCCCTATAATGACCCCTATAAACACTCTCCTCCTGCTACTCGTGGACTTGGTGACTCTCCATTAGTCGAATAGTGGTTTCCCCTGAAACGAGCATTTTTTCCCATAGACTATAATGGGATTCGATATACGATCGTGTAGTTGAATATTGAGGCTCTACTTGAAACGAATATCGAATCTCGAATATTTCACCGTTCGCTCATCTCTAATCATTATCCTGCAAAACCCCACAGAAAGTCATACAAATAACTACAGCAGTAATGTCCCTCTGTTACTCCTCCTGAGAATTTATGAATAAATTGACAAGTGGGTTTTACCATGCATGCCCCTTTGAATTGGGATGTGTCCCTGAGCATTAGGACACTGTCTATTAGGACACTTGACAATGTATTGTCACTTCCAAGAGGAACAACAGAGGCACAGACTAATGCAACGTTCTAAGACTAGATGGGCCACAATTTTTACAATTTTTTGGAATTGCCTGTATTTACTTAAAACAGACACTGGGTCTTCTTTAAGACTGAAAATCCTCTGTAAGAGTGTAGGAATCAATTTCAGATCAGCACGTCAGATTTTGGCTTCTTGTCCCCACTGACCTTGACAAGTCCACGGCTGAATAACATCTCCACCACCTCCTTCAGGATGGGCAGGATGCCGCTGTGATGGATCCCGATCCCTCTCTTCAAGAGCTCCAGCATATGTAATACCTGCAAATATCATATATATATATATAACACTTACATCATTAGGCATGCTGGGAGTTGTAGTACCTCTGTAGGTGCTGGAGACAGTACATACCTGGGGAAGCTGGCGATCGCCTCCACGCAGCCGGCTTAGGCACTTGTTATAGTATGTCTGGATTTCGCTTCGCTCCGACGCCGTACACAAGTCAACGGTGGTCAGCGCCCCGGCGTTCTGCTCGCACCGAGAACGGGAGAAGGTGAACACCACGACAGGAAGAGCGTCCCGCTGCCGCAGAGACTGAATGAGGGACAGCCATGTGCCCTTATCCTGCAGGGGCAGAGGTGACCATTAACCCTTCACCATAAAGATATATCATGACACCGATCTTAGACCCACTGATTGTCGCTTACGTGTCCGGCTCCGCCTCCATGGGGGTGTCTGGCTCCAAATGTCTGCGAGTACTTTGAGGATCGTTCCTTTTTTGCTTCCACCGCTGCATAGTATCTGGAGAGGTAGAGGGGATATTATTAGGATGCACATTAGGGCACGGCATTATGGGTAATTTCCAAATAGAAAACCTTATAATCAACCTAAGGCAACTGGTAAATAAAACCCCGCCCTGGAGGTGTCGGCAGTGTATACAACCGCCATTATGGCAGCCTGTACTCAATGGAGTGCGGTACAAGAAACAGATTTATCATTGAGTTTAATAGAAGCTCTGTCTTCACTTGGCTTTAAAGCTCCCCCTAGTGGTGGATGTGGATGTGGTGAATGACCGGAAGTAACTCTGTACAGAGGATTGGTCCAGGGACCAGGTGTTGGCCACCTATTGGTCATGTATTTATGGCCTATCCTTATATGGCCTATGCAGCTTACCCTAGGCAGTGGGAGAGGATCGTACCCTGGGCATTGTTGGAGGGACTCTACCCTGGACAGTGGGGCTGGACCTTACCCTTTGGTCTGGAAGTTTCCAGTAGCATCAAGCAGCAGAAAGAATTGATTCTGTGTCTTCTGACTGTTTCCCGTGTACAGATAATGCTCCAATGGGACCGGCCTCTTGGTCGTACTGATAACGTAAATGTTCCTCCTCTTAATCCTCCTGTCAGAGGTTAAAATAAATTGTACAATACTATTAATAAAATCTTAAAATTTCTTAAATTGAGACAAATAATCAGTATTTTTCATGCAGCACATTATAGGGTTTTCCAGGACTTGAATGAACTATCCATTGGAGAGATCACAAACATCAGACTTGCAGGGGTCAGACACGGTCATGGCCAGGGCAATTAGTCCAGTGTACAGAGCCGAGCTCACTGGACATACACCGCTCTGTACACTGCATATAGACCGGCCCAGCTCTGTTCATGTTCCAGTGACAGCCCATTGATTGCCCTGTGGTGGAGCCGCAGGGGAACTGAACATTGGCTGCCAGGTTCTTGTGTAGATTACATCTGATTTCTGCGGGTCCCGGCTCAGGAACCCCCTGTGACCAGCTTAAAGGGATCCTATCATTAAAACTCAATTTTTTGTCCTTAACACGTAGGCGTAGCCTTACGAAAGGCTATTCGTCTCCTACCTTTCGATGTCTTCTCCACGCCGCTGTTCTGTAGAAATCCTGGTTTTCATCGGTATGCAAATGAGTTCTCTCGCAGCACTGGGGGCGTCCCCAATGCTGCAAGAGAACTCTCCAGCGCCGCCTCCATCTTCTTCAGGAACGGCCTCTCTTCGCGTCTTCTTCCGGAGATGGGTTCAAACTTCTAGGCCTTGGGCAAAGCCGACTACGCATGCCCGCCGGCCACAAGAAAATGGCTGCTTTCACTGTATTGTAAGCGGCCATTTTCTTGTGGTCCGTGGGCATGCGCAGTCGGCTGCCCGAGGCTTAGAAGTTTGAAGCCAGCACCGGAAGAAGACGCACAGAGAGGCCGTTCCTGAAGAAGATGAAGGCGGCGCTGGAGAGTTCTCTCGCAGTATTGGGGACGCCCACAGTACTGGTTGAGCACTGGGGCCCGCCCTCAGTGCTGTGAGAGAACTCATTTGCATACTGAAGAAAACCGGGATTTATATCGAAAGGCGGCGCGGAGAAGACATCTAAAGGTAGGAGAAGAATAGACTTTCTTAAAGCTATTCCTACGTGTTAGGGACAAAAAATTGAGTTTTAATGATAGGATCCCTTTAAAGGGGTTCTCCAGGAAAACCTGGAGAGGGTCGGTGGTTGGCTAAAATAAAAGAAGGAACACTCACCCACTCCTCATTTCCAAAATTGGTCCCCTGTTCAATTTCATGCCAGCACTCACATGTTGGGTACCAGTGATGTCACCACTATTACATCACCAGCTGAGGCCAGGGATTGGCTGCAGTGGACAATGGAGCGGCTTTGCTTCCGTTCCAGCTAGCGCGGCCATGAACAGGGGACCTGACACTGAATTAGAGGACAGGGCTAGATGAGTAACCCTTTCTATCTTTTACTTTAGCCCACCCAGGGATTTCCAATTTGCCTGGACACCCCCTATATAATGATAGGATCCTTCTGCAATTCTAATGTATGGCCATATATCATATTATCACACAGGCTTATATGTAAACTAGTGCGTGCAACCAAAAAACAGACTCACCCAATCCAGTCTGCAAACTCCACGGTGTTGGGGACGGTGGCGCTCAGAAGGATGATGTTCACATGTTCCGGCAGCATTATAAGAACCTCTTCCCATACGACACCGCGCTGGGAGGGAATAGACATATAGGGTTAATAAGGATGTGAGGGGCACTTACCTCAATATGATGAGGATTGATAATCACTTACCTCAACGTCATTAATATAATGAACCTCATCAAAGATGACCCACTCCAAGTCCCGGATGACATCAGAGCCATTGTACAGCATTGACCTGGGAGGATGAGGGGAGAAATAAAACCTCGCATATGGATATAAATATATATATATATATATACGTCCATCATTATCAATATAGAGCTCCGCATCATGCAAAGGCCTGGAATTCTGCAAATACACTTCATTACTTATCAGTGTATACTCCACAGCTGCAATCAGAATTCTGCAAACTTCACGGATGGAGGAGTTACAAGTCAAAAACTGAAGTACCGTATGGTGGCCAGACCCACTATGGGACCTTATAAACTGATATACCTTAAGATCTCGGTGGTCATGATAAGACACGATGCCCCGGTGTAGAGCTGGACGTCTCCAGTGATCAGACCGACGTCTCCGAATGTGATCTTGAAATCTCTGAATTTCTGATTGGACAAGGCCTTGATGGGAGAAGTGTATACAGTTCTAAGGAAGAAGAGGTCAGCAGTTACAGACTATAGAAGGGGCAGTATGGACACCCCAGGGTCACTCCTAGAGGTCTGCATGGTATATACATAGACATACCCCTACTACTCACTGAGCTCTGCTGCTACTTTTCGTGTCTCTTAGATGTCTGCACTCACCTGGTCATGTGCTTGAGAGACAACGCTATTGCGTATTCGGCCACCACCGTCTTCCCAGCAGACGTGTGAGCGGCGACAAAGACCGAGGAACCCGCCTCCAGGCACTGCACAGCCTTCTTCTGGAAGGTGTCCAGCTCAAATGGATGCTGCAAGGACAATGACATTGTACCATAGTAAAGGTGGTAGGTAGAAATTCAGCCTAAAGTCACATGACCTGAGCTGCAATACCAAGCACAGCCACTATACAATGTGCGGCGCTGTGTTTGGTATCAATGTGTGTCAGAGAGTCAAAACCTCTTCAATCAGCTGATCTACGCGGATCCCGGGTGATGTCACACATCCTAAGCGATCAATACCATCATCCTGGAAAACGCCTTTAACTCCCGTACACTGAAACGTTCTGGAACAGGCCGCTCTACAATCACTCACCACAATATATAACACATCGATATCCTACCTTAAAGGCCAGCTCTGGGATACGCTTATAGAAATCATCCACAGGGGAATTACTGTCCAGAGGGACGGCCCATTGTTCCTGGGGGGCTTCTTCTGGGGTCGGTAGGGCCGGAGGCGCCGCACTGGAGACCGTCTGAGAGAGACAATTAGGGTGGTAAGAAGCGCTGGCAGTGATCCCCATAAAGAACAGTCAGCCTGTTTCTGCTGTAGTGCATTGTGAGATACGTAGTGTACAAAAGGCAAACCATTCAGAATTATGAATGCTGCTCTGAAGTACAAGACATCGTAACTGTGGCATAATAAAGTACGATGTGTACTGATACTATACAAGGACCCCGGGGCAGACTTTTTCCCATGATCCTCTTGTTACCTCCACTCCCAGTTCTTCCAGGCTGTTGCTCCTCGGCAGACTTTCTGTCTTTGTTCCCTTCTCCTTCTCTTTGGCTTTTCCATCTTCCTCATCCTCACTGGAATCTCCCAAAGCGAAATCTTCCAGAGATCCCAGCAAACTTGCAAAGGGGAGGATCCCCGGATGACGTGACCCATCTGCAGCAGTGAATTGCATCTTATAGATTAAGGACGGTCTATGGGAAAGGCTATTAAAGAGATTTTCCAGACTTAAAGAGATGACCTATCCACAGGATAAGTTGGGGTCTCACACCCGCACAGATCAGCTTTTCTAGCAGCCTCCAGGTGCCTAAAGCTGCTAGTGGATGGGCCGCAGTGACAAGAGATAGGACTGGAGCAGCAATTCACCAGAACCACCACTATGCAGCGGACGGGGCTGCTGAGCCGCTCCTATCACATGTATATAGCGATGCTGCAGCGCTCCTTGTCCCCTGCAGCAGCTTCCAACACTCAGAGGCTGCTGCAACAGCTGATCTATGCGGGGTCTGGGTGTCTGACCCCGACAAATGACATATTGACGACCTATCCTGTGCACAGGTCATCAGTATGAAAAAATCAGTGTGGGGCCAGAAAATCCCTTTAATAGGGGAAATGCCTTTGTGCAATATAATGCAGCAATAAAAGTTGATAGTTACCCGGCTGCTTGAAGTTCATTCCATGTTTCCACCCAGGGGGGACGCTTAGTAAATCTGGAAGAGACAAATATCCATCACTCTCCTCGCCCTGAAAATTCTCTAGAAATGTCGTACAAGTAACGCACAACTTAACGTTTTTTAGAAAATCGCCAGAAATCCAATTTTTTGGTCAAAACCCCTTCTCAAAGTGATTACAGGACGTCCCAATTATCCTAAAAAGGGTCTCTGGTGGACCCATCATGTCCCTGCATTACATGGGCAGTTCATTGATTTGAACACACAGATACAAAAGTAGCCGAATCTGTCTCCTGTCCTGGTAGTTTGTTACAATGTATCAGTGCAGGGCAGGATCCTTAGCTCACAGATGACTGACTACACTGGATACAATTGTAACAAACCCTCAGCGAGTGCTATTAGTTCTGTGCAGGTTTTCAGTCTCTGCAATGGACATCTGACAGGGCTCCGGCCTCTCTCCGCCTTGACTGGCTGATAACAGGGAGCAATAGATTGATATTTTCATCACCAATTGAATCCGATCATTGTCAGGAGCGCGCTGACTCCTAGTGGGAAAATAAATGGCCGACCACTTCAAAATAAATAGGGAGAAGACAGGCAAGAGGCTGCACCTTTCTCAAAATCCAGCGCCTCCTCCTCATCCCCGGCCGCCTTGATCTGTTCCAGGGTGGGTTCATCCATCCCTCCTAAGAAACAGAGAGATGGTGTGAGGAGAACAATCAGCAAAATGGTAAAACGTACCTACATGTAGAAGGCAGGGGTATGGTGTTTCATCACTTACCAGGCCAGAAAGGAAAGTTGGAGGTGCTGCCCTTAACGGACTGTGAGGGGGGCCCCGGGGGGCGGCGGAGGGAGAGCGAGTTCTGGGCAGAGAGGCCACTGTGTCCGATGGTGACCTAAAAAAGCGAGGGGTGAGGGACGGATTTAGGAGAGAACAATCCGTCATATAAATATATAGTAAGCTCAGTAACATGCGAAGATTCATCAGAGTTACATCCTGTATTGTACTATGGAGCTAAAGTCACAAGCCATTTGGCTTCAGAGCTGAAATCTTCCAATATTTGAATTTATAGTTCCCACCTTCTACTACAGAAGCTAAGATGTTAAGGTGACTACTACTGTACTACTGTATTGAGTGGCAACCAAAATAGTGAGCGCAGCTCTGGAGTATAATACAGGATAAGTAATGTAATGTATGTACACAGTGACTGTACCAGCAGAATAGTGAGCGCAGCTCTGGAGTATAATACAGGATAAGTAATGTAATGTATGTACACAGTGACTGTACCAGCAGAATAGTGAGCGCAGCTCTGGGGTATAATACAGGATAACTAATGTAATGTATGTACACAGTGACTGTACCAGCAGAATAGTGAGCGCAGCTCTGGAGTATAATACAGGATAAGTAATGTAATGTAAGTACACAGTGACTGCACCGGCAGAATAGTGAGCGCAGCTCTGGAGTATAATACAGGATAAGTAATGTAATGTATGTACACAGTGACTGCACCAGCAGAATAGTGAGCGCAGCTCTGGAGTATATAATACAGGATAAGTAATGTACTGTATGTACACAGTGACTGTACCAGCAGAATAGTGAGCGCAGCTCTGGAGTATAATACAGGATAAGTAATGTAATGTATGTACACAGTGACTGCACCGGCAGAATAGTGAGCGCAGCTCTGGAGTATAATACAGGATAAGTAATGTAATGTATGTACACAGTGACTGTACCAGCAGAATAGTGAGCGCAGCTCTGGAGTATAATACAGGATAAGTAATGTAATGTATGTACACAGTGACTGTACCAGCAGAATAGTGAGCGCAGCTCAGGGGTATAATACAGGATAAGTAATGTAATGTATGTACACAGTGACTGTACCAGCAGAATAGTGAGCACAGCTCTGGAGTATAATACAGGATAAGTAATGTAATGTATGTACACAGTGACTGTACCAGCAGAATAGTGAGCGCAGCTCTGGAGTATAATACAGGATAAGTAATGTAATGTATGTACACAGTGACTGTACCAGCAGAATAGTGAGCGCAGCTCTGGGGTATAATACAGGATAACTAATGTAATGTATGTACACAGTGACTGTACCAGCAGAATAGTGAGCGCAGCTCTGGAGTATAATACAGGATAAGTAATGTAATGTATGTACACAGTGACTGCACCGGCAGAATAGTGAGCGCAGCTCTGGAGTATAATACAGGATAAGTAATGTAATGTATGTACACAGTGACTGCACCAGCAGAATAGTGAGCGCAGCTCTGGAGTATATAATACAGGATAAGTAATGTACTGTATGTACACAGTGACTGTACCAGCAGAATAGTGAGCGCAGCTCTGGAGTATAATACAGGATAAGTAATGTAATGTATGTACACAGTGACTGCACCGGCAGAATAGTGAGCGCAGCTCTGGAGTATAATACAGGATAAGTAATGTAATGTATGTACACAGTGACTGTACCAGCAGAATAGTGAGCGCAGCTCTGGAGTATAATACAGGATAACTAATGTAATGTATGTACACAGTGACTGTACCAGCAGAATAGTGAGCGCAGCTCTGGAGTATAATACAGGATAAGTAATGTAATGTATGTACACAGTGACTGTACCAGCAGAATAGTGAGCGCAGCTCAGGGGTATAATACAGGATAAGTAATGTAATGTATGTACACAGTGACTGTACCAGCAGAATAGTGAGCACAGCTCTGGAGTATAATACAGGATAAGTAATGTAATGTATGTACACAGTGACTGTACCAGCAGAATAGTGAGCGCAGCTCTGGAGTATAATACAGGATAAGTAATGTAATGTATGTACACAGTGACTGTACCAGCAGAATAGTGAGCGCAGCTCTGGGGTATAATACAGGATAACTAATGTAATGTATGTACACAGTGACTGTACCAGCAGAATAGTGAGCGCAGCTCTGGAGTATAATACAGGATAAGTAATGTAATGTAAGTACACAGTGACTGCACCGGCAGAATAGTGAGCGCAGCTCTGGAGTATAATACAGGATAAGTAATGTAATGTATGTACACAGTGACTGCACCAGCAGAATAGTGAGCGCAGCTCTGGAGTATATAATACAGGATAAGTAATGTACTGTATGTACACAGTGACTGTACCAGCAGAATAGTGAGCGCAGCTCTGGAGTATAATACAGGATAAGTAATGTAATGTATGTACACAGTGACTGCACCGGCAGAATAGTGAGCGCAGCTCTGGAGTATAATACAGGATAAGTAATGTAATGTATGTACACAGTGACTGTACCAGCAGAATAGTGAGCGCAGCTCTGGAGTATAATACAGGATAAGTAATGTAATGTATGTACACAGTGACTGTACCAGCAGAATAGTGAGCGCAGCTCAGGGGTATAATACAGGATAAGTAATGTAATGTATGTACACAGTGACTGTACCAGCAGAATAGTGAGCACAGCTCTGGAGTATAATACAGGATAAGTAATGTAATGTATGTACACAGTGACTGTACCAGCAGAATAGTGAGCGCAGCTCTGGAGTATAATACAGGATAAGTAATGTAATGTATGTACACAGTGACTGCACCAGCAGAATAGTGAGCGCAGCTCTGGGGTATAATACAGGATAACTAATGTAATGTATGTACACAGTGACTGTACCAGCAGAATAGTGAGCGCAGCTCTGGAGTATAATACAGGATAAGTAATGTAATGTATGTACACAGTGACTGCACCGGCAGAATAGTGAGCGCAGCTCTGGAGTATAATACAGGATAAGTAATGTAATGTATGTACACAGTGACTGCACCAGCAGAATAGTGAGCGCAGCTCTGGAGTATATAATACAGGATAAGTAATGTACTGTATGTACACAGTGACTGTACCAGCAGAATAGTGAGCGCAGCTCTGGAGTATAATACAGGATAAGTAATGTAATGTATGTACACAGTGACTGCACCGGCAGAATAGTGAGCGCAGCTCTGGAGTATAATACAGGATAAGTAATGTAATGTATGTACACAGTGACTGTACCAGCAGAATAGTGAGCGCAGCTCTGGAGTATAATACAGGATAAGTAATGTAATGTATGTACACAGTGACTGCACCAGCAGAATAGCGAGCGCAGCTCTGGAGTATAATACAGGATAAGTAATGTAATGTATGTACACAGTGACTGTACCAGCAGAATAGTGAGCACAGCTCTGGAGTATAATACAGGATAAGTAATGTAATGTATGTACACAGTGACTGCACTAGCAGAATAGTGAGCGCAGCTCTGGAGTATAATACAAGATAAGTAATGTAATGTATGTACACAGTGACTGCACCAGCAGAATAGCGAGCGCAGCTCTGGAGTATAATACAGGATAAGTAATGTAATGTATGTACACAGTGACTGTACCAGCAGAATAGTGAGCACAGCTCTGGAGTATAATACAGGATAAGTAATGTAATGTATGTACACAGTGACTGTACCAGCAGAATAGTGAGCGCAGCTCTGGAGTATAATACAGGATAAGTAATGTAATGTATGTACACAGTGACTGTACCAGCAGAATAGTGAGCGCAGCTCTGGGGTATAATACAGGATAACTAATGTAATGTATGTACACAGTGACTGTACCAGCAGAATAGTGAGCGCAGCTCTGGAGTATAATACAGGATAAGTAATGTAATGTATGTACACAGTGACTGCACCGGCAGAATAGTGAGCGCAGCTCTGGAGTATAATACAGTATAAGTAATGTAATGTATGTACACAGTGACTGCACCAGCAGAATAGTGAGCGCAGCTCTGGAGTATATAATACAGGATAAGTAATGTACTGTATGTACACAGTGACTGTACCAGCAGAATAGTGAGCGCAGCTCTGGAGTATAATACAGGATAAGTAATGTAATGTATGTACACAGTGACTACACCAGCAGAATAGTGAGCACAGCTCCGGAGTATAATACAGGATAAGTAATGTAATGTATGTACACAGTGACTGCACCAGCAGAATAGTGAGCGCAGCTCTGGAGTATAATACAGGATAAGTAATGTAATGTATGTACACAGTGACTGTACCAGCAGAATAGTGAGCGCAGCTCTGCGGTATAATACAGGATAAGTAATGTAATGTATGTACACAGTGACTGCACCAGCAGAATAGTGAGCGCAGCTCTGGAGTATAATACAGGATAAGTAATGTAATGTATGTACACAGTGACTGTACCAGCAGAATAGCGAGTGCAGCTCTGGAGTATAATACAGGATAAGTAATTCAGGATCTG
Organism: Leptodactylus fuscus; assembly: GCF_031893055.1. NCBI lineage: Eukaryota > Metazoa > Chordata > Amphibia > Anura > Leptodactylidae > Leptodactylus > Leptodactylus fuscus. The sequence goes on from NC_134275.1 coordinate 79,109,912, forward strand.
TAATGTATAGTATAGTATAAGAACTGACTGGTCCCATCATTGCTTGCTCTTATAGTACCTCACTGATCCCCCGGAGTTCCCCCGTTGCTGCATTACGTTCCATGCTGAGCTCTGTCTGTGGGGCGCTGATCTCCATATGATAAAGTGAACTGACATCTTTACTTCGAGGAAAAGACCTGAGAGAATAATAAGATATTTGGTCTGTAATGAACCTTCACCTCTCCACCACTGGTGATCCATGCATACTGATATTGTACAGACATTGGTCACCGGGCTCAGCAGATGTCACTCACCTTTGGCTTCTATCAAAGTCATGGATAGAAAGCCATTCCGGGTCAGTAAGATATTTATCAACTACTTCAAAGGACAGATCAACTTCATATGGAGGTAACCCATGAGGAACCTGGAACAGAAAGACGGGAGTCGTGGAGAGATCAGGGCCGTGTGACTCAGGATAAAAAGAGGCCTTTCTACAACTTGCTAATAGACTTTGTGTTTTCTCACATCTGAGGATTTGCTACATTTGTATCTCTAGAGAGATCATCCCATTAGCAGCACAGATCTCTCTCCTGTTCAGTTTGCTACAATCTATCAGCGCAGGTCCCAGGTCCAGGTTGTTTAGAAGTGTCCATCACAGGAGACAGCTTCCTCTCAGTATGTGGAGCCGATTATTTGGCAGGTTCCTCCTAGGGGTCCCGTGAGTGAATACTGGACTTACCGTGGATAAAGGAAAGGTGGAGCCTTTAGGGTTGGGGGAATCAGTGATCAGCTCCAATCTCCCGGCAATGCCGACTTCCAGTATAGAAAGAGGGAGATCCAGTGGATCCACTGAAGAGAGATCTGGAGATGAAAGTCATGTGATTAGTACAATGGGGGGAAATGATTAAAGCCAAGCAGCTGCTCATATCCCCCCGAGCAACCTCTTATTTTTCAAGGACTCTACTATAGATGAAAGACGCAATCTGATTGGTCGCCACGGCTGCTCCACCGTCACTTTGTACTATTTTGATAGATCTCAGTCTCTATTTTGCAGATTTCCTATCACATATATCAACTGGATGTGGTAAAAAATGGCCGACTATTGGGTATTCAAACGGGATCTTCACCAATCTGTATAACAGCAGCAGTACCCAAGGTACAAAGAGAACGGATGTCAGCTATGAGACAAAAGACAAGTTGAGAGCTGCTCATTTGCGCATTCGCAGCCACTGGTAAAGGTTTGTCAAAAGGTTACAAAAAAGGCGATAAGTGGCGCTCGCACTACAAGTCCCAGAAAGTCTTCATAACATGTCCCGTGGGTCTTCCCGTTGACTACATGTATCCCCTATCCACAGGGAAGGGAGTAAGTGTGTGCCCTGTGGGGGTCCAACTGCTGGGATATTCAGTGCCCCATGTTCATGGAGTGGTGGTGCCGGCACTGCTCCATTCACCTCTATAGGCCGGATCATACGCTGCGCCCACTGATATGTGTCAGTCCTATAGAGGTGAATGGAGCGGGGTTTATACATCAGCACCTATGTTTCATTTACAGGGTCCTATGTTCATATGATTGGTGGCGACTCAGTGGCCAGATCTCACATTTGACCTATCCTGTGGATAGAGGACGAGTGTTATTATAGGAAAATCCCTTTAATGAGGTTTTCTGGCCCTTTATGCATTTTATACTGACATCCTATCTGCAGGATATGATCAGTATTTCATCTGTGGGTGTCAGACACCTTGACCCTGCACAGATCTGCTGCCGTATGCTATAGAAGTGCCTGACAGGGCCTGAAGCAGCTTTGTGACTATTCAAGTAATAGGCACAAAACTGAGCCCCGTCCACTATATAGCACTGGTACTGGGGACGCTACTGGATCAGCAGATCTTTGCGGGATCCAGGTGTCCCTCAGCGGTCAGATACCCTATCCTGTAGATCATCAGTATCAAGAATGTATATGGAAAATTCCTTTAAAGGGCTTTCCCACTAATAACACTTATCCCCTATACATACGATAGACCCAAAGAAGGGGTCTGAGCACTGGGATCCCCCGCTGATTGCAAGATCAGGGGCCCCTGAATGTCCCACATTAATGAAACAGACATCATGGACAACCTAAGACTTGTATTCCACAATAGATGGAGACTGTCAGAGGTTCCCAGGGCATTCTAGCACTTGTAGTCCCACAAGATCCACCAATTCTTGGCCGTATGAGCATTGCGCTTACCTAGTTTACTCATTGTACAAGTCGGCAGCTCATACGACACGAGGAAGGGTCTGCATCAGAGATCTGGACAATGCTGAGGATGGAAACACAAAGTGCATCAGAGAGTTGCAGAACTTTTCAGTGTACGGCATTAACACCCATCCAAAATCTGAGGTCTGGGCGTCTTCGGTAACAAGAGTCTGAGTCCTGAATGAAAGAGGTATTCCAGCTATAGGGTTTAAATGTTAGATAGGTGGGTGTCCAAGCGCCAGGACCCCACAACTGCCCGCGGGTCTATAATGGCCATATACATAACCGCTACTGCATGTTAACTCCTCGCAGCCCTGGAATTGATGACCGAAGACCCCTTTTCTAGAGACCGGTGGGGTTTGTGCAGCAATATGGCCCCCGTACAACCCCCCTCTATCTATAGAAAGTACAAAGGATCTGATCTTTGGGGTAATTGTATAACGATGCCCCCCCCTAATTCTATATGGCCACATATACAGTGCACTCATAGATGATATATAAGTATATACCAGTACATATATCCTCAGCCCCAGTGACGTCAGCAGACACTATGCAGAGTCAGTATAAAGAGAAGCCATTGTTAGTTACCATTCAGATGCAGGGAGCTGCACTGTGCCAGTGTGTCACTGAGAGGGGAAGCAACATGACACATCGGACCCCTACGTCAGAACACAAAACTTGTTAAAAATGTCTCCAATAAAACCATTTTATGGATCAGTTTTATATACAGTTTCCCAGTGTTTTATCCACGGCAAAATGGCCGCCGCAAACTACCACGTGACTCAGGAACTTTGTCCTCTGGTGACGAAACATTCTTTGGCAAAAAAGAAAAGCAAAACGCGATGGGGGAGCAGTGTGGCCACGCAAGGACGTCATGACGCAAATGACTGGCGGAAGTGAATTTGCGACCTGTGTATGGAACGTGGGTGGCTTCCTGATGGTTGGCAGGACTGTATGGTGGTGACTCGCTGCCTGCACTCGTTATAGCTTTTATGCCTGATCGCCTATTAGCTGAGGAATGTTGGCTTGAGGAGATTACTGTGAATATGTGTATTAATGGGAAATAGGAACTCTGCATCGGGGGGAGCTCTGGATGATACTGTGTATGGGGGGAGCTCTGGATGACACTGTGTATGGGGGACTCTCTGTATGACACTGTGTATGGGGGGAGCTCTGTATGACACTGTGTATGGGGGGGAGCTCTGTATGACACTGTGTATGGGGGGGAGCTCTGTATGACACTGTGTATGGGGGGCTCTCTGTATGACACTGTGTATGGGGGGGAGCTCTGTATGACACTGTGTATGGGGGGGATCTCTGTATGACACTGTGTATGGGGGGGAGCTCTGGATGACACTGTGTATGGGGGGCTCTCTGTATGACACTGTGTATGGGGGGGAGCTCTGGATGACACTATGGGGGGAGCTCTGTATGACACTGTGTATGGGGGGGAGCTCTGTATGACACTGTGTATGGGGGGGAGCTCTGTATGACACTGTATGGGGGGGAGCTCTGTATGACACTGTGTATGGGGGGGAGCTCTGTATGACACTGTGTGTGGGGGGGAGCTCTGGATGACACTGTGTATGGGGGGCTCTCTGTATGACACTGTGTATGGGGGGCTCTCTGTATGACACTGTGTATGGGGGGCTCTCTGTATGACACTGTGTATGGGGGGAGCTCTGCATGACACTGTGTATGGGGGGAGCGCTGGATGACACTGTGTATGGGGGGGAGCTCTGGATGACACTGTGTATGGGGGGGAGCTCTGGATGACACTGTGTATGGGGGGGAGCTCTGGATGACACTGTGTATGGGGGGGAGCTCTGGATGACACTGTGTATGGGGGGGAGCTCTGGATGACACTGTGTATGGGGGGGAGCTCTGGATGACACTGTGTATGGGGGGAGCTCTGGATGACACTGTGTATGGGGGGAGCTCTGGATGAAAAGATGATGGGTCTGGGCAGTGGTGAACCTAGCCTCTCTGCTGCCTGAGGCGGCCGATCAAAAGACGCCCCCTCAGAGGTCATGGGTCTTCCAGTAGGACAATGACCCAAAACACACTTCAGGTCAGCACTAGAAAATGGTGGTGAGAGAAAGCCCTGGAGACTTGTAAAGTGGCAGCAATGAGTCCAGCCCTGAATCCCATAGAACACCTGTGGGGGAGGGGGAGAGATCTCTTGTGGCAGTTTGGAGAAGGCCCCCTTCTCATCTCAGGGGGGACCTGGAGCAGCAGCCAAAGAAGAATGGTCTAAGATTCCAGCAGAGCCTTGTAAGAAACTCATTGCTGGTTAGCGGAAGCGGTTGTGCTACCAAGTATTAGGCTGAGGGCGCCAATACTTCTGTCCGCACCAGTTTTGGAGTTTTCTGTAAAATGATCAATGATGTGACTTTTTTTTCATTCTCTTTTGTGTTTTTTCATTGCAAGCAAAATAAATGAAGATATTACCAAAGAGTTTGTGCTTGTAATCATTATCTGGGGGACAACGAGGATTATCTGACAGGACTGCAGGGGGGCAATACTTTTGGCCAACACTGTAGATAGATATTTTAGACAGTTTATTGCTCATAGACTTTTTTTTAGTTTTCCATTCAGAGTCACATGAGGGTTTATTGTTTGCAGTACACATTATTCCGTACAATGTACTGAGAAGCTGGAAAATAATTCAGAATAGGGGACATTGGAGATTAATTGCATTTTTGCGCATTTTTACATGTCTTCATTGTGCAGCCAATATAATATCTATGGGTCGGTACAATACTGAGAATACCAAGTTGATAGTTTTAATTATATTTTAACCCCTTGTTCTAGTCATGCCTAATAATCCCATTGAATGTAATTTCATGTTCTGGTAACCCCAGCCTGTATGGCCGACACAAAGCAATGCAGACTCGTATTTGAAGTATATAGAAATGAATAGAATCTCCCATATCTACTCCTCTCTGCAAACACCTGACCTGTATACTCAACAACTCATAGGATTTCAGTTGTCCTTAACCCCGACTATATACACAACTCCAATCCCCTCATTTCCCGGCAGGCAGAGTTCAATGACAGCCATAGAAAGGCAGAGGTCAGGGTGGGCACCGGCCAAGGAGACATGGTCAACTAACAAGCTGGAGCCTTGCCAAAAGCAACAGGAATCCTACACATTAGTAGGAGATGTCATTTTTCAGGTCAGAGTAATGGGTGACAGACCCTCTCAGGAGCTGAGTCCTCTCCATACATAGGGGATGCCTGCTGTATTTTACGCAACTGCTTAGATGCCACGGTAAAACACGACTGCAGCATCTTAACTTACAAATCATGATGCTCAGAAACACTCCCTGGATTCAATGGAGAAATATACAAAATATTCCAGTAAAAATAAAATTGGTCCAGTGTCCAATGCAGAACAAATCCAAGGAAAAATTAACTTTTAATACCCATTTGTTAAGGTGACCCTGTCCTAATGAAATTTTATGTTTTTATAACCCCAGGCTGCAAAACCTTTAGGATTTCCTGTAAACTAGGAGGACTTTCGCCATGTCCATCCTATAGAAAATGGGCTAATATCCCTTATCTCCTCCTTGTCCAAACACCTGTTATATAACGCAACTGTTTATTCGCAACTTACAGGAATCCTCCAACCTGGCTATATAGACAGCAGCAAATGCTCTGCACGGCTCAGATCCCGGGAGGAGAGGGGGCAAGAGGACGACGGGACGGGCATGAGAGAGAGCGGGCACAAGATGTTACCTGTAATACTACTCAGCTACATAGCACGTAAGGAGATAGATGGAGCAGTATCTATATGTCACATTATATCTGTAGTATCTGTCAATATTTAGTTGGACATTTGCAAATTTTTAGTAGACAAAGAGAATTTTATTTTATTCCCTTTACCATGCGGGATATATAATAATAATTATAATAGGTAACACTGTAACGGCTCCGAAAATTATATATATATATATATATATATATACAGTCCTATGAAAAAGTTTGGGCACCCCTATTAATCTTAATCATTTTTAGTTCTAAATATTTTGGTGTTTATAACAGCCATTTCAGTTTGATATATCTAATAACTGATGGACACAGTAATATTTCAGGATTGAAATGAGGTTTATTGTACTAACAGAAAATGTGCAATATGCATTAAACCAAAATTTGACCGGTGCAAAAGTATGGGCACCTCAACAGAAAAGTGACATTAATATTTAGTAGATCCTCCTTTTGCAAAGATAACAGCCTCTAGTCGCTTCCTGTAGCTTTTAATCAGTTCCTGGATCCTGGATAAAGGTATTTTGGACAAACAATTCAAGTTCAGTTAAGTTAGATGGTCGCCGAGCATGGACAGCCCGCTTCAAATCATCCCACAGATGTTCAATGATATTCAGGTCTGGGGACTGGGATGGCCATTCCAGAACATTGTAATTGTTCCTCTGCATGAATGCCTGAGGATTTGGAGCGGTGTTTTGGATCATTGTCTTGCTGAAATATCCATCCCCGGCGTAACTTCAACTTCGTCACTGATTCTTGAACATTATTCTCAAGAATCTGCTGATACTGAGTGGAATCCATGCGACTCTCAACTTTAACAAGATTCCCGATGCCGGCATTGGCCACACAGCCCCAAAGCATGATGGAACCTCCACCAAATTTTACAGTGGGTAGCATGTGTTTTTCTTGGAATGCTGTTTCTTTTTGGACGCCATGCATAGCGCCTTTTTTTTATAACCAAACAACTCAATTTTTGTTTCCAAAATGAAGCTGCCTTGTCCAAATGTGCTTTTTCATACCTCAGGCAACTCTATTTGTGGCGTACGTGCAGAAACGGCTTCTTTCTCATCACTCTCCCATACAGCTTCTCCTTGTGCAAAGTGCGCTGTATAGTTGACCGATGCACAGTGACACCATCTGCAGCAAGATGATGCTGCAGCTCTTTGGAGGTGGTCTGTGGATTGTCCTTGACTGTTCTCACCATTCTTCTTCTCTGCCTTTCTGATATTTTTCTTGGCCTGCCACTTCTGGGCTTAACAAGAACTGTCCCTGTGGTCTTCCATTTCCTTACTATGTTCCTCACAGTGGAAACTGACAGGTTAAATCTCTGAGACAACGTTTTGTATCCTTCCCCTGAACAACTATGTTGAACAATCTTTGTTTTCAGATCATTTGAGAGTTGTTTTGAGTAGCCCATGATGCCACTCTTCAGAGGAGATTCAAATAGGAGATCAACTTGCAATTGGCCACCTTAAATACCTTTTCTTATGATTGGATACATCTGGCTATGAAGTTCAAAGCTCACTGAGGTTACAAAACCAATTTTGTGCTTCAGTAAGTCAGTAAAAAGTAGTTAGGGGAATTCAAATCAATAAAATGATAAGGGTGCCCATATTTTTGCACCGGTCAAATTTTGGTTTAATGCATATTGCACATTTTCTGTTAGTACAATAAACCTCATTTCAATCCTGAAATATTACTGTGTCCATCAGTTATTAGATATATCAAACTGAAATGGCTGTTGCAAACACCAAAATATTTAGAACAAAAAATGATTAAGATTAATAGGGGTGCCCAAACTTTTTCATAGGACTATATATATATATATATATATATATATATATATATATATATATATATATATTAAGTTGGAAGGGGGGAGGGGCTTAAACTTTGTTTTTTTTAAATACTTTTAAACGTTTATTACAACTTTATTTTTATCCCTCTGGGTGACTTTAAAGCATACGTGAGTTTTTATGCAAAGTTGACATATGTGCTGGGCAGTATGCTCTATGACTGTGTAAGCCCTTATAAATGATGTCCTAATAATCACATTATGGCTGCAGCACATTTTATATTTGTCTCCAAGTCTGTGGCGTGTACAATAAGGAGCCGTCTGCCCCTTCACTATCCATTATATCTTCTACTGGTTTATTCACATGTAATTGTGGCAGGAGTAACTGTACAATAGCAAACTGCTGGGATAAGCCCAAGTGAGCTTTATATAGGAGGTCCAGGAACACTACTGCAGATACAGGGCAATTACGTGCAGGCATGATGTAGCTAAAAAAAATCTCTGGCACAGGAAAAGTGCAATCCATGAACATAGTTAAGAAAACTACTTGTTATCTGTGAATAATATCCCATACGCATCCTGAACTAGATACAGGTACATAGAATATTGTTCTTGCATTGTAATCCATGAGATGTGCAGAATGTTCAATCCTGTGCACATAGAAACCAGTTTACAAATTGTATGATATTTGCTAAGACGATATACTTATGCAGTTTGTTGCAAATATAGTGATTATTAGGATTTTGTATCTACCGTATAAAATTGCCTAACTTATCTTAAGTCATGGCTGTAATATGCTTCGGAGCTGCATTCATAATTCTTCCATGGTCAGCGAAGTTGTCGCTTTAGATCTTATAACATAGAGATTGTATGCTGTAAAATGCCTGGTGCAAAAGTAACACTTCCCAAAATGCAAACAATGAAGCAGCGAGGAGAGATGGGAGATTTCAGCTCTAAAGAGTGGGGAACTGTGAATGCAGCTCTGGAGCACAATAAGATGTAACTCAAGGTTCTGCTGCATTATTAGGAATATCGGGTAAAGAAATGGCCACCCCACAATTGTATGAACAATTACCTCCACCCCTCTTCCCTATTAGTGTCCGTTGCGACGCCTGGATGTGACCCTGATAAAATCGCCATTGCTGGTGGAGAATATCGTCTGAGTAATGAGACAAATATTGGCAGTAGGGTGAGGTACACTTGCCCTAAAGCAAAGTACCCGCACCCGGCCTACACACGAGAATGCCTGCCTAATGGTCAGTGGTCATATGGAAATGAGAAGTCTGAATGTAGAGGTAAGTGACTGTATCTACGGAGCCCTGACAAGATATAGGGGTCGCTTTGGGGCCCATTACTGTCCCCTAACCTGCGCCCCCTGGAGGATCCGCTGGTACCAGCACCCATATTCAACATATTATTCTTCTGTGTTTTCTTTGTTCCTGTCCCCACAGCCGTCCAGTGCCCCCGTCCAGTCATGTTTGATAATGGAGTGTTCAATCCTCAGAAAGACAAGTATTTTGTGGGGCACACGATACACCATCTTTGCATGGGAGACTCTCAGAGGATTGGAACTGTCAGTCGCACCTGTCAGGCAAATGGAATATGGAGCGAAGAAGGAACGAAATGTGATGATCTAGGTACAAATATGTCATAAGGTGTAAACTAGCTCATAAAATACTATAATATGTAAAAAAAATATTAATAAAATATATTGTGAAATATTCAATGACCACTGATCAATATTGGCTAATCCCATCCGCGTATTGCAGAAAAAATATGTAGCGGAGATTTTTGTAAATTCAGCATGTCCATTATACCTATGGAAGTGATAGCTGTTTCCATATGGGTGTAATAAGGGCAGAAAGTCCACAGAATTTTCCATTTTTTGTGGAATAAACTGCGATGCATTTCTGGCCTCAGCCTTTAAAGGATTGTAAGTGATTACAAAAACATGGCAGTTTTCTTCCAGAAACAGCGCCATCCCTGCCTATAGGTTGAATGGGGTATTGCAGCTCAGACCCATTTTTTTTAATGAAGCTGAGCTGCAATACCAAACACTACCCAAGGACAGTTGTGGCGCTGTTTGAGGAAGATAGTTTCTACTGCAGTGACCACCAGGGGGAGTCAACTACACATGGAGCTGTAACAATCTGTATGCAGTGGATTACCCCTAATGCTATGTATTTAGAAAATGTATGATGCTCTGGATGATGGAAATGTACCAGATTTTCCGGCGTATAAGACGACTTTTTAACACCCCAAAACTTTTCTGAAAAGTTGGGGGTCGTCTTATACGCCGGGTATACGGTGGGGCAGGGGGTGGAGGAGTGGGATCACAACCTTCCTGCAGCGGGAGGAGTGGAGCGATGCTGTGGCCCCGACCTCCACGCCATCCACCGGGTATGTAAAGCTAATGGCAACTGCTCTGCTACAGACCGGTCGCCATTGACACCATTTTTCTCTGCGTCTCTGCAGCCATTTCCATTACCCTTAATAACCCCTTTGCTTTCCATACATTATACCCCCACAGAGGGCGACTGTCCAAACCCAGGGATTCCTTATGGGGCTACAAAAGTAGGTTCTTCTTACAAGATTGGGGACAGAGTGACGTACGAATGCCAACCTGGTCTGCAGCTGCTCGGCTCCAAGGAGAGAGAATGTATGAAGGACGGCCATTGGTCCGGAGCAGAACCGTCCTGCAGATGTAAGATCATCCATAGTATAGTCAGATCCTGTAAATTCTGTAACGATGGTGACACATTGGTCTACATAGGAGCTGTGTACACCAATTGTAGGATTGTATATTTGACTCTTTCCATCTCTGTCTTCCCCAGACTGGTATGCGTACGATGCCCCGAAGACGGTGGCCGAGGCTTTCTCTGCCTCCCTTTCCGAAAAAATAGAATCATCTGACGCTTACAAAAATGAAGGTAAGAGAAGAGTCAATGACCTGGAGAATACCTATGTGATAGCGGGAGGATGGACACAACACTCCAGCCCTATGGCGGGGCGTTATACCGCTATATGTATCCTGCTATCTATAGGCCTGGCAGATAAGAGAATGCAAACAAACTGGGGTCAAAAAATCAGAACGAACAAGGCGCCGGGTCCAGGGTCCAGTTATGGTTCAGAGATAGATTTCCTAAGAAGAGAAAGTTGATATTCGGTTTCCATTGGGGATATCTGTCCACATCTATAAGGTTAGGCCGAGGAGTAGATGAGATTTCCTGAGGAGCGCCGGAGAATATCTGGAATATCACAAAAAGTGGGTCCTTTCTGGCGACATATTCTCTATAAACAAATCTCATCCACATATTAGGGGCCCATACACTATATGGACATAGGGGCCCTATACCCCCTGTTATATATGGGAATACTGACCTGTCTCTTGGTAAAGTTTCTCGGATTTCTTTTCAGGATTAAGAAAGAAGAGGAGAGAAGAAAGTTTCATGAACATCTTTATTATCATCGATGGTTCTAAGCGTTTAGGAGAGAAAAACTTCCAGACCACCAAGGAGGCCGGAATAGTGTTCATAGAAAAGGTGCGGAGAATATATATATATATTTGCCTTAAGCCCCAGGCGGCCAGGACGTAATAGTACATACAGTGTTGCTAAAGGGTTATAAAGACCCCCCACCAGAATCACTCTTCAATGCAATTTTAGGTGGTTGTTTCACAGTGGTCCTCGCTATATCTTTACAGATGGCCACCTTTGATTTCACCCCTCGCTATGGAGTCATCTCATTTGCTTCATCTGCAAAACCCATTGTCCAGCTCTCGGATAATTACAGCACAGACGCTCAGGCTGTCATTGACAAGATAAACACCTTTAAGTATACAGGTAATGTAGTTCACGCCACTTTCCCAATAAGGTCACAACACATGATTGTGATGTGATGATGGTGGTAGTGGTTTATCCCACAACACACCCTGACTGATGGGTATTGGGGTGCTCTGGATATTGCTGCAGGGTTAACCACTTCCGGACCGCCCATAGAGTATAGACGTCCGGGAAGTGGTTGCCTAGTTCTGACAGGACGTACCGGTACGTCCAATCAGAACACAGCAGCTGCATGGAGATTGTGCAGCTGCTGATACTGGGAGCCGGCTGTAACTTCAGCCGGAGCTCCCAGAGAGATGGCAGGGAAGGTTTATTCCCTTCCCTGCCTTCTCGATTGCTGTGTATGCAGTGCTCAATGAGCGCTGTATACACGACTATGGGTGCCGCCATGATGCGGCCGCCCTCTGACCCGGCGGTCACGTGATCCGCCGGGCTCAGTGTCTTACAAGAGCTGCTGGGTCCTACAGGACCCCAGATCAGCTCTGTATACAGTGTATACAGTGTGCAGGAGGCTGGATTCCTCCTGCAACTGAGGCTAAATGTAGCAGCCCCACTTATAGGATAAATCAGCCTCCCTAACAAAAAAAAAAAAAGTGATCAGATGTCCCCAGAGGTCTCTTATCACCTTATGGGGACACAATCTGAAAAAAAAAAATAAAATAAAATATAATAAAAAAGTTTTAAAAAAATGAAAATCAAATAATTAAAATAAATAAATAAAATAATACGCTAATAAAACGTCGTTATTAAAGGTTATAGCCCCACCCCCGACAACACCATACAAAATAAAAATGACCATAACGGAGAGGAAAAACTATTTTATAAAGTTTTTTTAGTAGCGCTTTGTGTTACAAAATAAAAATAAATAAATAAAGTGAAAACCAGACACAATTTCCCTCCTGTTATGTTTATATTTTCCCAGATATAAAAAAAAAATTAAAACACATTCGAAAATAAAAACAACATAAAAATAAAGCCCTTAGGTGTCCCCGAAAAAAGACGCAAAAATTAGTTGAATGAGACATACGGGAAAAATGTTACAGCCCTCAAAACCGCACATACAAAAAAACCCGAAAATTGGCCCGGTCCTGAAGTGGTTAAGGAGACAGTAGATACCAATGTAGACAAGTCAGGGCAGTTGAAACAGTCTTCAACAAGATGGGCTGAAACAGAGACTTTAAGATGGTTCTCTTGGGATTGGTTAGTGTTTCCCTGGTTCTGGTGCTACTTTCTCTTTCTCCTCAGTATCCAAAAATATACGTGGATTTGACCAGGCTGTAGGTTTAGATTTCAAAAAGGGTTGCGTGAAACTCATAGACTTAGATACAACTCCAAAAGTGAGCAGAGCCATAGCCCATCTCCATCTTGACACTAGCCCTGACCTGGAGCTTCTGGGCTTGGGGAAGCCTAACCTACACACTTCAGCTAATACTCTCCTCTACTGGGAGATCGGAGACACTGACTGTCTTCTCCAAAGTACTAGAATCATCAAAGATCGAAGGTCCCATTTACCTTCCATCCAGTCTCATTGGTATTGTCCAATATGGCTGGAAACAGAAACAGCCTGAGCACCACCTCATGATGGAAATACGTGAAGGCAACGTCTATCACTTCTTTTTTAATTCAAACATTTTTATTGAAGATTTTTTAAGGTACATAGACAAAAGAATAGAAAGGTAATTCAACAGTGTGGATATTCCTGGACTGGGTGCATAACTCAAAAGCAAACATAGTTCAGTTACAAATCAAGTGGTACTGTGAAAGGTATATAACAACAGTGGTCACGCAGGACCAATAACAGCATTTCTCATTGAAGGGTTAAAGGATAAACACCAATAACCAGGAAAGAAGTACAAATTCCTGAGGGGATAAAGGAAAAGAGGGGGAGAGGGTGGGTATGAAATAGATGTAGAGAATAAAGTGGTGGGACATTAAATTTGTAGGTATATTGCGCGAAGGGGTGGTGATGTTATATGTTGTAATCATAAGGAGTCAGATGATCTAGTAGCCATAAACAATCTCCATGGCCTCCAGACTTTCAAAAAGTTATCATGTGTTCTAGAAGACCAGCTAAGCAATTCCTCCAGTCTAGCTATATCCTGGACTGTCCGTATCCAGAGGTCGATAGGTGGTGGTGACTCTTGTAACCAAAACCTCGGGATTAAGAGTTTGGCTGCTGCCAAAAGCATGGTGATTAGTCGATCCTTGGATGGAGAGTAGGTTACCTTCGGTAATGACAGGAAAAGTGTTTCTGGAGTAAGTGTAAAAGGGGATCCTCTAATGTCTGAAATATGGTTCGTAACTTCCCTCCAGAAGGGTGCAATCTTGGGACAAGTCCACCAGATATGCAGGTAGGTGCCCCTCTGTGAAAGGCATCTCCAACAATTTGAGTCTTTTGAGAGGCCTTTTTGTACCAGCCATTCGGGGGTCCTGTACCATCTGGACAAAAGCTTAAAACTATTTTCCTGTAATCTGATACAGGTGGAAAAACCATGCGACGCCTTCAGGGCCAATTCGGTGTCCTCCTCGGATAAGGATATATTCAGTTCCTTCTCCCAGCTAGTGAGGTACGCTGGTTTATAAGAAGCTGGAGGAGTGATAAATCTGTGTAAGAGAGCCGAGGTTTTCCTCAACATGGTTGTTTTGGACACAAGCAATTTTTCAAAACTCGTCATCGCTCTCTGTGGGATTTTCAAGTCATTGAATTCAGAGATGTAATGATGGATATGAGCTCGATGTAAGAAAGATACTTGGCAATCCTGTTGGAACGTCATAGGATCTATAAACATAGTGTTGTGAGAATCTGTGCATAGTTCACGTAAATGCAAATTGAGGCTCGGAGGCCAAGTAGGGCCAAACTTTCTTTTATCATGGCTCAACCATTGTGGGAGAAGAGACACAGGTAATAATGGGGACGGAAGAGGGGCCAAGTCTGTACCTAATTCCATCCAAGTATCGACCGCACCCTTAAAAAGCGGGGTACGTCTATCACTTCTGATCTTCTTCTGCTCTTCAATCCTTCAACAGATCACGAAGGTAAGCAGGGAAGGAATATTCGGGCTGCTCTGGCTGAAGTTCACGAAATGTTGACTGAGCAAAATAGTAAAGATCCCAAAAAGTTTCTGGAAAGGAGAAATGTTATCCTGCTGATGACATACGGTAAGTGTCAGGTCACGTTTGGTCCTTCAGAATATAATCTTAGTACTTCACCCTTCTACCGTCTTAGCCATGATTATATTTGTCAGTGCTCCGTGTTTTTCTACAAATTCTCAACCATGGCTGGAACAGCCCACCAAATTTCAAGAAAATTTCACAACAATTGTCCTTCACCCCCTTAGGAAAACATAACATGGGTGGAGAACCAATGGTGGAGATGAAGAAGATCAGAAAAATTCTGGACATCAGGAAAGACAATGATCGGGAAGATTATCTTGGTATATACTTGCACCCTCGTATTAATAGACTGTTGTCCAAATTGTAAATGTACAACATTGGTCCGGCTTCACGTTCTACCATGTCATGGAAGTTCTCGCACTCCTTTATAGTATTTTACTGTAGTGTTTCCGTTCCTATGTAGAAAGATGTCTCTGAAGCCTAAAAGTGACCATACATATTAGACTTTGGAAGGCATAAATATCTAATTTTGCCCATTTTGGCTGACCAAAGGTTTTGAGTGTGGATACGAGCTAAGAACATTAAAGCAGGAGGTGGACATAACAACCCGCCCTATGATGAAGACCCACCACAGCCTCCTGTACATCTCCTCCATGTTCAGGAAGATACGATGACATTATGTACTTTATCATTGACATGTTTGATGTTCCTCGACTGCATTACCTCAGTTCTGATCAGTCACTTTTCTCCTATGTACAGATGTCTACGTCTTTGGTGTGGCAAATGATATTGACCCTATTGAAATCAATGATCTTGCATCTAAGAAAGATCACGACAGGCATGTCTTCAAGATGAAATGTGAAAATGACCTGAAGCGGGTTTTTGTGGAAATGTTAAGTAAGTAAGAGAAGTCCTTCCCTATTGTTCTGATTCCATGATGACAATGTCCCGGCCTAGGTGTAGCTACAAGAAGGCCAGGCCTGTGGAATAGGTTTGAGGTCTGTAGCATTGGATGGACCACTGAATGTGGGAATGGGAACAGATTCTATAAGTATGGTAATCTTGAGGTCCTAAAGACTTCATAATCAATGGGACACAGACATGCGTTGCAATATGGCGGCTTCCTCTATGAGTGCGTGTGATGGGTGCGATTTGGGGTAGAATAGGGACACCCACTAGTTTTCTGCTCTGGTTCCTCAAATAACCTTAAACATGACCTGCACCTATAGTTTCTGTTTTTTTATCTGTTTGAGACATCCCCAGATTCCTCAGTACTTTTGTTCCTGTTGTTCTGCTGTATTGCAATGGTTAATTTGTCTTTGTCTGGAGCCCTATGGCTACTCCACGATCCTGGAACAGGCTGTTTGCCCATGTGCAGGAGATCTAACTCACCGATAGTATTTCCTAGCAGGTCTAACTAGCCATTTGTGATTCTGGTTCTCATCTCTTGTTCGTTCCCTTGGATGTTCTTTGTTTATTTCTAGCCAGCACCCTGACTTACAGGGGGCGCTACTAGAATTTTTGAAACATTATTACATCTTACATCTCACTTTTAGACGGGACAGAAACGTCACAGGCATGTGGACTTTCCAGACCTCCATCTCCAGGGGAAGAAGGAGTGGAAGAAACGTATCCCTGGATTGCTAAAATTACCATCACTGTAAGTGGCCACCACTAAGCTGCTAAGAAGTCTTTTTTTTTTTTCATCTAGAGTCAGTAAAGCTGAGTTCACATCAGTTGGAGACTCTGGAGTCACTCTGTCCATCTGAAAAATAGCAGAGGAAAATGTCCTGCACTGAGGACACCAGATGGTCCCCATTATAGTCAATGAGGTCCATGTGTTACTGCTATTTTAGTGGTCTGTCTCTCCGTTGTTCTGGTCCCCCAACAGACCAGAACAATGGACAGGCAATGCTAGTGTAAACCAAACATAAGCGGTCAGAAAGCCACAATCAACTCTGAAACTTTTTGGAAAATCTAGAATAAATCTAGAAGTGAAAATTCTCCAAAGTAAGAATGTTTTTATAGAAAAGTTAATGGTTTTTTTTTGAAGAGTGAATGAAGAAAAGAGAAATGGAAATCCAATCAATATTTGGTGTGACCTTTGCCTTTTGGTGTGACCTTTGCCTTAACATCATCCAGTCTGTCTGGGATGACCTAAAGAGACAGACGGATTGGAGCAAGCCGACATCCACAGAAGATCTGGGCTTAGTTCTCCAAGATGGCAGCAGGAACAACCTCCCGGCCCAGTTCTGCCAAAAACTGTCTGCAAGTACTGAGAAGAATCGATGGAGGGTTAGGGGAAAAGGTCACCCCAAATATTGAGTGTACGTTGTTTAGATGTCCAGTTATGCTCTCTACTGTCCAGTTGGGCGGTCCTTGTCTTTCTTCTCCGTTCCAATTTGTTAAAAGAATGTCCAAGTACTACAAACGTGATAGAATAGCAACATAAGTGTAGCTTCACAGTTTTAGCCCCGCCACTTCCAGCACAACGCTCCTGTCCTCCTCGCCACAGTTTGCTCTCTTGGGAGTGCTCAGTAGGAACATGGGATATTCTGAAATATTCAGAAGAACTGGTCACAGCCACAATTTTTTTTTTAGATATTCTTTTTTGTTTTTAGCGTCCAAATCAAGAAGAAAAATGTAAAGGATCGGTTGTGAGCAAATCCTTTATCTTGACTGCCGCTCACTGCTTCCATCTAAGGGACGAACCCCATAATATCACTGTCAGAGTTGGAGGTAAGTACTCCCATCAGAGACATCCAAGCTCCAGCTGTTGTCCAACTACAAGCTCCAACATGTTCTCTAGCAAAGATCCGAGTATCTTGGAGACTATGTACGAGTGTTTCTCCTTACTCTGTTGTCATTATCTATTGTAGGTAAGTTATATAGAGTGAAGAACCTCCACCGACATGATAAGTACAACCCACTTGGCAAACAGGACAAGAAGGTGGCGAAATCCTATGATTATGATGTGGCTCTCATTGAATTGACAGAAAAGATTCAGTTTTCCAGAAACGTCAGGTAAAATAAATGAAAATGACTTTTTGCACTGTAGACATGAAGACAAAATCATTGGTCACCAGTAATAGCAATGTTATATGGAACAAAGGGTTGGATGTGTATAGTAGTGGCTGTGTTATGAGGCACAGTGGTTGGATCACATGGCTATGGACGGTATATCACATGACCATGGACGGTATATCACATGACCATGGACTGTATATCACATGACCAGTGACTGTATATCACATGACCGTGGACTGTATATCACATGGCTATGGACTGCACATCACATGACCAGTGACTGTATATCACATGAATATGGACTGTACATCACATGGCTATGGACTGTACATCACATGACCAGTGACTGTATATATCACATGACCATGGACTGTATATCACATGACCATGGACTGTACATCATATGACCAGTGACTGTATATCACATGACCATGGACTGTATTATATCACATGGCTATGGACTGTACATCATTTGACCATGGACTGTATTATATTACATGGCTATGGACTGTACATCACATGACCATGGACTGTATTATATCACATGGCTATGGACTGTACATCACATGACCAGTGACTGTATATCACATGACCATGGACTGATTTTTAAAAAATGGGAGTAAGTAAAATGAATGACAACAAGCAGATATCTAGAAAACCATGAGGAATTGATATAGAAAGTATATTGGAAATTGTACAACTTTTTATTATACAAACAGTAAGATTTGTCTCTATATATTGGTCTGATATTGGCCAAAACCTTGAAATATCAATTCCCAAATACAACGCTCATATAGTCCCACTTCTTGTGGCCCCTGAAAGTATCACAAACCCCGGGCAGACCTGCGGGTGGAAGGGACAGCTCTGAGCAGTTTGTAGAGAACAGGCTGCAGACAGTGGGAAGTTAGTAGACTCTGGACGTGTCCTAAAAATTCTGGATTTGCATTGCTATAGTTCATCTGGAAAGGGTAAGACTAAATATATTTATTCAGATGGCAAAAATGAGACGTCTTGTTGTTCCTGCAGTCCCATCTGTCTTCCATGTACAACAGGGACGTCCTGGGCTTTAAGGCAACGAGGGAAATCTGTAACATGCAGAGATCATGGTGAGTATTGGAGGGAAGGACTAAACATGGTGGATTTGTGGACTTCCTTCTATATATTTAAGGGAACCTATGCGTATACTGCTAGGGTTCAGGGCCTAAAACCTCCTTACCCAAGTTCCATCAATGGCTCTGTTTTGAAGAATTTGAAAGATTTTTTTTGAAATATTTTGAAGAATTTTAGACTTATCCACATCAGCCCTTGGCGCATGCGCAATGCACAGTTGAAGCTAGAGAGTGTACATTGCAAATGTGTTCTACAGTGAAGAGAGCTTTCCTTGGCTTCCATTACCACTAGGAGGAGCTTAGGTACTTGCAGAAGGTGGCTTTATTACTGCACTTAAGGGTTTTTATATAAATCTGTTTTCAAACAGCTCCCCTAGGGGTACATGTTTGGAGATCATCTCTACTAGCTCAAGCTCTATAGTCCCCCCCCCTATTGATTTTTAGTTGAAGACATATCTCTTTAGTTAACCTTAGTGGTGGGTAATTGAAGGCTATCTCTACAGTCCCCCATAGTAGTGAGTTGTTAATTTCTAGCTCTACAGTCTCCCTTAGTGGTGGGTGGTTAAAGACTAGCTCTACAGTCCCTCATACTAGTGAGTGGTTAAAGACTAGCTCTACAGTCCCCCTGTGACGTATCGCCCCTTTCCGCCCCGGCCTCCGGCCCCACAAGGCGCGAGGACACGGCCCGCACCTCAGCCACACGGCCGCAGCCGCTGGCCCACCGGCCTTTCGCCGCAGGCGGAACCCGCGTTCGTCTTTTTAACTATACCGTCCACTCCCACAAACCCAGAGAGAGGACCGGGCCTTATAGGATAATACGAGAAGAGCCTTCTAAAGTTTTAACGTTTTATTAACCCAAGATGGTCGATACTAGGTCAGCCAGGAATACATATAAAGATATACCCTGGCGGTCACAAGCTTATACGGTTACAGAGAAAGTATGTTACAGTGCAGTGAGATAAAACAGGTTACAGAGATTAAAAGATTAGAAACAGAAACAGTCCTTAGGCACCCGGCGATTCCGCAGCCAACGCATGGTACCCACAAGGCAGGAGATACAGTCCATCAAAGTCTCTGGTGGGGGCACCGCAGCACCCCCCCCACATAGCATATAGCAATAAAGAGAGTTTTTCCATACCGATTTAAAAAGTCCATAGTCCATAAATCCATGATCAGATAGGCGTTACATCATAGTCCTCATAATTCCATAAGTCCATTAGCATTAAAGTAGTACATGGCTCTCCTTCAAAGTCCATCAGCAGCATGGCTTCCTTTGTCTCTCAGCACATGGCCGCTGCTGCCCCGCCCTTCCCCCCAGCAAGGGGGGAGGGGGCCACACACAGAGCCAACTTGCTCACATGTGTCCAGATGAGAAGAACAAAACCAAGAAGCCAGAAGCTCTGCCCCAGGTCACTCTTATATTGACCCTGGGCTCCACCCTGAAATGACATCATCAGGGCTTTCGGACCACCCTCTAGCTTGGCAATCAAATAACTATAAATGGTCATAATTCCTTATCACATGATCATACAGTCAAATAAGTGGCATGTCTTTGCTCACTGCGAGTTCCCCAACACATTGACACCAAACATGATAACTCAATACCCTTTGAATAACGAGAACTGGGCCTGGGCTCTTCCCAGGCCCGTAGGCTTAAAGTTTTTGGGTTAAAAACGTGCGTTTCACTACTACGCACCAGAAGATCTAATTGTCATAATGGTAGCATCTTTCCCTGGCGCAATATCATCATAAAACTATAACTCTTTGAAGTTTTTCTACCACCTCAACCCGACTCCGCAGAGTCTGGTCACATGTGTTAGAACTTTCAGAGCCAGGATGGCCCCCTGCTAAGAATCAAGGAAGTTAGCACAGATATGTTAATGACATGCCTAGGGTGAGACAATGGCTTTTGATCTTGGCAACTGGCCACAGATAAATAGTTTTGGCCATTCCTCATAATTCCATACATAGATAATCATATATATAGCTGAGAATCATGATTGTGATCTGATTCATCACACTGATACAATACATAGATAGTTATAGATATAGCTGAGAATCATGATTGAGGGCCGGTTCATCACACCCCCATAGTAGTGAGTTGTTAAATTCTAGCTCTACAGTCCCCCATAGTAGTGAGTGGTTAAAGACTATCTCTACAGTCCCCCATAATAATGAGTGGTTAAAGACTAGCTCTACAGTCCCCTATAGTAGTGAGTGGTTAAAGACTAGCTCTACAGTCCCCCATAGTAGTGAGTGGTTAAAGACTAGCTCTCCAGTCCCCCATAATAGTGAGTGGTTAAAGACTATCTGTACAGTTCCCCATAGTAGTGAGTGGTTAAAGACTAGCTCTACAGTCCCCCATAGTAGTGAGTGGTTAAAGACTAGCTCTACAGTCCCCCATAGTAGTGAGTGGTTAAAGACTAGCTCTACAGTCCTCCATAGTAGTGAGTGGTTAAAGACTATCTCTACAGTCCCCCATAGTAGTGAGTGGTTAAAGACTAGCTGTACAGTCCCCCATAGTAGTGAGTTGTTAAAGACTATCTCTACAGTCCCCCATATTAGTGAGTTGTTAAATTCTAGCTCTACAGTCCCCCATAGTAGTGAGTGGTTAAAAACTAGCTCTACAGTCCCCCATAGTAGTGAGTGGTTAAAGACTAACTGTACAGTCCCCCATAGTGGTGGGTGGTTAAAGACTATCTCTACAGTCCAAGTATCATTATGTTTTACAGATATAGATAATGTAAACATTTTTTGACCCCATAATGTGTTCTGTTTTCAGCAATAAAACTACTCTTCTTAAATTTGGTGAGGGCCATGTTTATTGCAGAGGAGAAACATAAGGACTTGCAACGGAAGGATGTGATCATAAAAACACGAAAGGAGGTAAGGAGAGGAAAGAATGAAAAAATTACATAGACAACGTTCCCATGGACATTATACTATTGCAAGTCAGCGTCTCCTAACTGAATCTTTATAAGCTTTAGCCTGGGTCTCTTGTATATGGTTGGGGTCTTCATACATAAATTACAGCCATATGACATCTATGTGAATTGGTTCCCATGAAAATATCAACACATCCCACAAAAACCAAACCTTCACACAGCTCCTTCAAGAGGAAATTACCGTAAAAACGTTCTAGGTCTTCACTTGTGAGAACAGAAAAACGTTATGTCTCTTTAAATCTGCATTTTTATTAAATATTGTTCTGTTTAGCGCCTCCAATAAAACAATCGTACTATTGTTTTTTATTACAATGTTTTATATATCCACTAATATTGAGCCATTAAAAAAATACAACTTGACCTGTAAAAATAAAGCCTTCAAACGGCTGTGGAAACAAAAAGAATGAAAAATCTGATAAAAATTTGTATTCTCGAGGCTCAAAATAGCCGAATCTTTAAGACATTGAAGGGATTCAGGATTAAAAGAACATGGCTGCCTTCTTCCAAAAGCCCGGGCCATAGGTTGTACAAGGTTTTGCAGCTCAGCCCCATTCTCGCCAGTATAGATGAACCACAATTACCGGCACAACCTATGGACGGGTGTAGTGAAGTTTGTATTAGATGTTTGACCCCGGCGAGACCTTGATGCCCTGAAAAATTCCCTTTCTACTCCACAGAGGATCGCCTGTCTCAATGATACCAAAAATATTCCAGAGTATGGGCACATTGCAGATATTAAAGATCTCATAACTGACAGATTCTTCTGTACTGGGGGGATAAAACCTCAGGTGGATCCACAAACCTGCAAAGGTAAGTCATCAGCAATGTCTAACTCTTCATAGGAACTCTTCATGTAGTATGTGCAGTACCATTTCCCACCAGTAGTCCCTGCTTATTGCCTGGGTGCTGATGAGCCAAGTCCTTACAGTGCTGTAGACCTGGGCGATGATAGCTAAGAGTCCACCCGAGAGCCAATTTTGGAAATGGAGCAGTACTGGATATAACGTGATTATTGGGGCGGCCATCTTGCTTGAGCTTCTCCTCTGCTCTGTTAACAGCATTTAGGGATTTGCTTTACAGCAGACTCCTGGCCATAGCCAGCAAAAGTCTGGAACCAACCGATTGAGGTCTATGGGAGAGTTATCTGGACGTGATCTGTACAGGGAGGAGGAGGAGATATGCCGTGACATCATCTGTTGTCAGTAGTGGATGCCATGATGGGTCACTCACTATGAGTGTTCTCTTCTATTGTAGTCCTATCTGTGAAGTAAATGCTGCAAAGAAAACTCCAGAGAATCGGCAAGTGTCTGTTATTAGGCTTAGAATTAAAATTGCACAATATGGTACAAAAATAGGCTTTTGATGACACATTCCCTTTAAATATCTGCCACCAAGTGGGCTTGTCCATCATCCAGTGGCAACTCAATGTAGAGCTGAATTCTGGACGTCAACTGTGAATCGGAAAATACTGATCATTACTGGGATGGGGCCAGGTATGACTATATGACCAACGTGTATCTTGTCTTCTTATTCCAGCTGACGCCGGAGGTCCTCTTATTGTGCCCTTCAAACAACGTTACGTTCAGGTAAGACGTATAGAAACTCATCTGGTCTTGCTTCATGTTGGGTCAACAGTGGTATGATAAGATGCAATGGTGGATTAATGGAAAACAAAACCTTCACTACATGCCCCAGGGCAAACTCTGCAAATGATGGAGCCACCAGCTTAGGGCTTCCATGCCCTGCCATGTATAATAATGGTGTCCTACAATATGGCAGAGGGGCCATCACGCATTAGATCCCCGGTTGTATTGGCTATCACGTAGTTATGTTATAGGATTCACTCCTTGTATATTTTGTGTATGGTTTTGGTCTTTTTGTCTGCACTGACTTCTCTTCTCCTTTGTTGCCTAGGTCGGCGTTATCAGCTGGGGGACCATCAATAGCTGTACTGGACCCAGAAGAAACCCCGAGCCAGTGCCGGCGCTGTCTCGGGACTTCCATATTAATCTCTACTACGTGTTAGATTGGTTGAAGGAGAAGTTAGGAGGAGAGTTGGAATTCCTGATATAAACTTCCAGCCGGAGCTATGTAAATAGTGACTGGGAATGGCCAACAGATGTGTTCTTGTTGGGCTTGTGAATAAATGGAGCAAGAAAACACAAGAGTTGTGGGTGTCATGTGTGGGTCTGTGGGTAGAATGAGCGGTTGCGTATGAAATATAACAAGGTCTTTATTGTGTAGTTTATTTTGGGGTGTATTCAGATGTAAGTGAGTCACCATAAGGGGTCACCCATCATAAGGGGTCACCAGGACAATGGCAATGTGGTTGCTCTGTTGTGGTCGATGCACCATTCTTTCTAGCCTGCCCAGACACCAACCTCTGTATTGAACCAGCAGATCATGGACCAACCCGATAGGGAATCAGGCCAAAGGACAGCGCTCACCCAAGCGGTTTCAAAAATTCTTCTTTATTAAAAATAAAGCATGGGACAACGCGTTTTGGACATGAAGTAGTCCTTTATCAAGTGCACAATCACTGGTCTGGATGCCTCTACTCTGATTGTTCCATAGTGGCCCCTGCACACTGTATTATGTCCCATAGTGGCCCCTGCACACAGTATTATGTCCCATAGTGGCCCCTGCACACAGTATTATGTCCCATAGTGGCCCCTGCACACAGTATTATGTCCCATAGTGGCCCCTGCACACAGCATTATGCCTCATAGAGGCCCCTGCACACAGTATTATGCCCCATAGTGGCCCCTGCACACAGTATCATGTCCCATAGTGGCCCCTGCACACAGTATCATGTCCCATAGTGGTCCCTACCACAGTATAATGTCCCATAGAGGCCCCTACACACAGTATCCCATAGTGGCCCCTGCACACGGTATTATGTCCCATAGTTGCCCCTGCACACAGTATTATGTCCCATAGTGGCCCCTGCACTAGGTATTGTCCCCCATAGTGGCCCCTGCACACAGTATTATGCCCCATAGTGGCCCCTGCACAC
This sequence comes from Leptodactylus fuscus, assembly GCF_031893055.1. Lineage (NCBI taxonomy): Eukaryota > Metazoa > Chordata > Amphibia > Anura > Leptodactylidae > Leptodactylus > Leptodactylus fuscus. The sequence goes on from NC_134275.1 coordinate 79,134,744, forward strand.
AGCATTATGCCTCATAGTGGCCCCTGCACACAGTATTATGTCCCACAGTGGCCCCTGCACACAGTATCATGTCCCATAGTGGCCCCTACACACAGTATTATGTCCCATAGTGACCCCTACACACAGTATCCCATAGTGACCCCTGCACACAGTATTATGTCCCATAGTTGCCCCTGCACACAGTATTATGTCCCATAGTGGCCCCTGCACACAGTATTATGTCCCATAGTGGCCCCTGCACTAGGTATTGTCCCCCATAGTGGCCCCTGCACACAGTATTATATCCCATAGTGGCCCCTACACACAGTATAATGTCCCATAGAGGCCCCTACACAGTGTAATATCACATAGCGGCCCCTCTACAGAGTATAATACCTTATAGTGGCCCCTCCACACAGTATAGCGGCCTCTCTTTTCAATTCCCAGAGTATAATGATTGGAGGCCCAGAGGAGGTTACAAACATAAAAACCAATGTTACCTACCTCTCCCGAGCTTTGGCACACTTTGTGATGCTTTTGCTCCTCTTCAATGATGGCACAGACGTCATGTGGGCTAAGCGTCATGGCAATGCATAATGATGCCGGCCTGGGCCAAGTGACTTTTGACATGTCAATAAAGAGGCCTGAAGGTTGTCTTGAGAATGCCCGAGTGCAGGAGAGGTGAGAAACACTGTTTTACATCTTCTCTCTCCTCCCCTGGGCCTCTGATCATTATACTTCAGGGTCTAAAAATGCCCCAGAGTATAATACTAGCAGTATTTTTGGAGGGTTCACTTTTTTTGGAGGCCTCAGTTACAGATCCCCGCTCATGCTCACAGCCACATCTGCTTCCTTTGGCCTTCCAAGGGCATTACAACAGGTACCAGCCAATAAAAAAAAAGCATCAGTATCAGTAAATTGGTGTAAGCAGCCATTTTCTTGTGGCCGTGGGCATGCGCAGTCTGCTTTGCCTTAGGTCCGAGGCCTAGAAGATTGAAACCCAGGACGGAAGAAGACACAGGGAGAGGCCATTGCAGAAGATGGAGGTGGTGCTGGAGAGTTCTCTCGCAGCATTGGGGACGCCCCCAGTTCTGTTTCAGCACAGAGGACCGCCCCCAGTGCTGCAAGAGAACTCATTTGCATGCCAAAGAAAACCAGATTATATACCGAACGGCGGCACGAAGAAGATATCTAAAGGTAAGATAAGAATAGCTTTCTTAAGGCTACTCCTACATGTTAG